>NW_020946840.1:0-22364 GCF_900497805.2 Vombatus ursinus | reverse complement strand
ACACACACACACACACACACACACACACACACACACACACACACACAAATAGAGCTACCATGTTAACAGATTGCAAGTCTCAGACTATGATATTCTTGAAAGTCAAGGACCTATAGTTACAATCAACAATAATATACCCACAAAAACTGAATATATTCCTCCAGTACAGTGGGGAATGGACATTTAATAAAATAGAGGACTTTTAAGCATTTATGATGAAAAGACCAGAGCTGAATAAAAATGTGACAATCAAATACAAGACTCAAGATATGCATAAAAATGTAAACATAAAAGAGAAACAACAAGTAATTTGATAAAATTAGGCTGTTTATATTCTATTGGGAGGAAGAACTTTATTGCTATCAGGGAAGTTAAATATAGGGCATGGGAGTGAGTAAAACATATTGAAATGATCTCAAAAATAATAAGCATTGGTACAAAATAGGATGCACTGGAAAAAGGGGAAAGAAAGAGAAAGAATGCAGAAAATTATCTGACATAAAAGAGGCACTCAAGATACAGCTTTTACAGTGGAGGGTAAAATCATGGTTGTGGGGAAGACAATAATTGAACCTCATTCTTAAGGAAATTTGTTAAAGAGGGAAAAACATAAATACACACTCAATTGAGCATAGTAATCTATCTTACCCAACTGGGAAGTGGGAAAGGAAGGAGATGAGAGAAGGGGATATGCATGATAAATGGTAAGGCAGATTAAGAAGGGCACTGTAAAAAGCAAAATAAAGTTTTTAGTAGGGATAGTGTAAAAAGAGAAAGAAAAAGATAAACAGAAGAAAATAGGATGGCAGGAAATGTGCTATTAGCAATCATAACTGTGGATGGGAATAAGATGAGCTGACCCATAAATATGCTATTTATAGGAAACACACAAAACAGAAAGATACACACAGAGTTTAAAAAGGGTGGTGGTGAAGTAGAATTTATTATGCTTCAACTGAAATAGCAATCATGATCTCAGAAAAAAGCAAAAACAAAAATAGGCCTAATTAAAAAAGATAAGCAGGGAAACTATTTCTCACAAAAAAGAACCATAGACAATGAAGTGTTGTCAATACTAAACCTGTATACACCAAATGGCATAGCATCCACATTTTTAAAGGAAAAATTATTGGATTACAGCAGGAATTAAACAGTAAAATTGCACTAGAAGGGGACCTTAACTTTGTCTTCTCAGAACTAGATAAATCTAATGATGAAATAAGAAAGAAGTTAAAAAGAGGAAAAGAATCTTACAAAAATTAAATATGACTGACCGCTTAACAAAAGTGAGTTGTGTACCTTTTTCTTAATTGTACATGACACCTTCACAAACATTTAAACATAAAAACCTCACAAATTCAGAAAAGTAGAAATATTAAATATTAAAGGCACCCTTTTTAGACCATAGTGTAATAAAATTATATTAAATAAATGGCCATGGAAACAAAGGTAAAAAAATTGGAAAAAAATAACTCAATCCTAAAGAATTGTAGGTCAAAGAACAAATTATAGAAATAGTCAATAATGTCATTAAAGATGACAACTACAATGAGACAAAATACCAAAATTTATAGAATGTAGCCAAAGCAGTACTTAAGAGAAAATTGTGTCTCTAAATACATGCATCAATAAAAGAAAGAAAAAACAGATCAATAAATTAGGGAGGCAGCTAAAAAAGATATACAAAAAGAACAAAAGAAAAATTCTGAATTAACCGTCAAAATGCAAATCCTGAAAATCAAAGAAGAGATTAATAACATTTAAATTTAAAAATAAAACATTGAACTAACACATAAAACTAGAGGCTGATTTAAAAAAAACAATAAAAAAGATAAATTATTGGTTAATTTGACTTAAGAAGGCAGAAAACAAGGTTACCAGTAAAAGGATGAATGCACCACCATTGAAGATGAAAGCAAGCAATTATTCAGTTATTTTGCCCAATTCCATGGCAATGAAATTTATAATCTAGGAAAAGTGGATAGAAATTTATAAAAATATAAATGGTCAGATTAACAGAAGAGGAAATAGAATACTTACATAACCCTATTTTAGAAAAAGAAATTGAACAAGCCATAAATGAGCTTCTTAAGACATTTTCTCCAGCATCAGTTAGATTTACCAGTGAATACTACCAAATATGTAGGGAACAATTAATTCTTGTATTATGTAAACTATTTGAAAAAATAGGTGAAGGAGTCCTGTCAAATTCCTCTTATGACACAAATATGGTTTTGATACCTTAACCAGGGAGATTAAAAACAGAGAAAGAAAACTATAAACAAATTCCCTAATGAACATTGGTGTGAAAATTTTTAAATAAAGTATGAGCAAAGAGATTGCAGTGATATACCATAAAGATCATACATTATAATCAGGTGGGATCTATACCTGGAATGCAGAGCTGATTCTACAAAACTATCAGCATAATTAACCATTTCAGTAATAATAACAACAAAAATCTTACGATTCTTTCAATAGATGCAGAAAGAAGCTTTTGACAGAATACAATACTCATTCCTGTTAAAAACACTAGAAATCATAGGAATAAATGGAGATTTTCTTAAATTATAAGTAACATCATTCTAAAACCAAGAGTAAGTATTACCTGTAGGGGATAAACTTAAAGCCTTTCCAATAAGATTTTGGTGAAACAATGCTGTTCTATATCACCACTATTATTAAATATTATATTACAAATGCTAGCTGAAGTAATAAAGCAAGAAAAAGAAATTGAAGGAATAAAAATAGACAATGATGAAACAAAACTATCACTCTTTGAAGATGACAGAATTCTAGAGAGAAAATTGAAAAACCTTATTGAAATAATTAACAACCTTTGCAAAGTTTTAAGATACACAATAAGTCCATGTAAATCATTAGCATTTCTATATACTACCAGCAACATCCAGTGGGAAGAGATAGAAAGATTAATTCCCTTTAAAATAACTGCAGACATTGTAAAATACTTGGGAGTCTACTGCTAAGAAAAACCCAGGGATTCTATGAACACAATTACAAAACGCTTTTCATATAAATGAAGACAGGTCTAAAGAACCGGAAAAATATTAATTGTTTTTGGTAGGCCAAGTCAATATAATTAAAATAATAATTCTAACTAAACTAATTTACTTCTCCAATGCCATAACAATCAAACTATCCAACAGATTATTTTATAGATCTAAAAAAAATAAAATTCATCCACAATAACAAAGGTCAAGAATATCAAGATAATCAATGAGAAAAAAATGTGAATGAAGGTGACCCACAGTACCTTATTATCAAACTGCATTGCAAAGAAATAATCATTAAAACAATCTGGTACTAGATAAGAAATAGAGTGGTGGTTCCCTGGAACACCTTAGGTAAACAATGCAAAGTAGTAAATAACCATAGTAAACTAGTGTTTGGTAAACCCAACCATCTAGGCTTTTGGTAGAAAATATGTGCAGACTAACACCTCACACTGTACACCAAAATATGGTTAAAATGAGAAAAGATTTAAACATAAAGGGTATCACCATAAGTAAATTAAGGGAGCATGGAAAATTTCATACATTAGATCTATAGATAAAGGAAGGATTTATGATCAAATGAGAATGAGAGAGAGAGAGAGAGAGAGAGAGAGGGAGAGAGAGAGAGAGAGAGAATCATGGAAAGTAAAATGCATAATTTTAATTGCATGAAATTAAAAAAGTTCTTGCAAAACAAAATCAATGTAACCAAAATCAAATAGAAAGTAATAAAAAAAATGAAAGGAAAAGGGGTTTGCAGCAAATTTCTCTGATAAAGACATCATTTCTCAAATATATGTAAGACTGAACCAAATTTATAAAAACAAAAGCCATTCCCCAATTAATAGATGCTAAAAGGATATGTATGAACAGGTAGCTTTCTGAAGAAGAAATCAAAGCTGTCAATACTCACATGAAAAAAAGTGCTCTAAATCACTATGGATTAGAAAAATGAAAATTAAAACAACTCTGTTATGCCACCTCACACCCATCAGATTGTCTAACATGGTAGAAAAGGAAAATTATGAATATTGAAGGAGATGTGGAAAAATAGGTGCGCTCCCCTATTGGTGCAGTTATGAACTGGTCCAACCTTTCTAGAGAACAACCTAGAACTATACCTAAAGGGCTATAAAACTATACATACCTTTTGTCCTAGAAATAGCACTGCTATGTCTATCTCAGAGAGATCAAAGAAAAGTGGGTAAAAAAAAAAACCTATATGTACAAAATTGTTTACAGCAACATTTTTTTGTGGTGCAAAGTATTAGAAACTGAGGGGATGCTCATCAATTAGGGCATGGCTGGACAAGTTGTATATGATTATTATGGAATACTATTGTGCTATAAGAAATGATGAGGGGAATGGTTTTAGAAAATAGATAAAACAAACCAACAAACTGGAAAGAAATATATGAAGTGATGCTAAGCAAAGTGAGTAGAACAGGAGAATATCATATACAATAACAGCAATATTGTATCATTGATCAACTGTGAAAGACTTAACTACTCTGATCAACATAATAATCCAAGGCAATTTCAAAGGATCTATATGAAAAATATTGTCCACCTTCAGAAAGAGAATTGATAAACTTTGAGTGAAGATTGAAAGATACTTAATTTTCTTGCTTTTTTTCATTTTTTTTGCAACATGGCCAACATGAAAAAACAAAACTACAATGCAGTGAAAATGTGTCAGGAAAAAAAAAAGATCTGGGTCTATTATTGAACTGTATGACAAGTTGGATTCAGATGGAGAAAATCTCACCCAAGAAATCTGATGCAAACTTAGGCTATATTATGAAAGGCATAATATCAAAGATTAAAGAAGTGATAGTCTCCCTTTACTGGGTTAAACTGATGTGGGTTACCATGTTCAGTTCTTGGCACAAAATTTTAGGAAGGAAAATTATAAGCTGAGAAGGTTCAGAGGGCACAACAAGAATGGCAAATGTCCTTGAGATCATAAGCCTCAGTGGAAGGAAATGAAGATGTTTAGCCTGGGGAAGAGAATACTAAGGTAGAACATGATAGCTGACTTCAAGTATTTGAGATATTGTCATGTGGAAGTGGGATCTCATGGGATGGAACTGCAGAAAATGAGTGGAAATTGCAAAGGGGCAAATGTATATGTCATGTGCAGATGAAGTTGCAGATAATTTGATCTATCTCAATATATTCTGTCTGGAGAGGTAGTGGGTTCCCCTACCACTGGAGTCCCATTAAGTAAAAAACAACAACAACAACAACAACAACAAAAACCCTGTATTTTCTCATTTCTGCTACCTTGTAGAAAGGATTCTTATTTGTAGAGGAGTTAAACTAGAAATTCTGTGAGCACTTTTCCAAGCTTTAATGTTTAATCCTATGTGAAAAAATGGGATTTTAGTTAGACAGAAGTTGCCCATAAGTCAACAGTGTGAAATGGCTGCACTTATTAGAAGCCATCTGGAAAGCTATATTCCATTTGGCCACTGCCCTTTAAGTGGAACAAGAGAAACAAAACAAAACATTTCCAGAAGTGGGCAGTCAAAATGATAAAATGTCTTAAAGCCTTTTTTCATAAGAACTATGGGAAAGAACTAGGGATGGTTAGGCTACAGAAGTGAAAACTATGAGGAACTCTAAAATACCTTTCAGCAATTGAAAGGGCTGGATTTACAGAGATTCAGTTTATTCTTTATAGTTAGAGAAGATAAAGAATACTAAGTGATGAACACAAAAAGCAGGCAAATCTGAGGTCAATATAAGAAAAGAGGCTTTCTTATAATTAGAACAGACCAAACCGGAATGGGCTGTTTGAGAGGTGGTGAGCACTTTGTACCTTGAAATATTCAATACAAGCCGATTTTTGCTTTTCAGGGATATTGTCAATCATGACAATTCATTGAAGAGCTGAATTAAATGACTTTTTCCAAGTCCCTTTCAACTCTAAAATTCCATGACTAATTTTACACAGATTTGGCAAACAAATATGAAGGACCCAGAAGAAATTGGCCCTCCAAACTCAATATATCATCAGGTCATGGAGATGGAAAATACCTTAAAAAAAAGACCAACCCTAATTTTTAGGCAAGGAAACAAACTGAGAACTGTTTTACCTTTAAGTATAGGAGGTGGGAATGAGCCCATGTCTCCCTGAATTCATTTCATGCATTTTAGAACTGTAAGTCCAGCACTCTGTCCACTTGGCCATAATGTAGTATTGTGATATTGCACTCAAAAAATCTAACCATTTAAGAGAAGGAAAAAATAATGCCTATGTGAATAAGGAATTTGGAGTGCCAGGGACAGGGCACGATCAAAAGTGATGAGCTTGGAAGCTTTTGATCAAAACTTTTTTTATAATCAATTTGCCTAGAATCAGACCACTCCAGTGGCTGCAGCTGACCCTGCAGGTAGGATTTGGAGTCCTGTGTTAAAGGGGTTGTGTGGTATGGTGGTCATTATAGAGCCCTTAGAATCCCATGTAGCCACATACACATTTGTATATATCTATATATGGAAAAAGAGAGACAGAGAGAGAAAGAGAGAGAGAGAGAGAGACAGAGAGACAGAGAGACAGAGAGAGACAGAGACAGAGAGACAGAGAGAGACAGAGACAGAGAGACAGAGAGAGAGAGATTAGCAATTATCTTTAAAATAATAATTTGGAGAAATAAAGCAAAAGACAATCTTGGCTTCATAAATACAGTTCAAAGGCCAGAGCTGAGAATGGGAAACTGAAGGGCTGAAGGATGGAAAACTCTTTACTCAGAGGAACAAAGAGTGCTGACAACATGTTTTCTTTTTGATGTAAAGTGTTTATTTGGTTTTGAATGGAACACTTGCAGCCACTCTACTTTTTTTTCCAATTTAGAGTCAAAAGCATCTTCCAGCTACATCTGTCCCTTGGAGACACAACAAATGCTGTCAGATCACCTCCTTCACAGAGATGGGCTGCCTGTTGAACATGCTACTGCTTGTCACTCCCAGGGCAAGTGCTGAGTGATTAAAAAGATTATTTCATAACTTCACAGCCCTCAGAAAAAAAGAGCAGTTTTCTCTTATGTAGCTATCAAGTCTTCTCATAGGGAACTTGCTACTTACAAATAAGGAAGGATTAGAATGATTAGAAGGGGCTGATAGGAGGGAGGAGAGGATCTAAACCAAAGTTGTATATAACCTTACTTTTTTCCCAAAACTTGAGAAACATGCTTACTAATAAATTTAATTGTAAGCTTCTTGAAAAGAGTGTCTATTTCATAGATTTACAGGTGGAGGCTATAAAATCTAACTTTTTAATTTTTGATGAGGAAATTGAGGTCCAAAGAGGATAAATAACCTGCTTAATATCACACAGGTAATTAATAGAGGGGCAGGATTTGAACCTAGGTCTTTTGGCTCAAAAGTCAGTGGTTTTCTAATATTATACACTACCTTATTCTTGTTAGTTCCTTAACCTCCAAAATGAATCACTTTAAAGTAATTAGGTTTTTCAATCAGTTATTTGGTTCCCAATAAATTTACTTATGCTATATATTGCCTCTCCTTCTTATGGCATTTATTGCCTATACCTTTATCTCCTGAAGATCTGATGCAATCAGTCCACAGATATTTATTAAGATCCTAGTATATTCCAAGAATTGTACAAAGTTACAAATACCAATAATGAAGCATTCCCTACTCTCAAGAATTTTACAGTAACTACTCAATAAATGACTTTTATATTGAATTGTAACATTTGGAGCCTGGGTATATAATATGGAGTATTCTCTCTGACTTTAAGACTTCAACCACATTGCCATGGGAACTTCAACCAGTTCTTTGTGTAGATATACTATGACTAAACTTAATTCATGCCATTAATATTCCCTCTCTCTTCATTTTTTTTCAGATTCTCTACACTCTCTAACCATTGCAAAAAAAAGGGGGGGGTCAAGTATCAAGTATTGGGATTCACTGCCCCTTTTCAGCTACCTTTCACATCCTTTTTTGAGGAGGAACTTCTTTTATATTGTTGCTGTAACCTTGGCTTTCATCTTTCTCTTTGTATCCCTGTATCATCATGTCTCCTTCAATGCCTTATGGCAACTCCTTCCTCTAATGCTATTAGTGACCTCTATGAGGAAATATTTCAGACAAGAACAAACACCACACTCACAGCCCAAAACCAGTCTTCCCCCCACTGAGTTTTCTCTAATGACCTAATAGTCTCACACCCTACTGATATACCAGGAGTGGCTTCATATCCTCCTCTTTACTAGTGGCACTCGTTTGTGCCTAAACAAGAAGATCTGAATGTCAAAATATCTTGCAATCCAGTCTCAGGGATTAAAAACAAACCATAGTAAAACTTTCTACCATTCCTTGTTTCCTAGTTCTCATCCCTTATATCTGATTTCATAAATCCCGCTCCCAAGCAAGTTAATATCAATTAGAAACTTGTTTCAATTGACTTGATTTCATGGAAAAAAAAAGTTTATGATGCATAAACTTACCCAAGCTCATACCACTGCTTGACAATCCTTCAGGTCTTTCCTTTCAGTTCTGTATTTCATTCCCCACAAGGCTTATTCCCAAATTTCTTCTCTCAAGTCGCTCTTTATTCCCCAATCTATCCCATTTCAAATAGAATATATAATATCCTACTTCATTAAAAGTTTGAGTCCATCCAAAGGGAACTTCTTAATACCTCTTCTCCACTGCTTAATTCTTCAACATCATTGCTCATACTCTTTTCTTTTTTTCTCTAGTTCTTGCACACAATATTACACATATTGTCTTTGTTCCCTTGTACTTCCTGTCCTGCATACCTAGAATGTTCTGCCTCCTATCATTTGCTTTTTATCTTCCCTGCCTTTCTTCAAGATTTAATTCAAATCCCATCTTCTGTAGGAAAGGTTCCCCATTCTCAGTTCTCCTAACCTCATCTCAAATACTCATGCCTTCTCCTCTGAGAATATCTTCTATCTACTCTGTATATATCTTTTAGGTGCCTAATTATCTATCAATTGTCTCTCCCATTAGACTGTGAATTCTTTGAGGGCAGGAGTTTTGTTTTTTTTTTTTTTTTTACTTTCCTTTGTATCTTCAGTACCTAAAGCAAAATGAAAGGAACAAAATAAAAACTTACTAAATGCTTGTTGATTGACTGCCTCACCATAAAATAATGTTTTTCTACCTCAACTCTTTCACCATACTTCTTGTATTGTGTACCACTTCCAGACTCATATTTCTTATGGCTGCTATAGCTCTTTTTACATAACTCATCTGTTAAAAAAAATAAGAGCTCCCTAACTCACCCTCCCCTGTATCAGAGTTATTTATCAATATGCTTCCCTTTTGCTCAAATTCCTTTGTTTGGTATTAAAGGTAATATTCAGGCTGGAACTACATTTTATCTTGTCTCATCTCATTCTTCCTTAAATAACATTACTTCCCTATATTGAAAATATGGTTAACATAAACTGGACTTCTTTTTCTCCTAGACACAGTTTTCATGTTCCAAACTTGATACCTTTGCTTGTGTTGTTCTCTATGCCTAGAATTTTCTTTTCCCTTCTTCATCTTTTGAACTTTCACTTATCACTGAAAAACCAACTCAAATGTAATCTCTACAATGAGACTCTCTATGATCCACTGCACACATTCTACAGCAATTGAAATATTTTTTTTCCTCTTTTATGGACTTCTCAGATAAATTTCTTTACATGTAGCAGATATGCTTATCCTTTATTATTTGTTTCATAATTATATGTGTACATGTCATTTCCTTTTGCTGTACTGTGAACTCCACAAAGGCAGGGATGGTGCCCTAAATCTACTTTTCATCCCCACTGACAAAATGCTCCCATCATAGCAGAGCTGCTTATCAATGTTAATTACCTTGAATTGAGATCTTTTCTATTTAAACTTCTTGTCATTTTAATCCACATCTTCATGAAGAAAACTAGGGAAATCTGGATAGTTCAGCACAGGAACTGTTGGTAGAGAAAACAAAGGATCTGCTTTCCTAACATTTTGGGGGTTTCAGCTGTATTAGGAAGGAAGGAAAAACAATTTTCAGAAAACTATCTAAAGTTCAAAAAATAAGTGATATATAGCATTTTTGCCTGTGGTATTTCTTTCAAACCTCATGACCAAATCCATTACACTAATCTTGGACCTCTTCACTACTTTAGAAACTATTGCTTGCTTTTTCCACTGGGCATCATATCAGTTCTCAGGCTCAAAACCACATTCCTCTACTGTTGTCCCCCATGGCTTTTTCTCCATTTTCACAGACTTCTTCCAAGCCCTAACTATTGCAACAGATTTCTTATCAACAGTCTCTATGGGACTCTAATCCATCCTGACCACAAATTTTACATAACAATTTGCCTGAACTATCTTTTTGTATTTATCTCACCCTCCCTTGTATCATAGTTATTTTAAACACGTTTCCCTTCACTTAGTTCCTGCTATTTTATTATAAACTTCAGGAAAAGGAGGTCTTCGTTGGGTTGATCTTTGAATACCTAATGCCAGCACAGTGTCTTGCACACAGTAGGTGCTTAATAAATATTTGTTGAATAAATGAATGGAGGGTGGTATCTATGCTGAAAAAAATCAAGAATGTTTAACATATGTGAAAGAGGGATAATGGCCTTGTAGGATTTTGAAAAGACTGAGTGAAATAATAGATATGAAAGTACTTTGAGAAATATTGAAAAATGTATAATACAGAGAGTAATGGTTGGTAATATAGAGACCAGAGAACAGAGAAAATAGAAGAATGCTTAAGGCACCACTCATCAAAGTGATCCATTTATCATCTAGGACCACGTCCCAGTGCATTCTCACAGACAAGCTATCCTCAAGTTCACAGCACTATGCGTGTATCTCAATACAAAAAGCAGAGCAAGCAAGGCCTTACTGATGTGTGTACTTTGACTGATGAGCCTGAGGACATAATTAGTTCAAAGCAAAGACATTTAATGACACACCATAATAAGAAATGTAACAATAGGTCATTTACTCCATAAATATTGATCAAACTCACAAATCAGTAAGAAGCAAGTGTGAGGTTTCACTGAGAATCAAGAACAGAGCTGGAGGTATTCCTAGAAAGGTGTAAGTGTAGAAAACATGTATGGCAAAGTTTCATGTGTGAGATGAGATTCACATCAGGAATTTATCTTTCCAGGATATTTAAGAAAGGCAAATATCTAGATGCCATATGTATTTATGGAATATTTCTCAAGGAAAGCACATATAGGTAATTTATGAAACCAGCACATGTGGTTGGAGATACAACTTTATGCTACAAGTTTAATGATGTTTTCTGGTAATTATGATGGTTATATCTTTGGCATGTGATACACTGATGGTATTGCAGTTGCTAGAATGTGTTGGTCCCCTGACCATGTGGTCATTGCTAGATATTGTTTTACTAGGAATGGTTGGAGTGTTTTTCTGTGCTTCCAAATTCTGACTTCATTTGGAGTCTTCAGTTGAAATCCTACCTTTTTCCCACAAGAGGGGTTCCACCATCTCTTTTAGCTTAGAGCCCAGAAGTTTTATCTTTAACACTTCTAGAAGGGCTGCACCTACACAGTATCAAACAAGAGCAAATTCTTAATTCCATGAGAGGCTTTTCCTCTCCAGCAGAGACACTTGGAATACAGATTAGTTATCCATCTAAGTTGGAGCACTGGGTTTTATCTGTCTTTGAATTTCCTTTTTTCTAGGTTGCAATTTAGACTCCACTACTGCAGACTAATATTTGACTTAAGGTAAGAAGTTCCGTGTAACTCCTGTCAGTTCCTGATTGCAGCCTACAGTCATTCAAATTCATTTTTAGGAACTACCCTTTGAACAGGCTGCTAACAACTGCCTGGGTCTTAGACCTGCTTTTTTATTATTCTGTTTGTTCAAATCTGCCAAAATCCACAAAGAGGGCAGAAAGACAAAGAATGAAAAGTGCTAGATGGTGTAATTACTCCCCCACACACTCATACACATCTCTTTTATGCTGTTATTTTTTATAGCTTTTTTATGTATATACCAGTAGCAACAAGTCTTTTGGATTTGAATCTTTCCTGAGGTGAGGTGAGTTTAGGGAAAGGATGTTAAACCTTTCTTAGACAAGACAGTGAATCTTATTCATATTTACTGACTGAACCCAGATATAGGGGAATAAAACAAAATAAAACATACAAACACTTCCAACTCCTGTCACCAAGATACAAAAGGTCTTTTTCAGATGTCTCTGTGCTGTACTTTTTTTTGGTGAACTGATTAGAATTGGCATTGAATTCATCTCCTGGTTTAAAATATTTATCTTTGAAACGTAACTTCTTGACAGCAAGCTCTCATTCTCTACTTGGAATGACAGGGAGTTCCTCTCATCCTCACCTGGGGTGAGGCTGCCATTGCCAGATCATGGCTGCATTATTTATTCTATTTAAATGTTCTGTCCTACTGTTTTTCACTCCAGAGAGTTCTACTCCCTCATATTCTCCAGACTACAGCCATGACTGACTTCCCTTATAATAAGCCACTTCTCTCCCACCTTAGCACCAGACTCCACTTGCCCTTGCAATAAAATCAGTCACAGTATCTTGTAGAACAGCCCTTTTGTTCTTTTCTGAATACTCCCCTCTCTTCAAAAGATGAATCTAGTAATGGCTGTCTCAAATCCCATATACCCCCTCGATGCGCCCTTTACCAAGTCCTTCTAGTTTTTGTCTCTCATGTTCATTTCATTGTGATAATTGAGTATAAATTTTATTCTTTAAAAGTTCAAGTTTAAATTGTATTCCTTAAAAATTATCTGATGGTTAAGTGATATTCATTTTCCTGGTATGTAATCATCCTAATTGATGATGGCAAGTCATAGTTTCCCACTTCATATGAAGATAAAAGGTAGTGGGACACTTTAGACTGATGCAGTGAATTATTTCAGACAGTCCAAAGGACCTTCTGCAAGGGGAGAGTGTGAGCTATGGGTGTGTGATGCTAAAGGGAGTTTGTGCAATTTGTTTTGCTGGGAAGAGATTTTTAGGATCATAGATTAAAAGCTGAAAGACAAAACTAGGAGAATCCAGAGGTCATCTATTCTTATTCCTTCATTTTATAGATTAGTAAACTGAGGGCCCAAGAAGTTAATTTAATTACTCAAGTCTCACAGGCATCGATTAGAGCTGTTGGGATTTGAACTGAGGTCTTCTGAATCCAAATTCAGATTTTCAAGCACTGAATTATAGTTAACAACTCAACCCTGATTATCCTTTGTCTAAGCTATTTTTCAGCCTGAGAGGAATGAGATGGACGCATCCCCTCTATAGGATCAGTCTCACTGACTTACCAGAGAAATATCACCTCATCAGACGGGAGGACTCTTGCATATTGAACAAAATAATCTTTCCATTTCCAGTACCATCACCAAGCATCTCCCAAATTGTTTATGAAAATACAAATCATCAGAATCCCCTCTGCTCTACCATTCAATTTGCATGAGCTGCAGGGTCCTTGATGTATTTTGTAGCTATGCCTCAATATGTTTATTTGCTATTATCATTTTCAGCTCAGTAATATCCTGCTTCTTCATTTTCCCTCCATGATATGGGGCAAAGTTGTTGGGGGGAGATAAATGTGGTACAATGAATAGAGTGCTGACCCTGGGATTCAGATTGAGTTTTGCCTCTGATACTTCCTAGATGAGAGACGATGTGCAAGAAATGGTCTCTGAACCTCAATTTCCTCTTTAGTAAGATGAAGCTAATAATACTTCCAGTACTTAGATCAAAGGGTTTTCCTGAGGTTCAAATGAGATAATGAATGTAAAAAAATGTTCTGCTTTGTGCATAACCCAAGACAGCTGCCACTGAGAGTGCAAACAGGAAAAGGGGAAAACCAGGTATAGGACTGAGAAAATTCTATTAGCATTCTGCTACAAAAGAACTAAGAGGGAAAAAGTGCAGGTGTTGAATTATAGGTTGACTTTTTGAAGTGTTGGAATAGAATAGTAAAGAGGGTCTGAATTAGAACTCCTTGTAGGGTTTCTGAACTAAGGTCACTGCCCTGATCTTTGAAGTGAAGCAGCCAGGCAAATACCCTTCCCCTAGCCCTCTTTCAACTACCATTATTCATGCAACATCCTTCCAAGGAGGTCCTTGTAGATAAACTCCTTTCACTAATGCAAATCATTATTTTGTCTGAAACATAAATTATCTGAGAATTGCTTGGAGCACTAAGAGGTAAAGTGACTTACTCAGAGTCTCAAAGCCAATATCAGGGATTGGCAGGAATCGAAAACAGGTCTTTCTGACTTATCTACCATGCCATGTCACATTCCTCTAAAAAAAATATGCTGTCACACCCTGACTTCATTTCCTTCCTGGGTTTTCAACCCCATGTTGTGATCAGAGGATTTAAAGTTTGAAGGATCCTTAAGAATTACTAGCTCAAAACCTTTAAAATGAATAAACTGAGGCACAGAATAGTGAAATAACTTGGTAGCTGAGGTAGAATTCAAACCCAGATCTGTTGACTCCAAATCTAGGGAACTTTTACTAAATTACACTGCTGACTACACTGTTAAATCAAACTTCAGATACTACTGTGCACCCTATGTTCTGGGATAACACATAACTAAAAGATCAAGACCATATCATAGCCTATGACAACTTGCTATAAAGGCCCTTGCTATGAATAACAAATGAGGACAATGTCTTCACACCTATAAATTGTTACTGAATTCAAAGGAGACAACCAGGAACATAAGCTTTTGTTTCACTTGGCACCATCCCTTGAGTCAGAACAGATCTCTTTGCCTCTCTTTGAGAGAGCATTCATTGGTTCTGCACAATGTGCTAAGAGGCTAGTTTCTTTAGAAGCCCATGGAATCTAGTGGGCTTTACTCCCCTTTTATTCTTGTGGAGGAGATGCAGAAGTTCTTAATCTAGGGGCTGTGGACTTATTTTGTTTGTAAGTTTTTATATGTTTATAATGATATTTCAATATATTCTTTCTTTTGTAGTCCTGAATATCTTATTTTATACATTTAACCCCTTATTTCAAGAAAGTCTATAGGCTTTATCAGACTGCCAAGGGGTCATGACATACAAAAAGTTAAGAATGCCTGGAGGAGAGAGGGAATACACACATACACAGACACAGACACACACACACACACACACACACACATGTGTTTATATATAACAAAGGGGACAATGGGTTTGTGCCTGTAAATAGCTATATAATTCAAAGGAAACAATCCTTAATGTAAGGCAGTGTTTCATTTGGTGCTGTCCTTTGAGCCAGGACAGATCTCTTCAGTACTGTTTGAGGGAGCATTGATTGGGTCTGTACAATGTGATAAAAGGCACATGTGTATGTGTGTGCATGTGTTTGTAAATATATATACACACATACACACACATACACAAATATGCTTATATGAGTATACATAAAACATATTTCACACACATATATACACATATCCCTAAGTGTTCACCCTCTGAGCTGGACCATGAAGCAACTGAGTCTTAGAACTCCCCAGCAACCCAAGAGTGGAAATACAAATTAAAGCTGGAACTCATTAAGAGGACAGGTATACTCTTAATGCATGAGTGGGATGTAGGATGTACTCAAGGTGCAACCCAAAGAATCAAGCTTATCAATTCCCAAATATTCAGGAAAAAATCTAGGAGGATCCCTCTGTCTATGCTGAAAGATCGCAGAAATCATCTCAAAGAAATGATGGTTTATGTCATCATCACAGAATCAATTGCTCTTATGCATCACCTATAATGGAGGTGCCTAAGAAAAGACAGAAAGATATAGATGAGTCTAAATTACCAATCAGAAAAAAGAACAATAGTATACCAATACACTATTTCATGGATGAAAAATGCTTTGGACTATCAGCTAGGCAACCAGTGTTTTTCAGTCTTGGGTTTGCAGACTAGATATTACCAGATTCTTCTATTTGAGGAAGACAAGGATAAAACATCATCTGTCCAGAGAGTCACAAGTTAGTTAGTTGAAGGAAAACTAACCCATACAAAATTATTTGAGGAGGATGGCTGTGGGATGCATTCCAGTGCCTATCAAAAGGCTATATACCAGGGCAAGCAAAGGTCCCAGGCCCATACTAAGGAACATGACAGGAACAGGTGTCAATTGGCAGCTTTGTTACCCACTGCCCAGTTCCATGTCACAGATCCAGAGTGAACTAAGGAGAGGACTTTCAAGCAAAGAGATGTTGTTCTAGGGTAAGGAAGTGGTTGTAAGCCCAAAGTGTATGCCAGGAGAGAAACAAGGTCAGAAGCTGGTAGGAGTCATGTGCTCAGATCCAAAGAACAAAACAAGTTTTCAGTTCCAACTTCCAGATAAGTCTGAAATCTGGAGAATAATAAACAAGTCAGGAATCCCAGACCAAAGAAGAGCCTGTGATTGTCAATCTGAACAAGAAGACCTTTCCAGCTGGCTGATAGAAACTGGGTCCAGTAGGAGTCTACTGTTCCTCAAACACAAAACTAGATCAGGAGCTTATAGAGCTCAGACTACAGGAGGAAGGAGCAACAAATTTTGCCTTAGTTTTGTCCACTTTGGAAGGACTAAGTACTTATATGTCTCCAACCTGAAGTGTACATAGGACCCTGCAATAATGCAACACTCAACCCAAGAAAATATCAACAAGACCAGGCTAGACTTTCCCTCCAGAAGTGCCACAAATCCTGGCCCTAATATCCAGCTCAAGGAAAGGAAGAAAGCTGAAAAATAAGCAATCAAAAAAAAAAAAAAAAAAGAAATCCAGCATAAACATTGTCAGAAGAACTCCAGGCACAAACCCAGAAGGAGAGAATGTCTCCAAAACATCTCTAAGGAAAACCTCAAAGAAAAACAAAGCTTGGGCACAAATTCAACTAGAATTCCTGGAGGATATGAGCAATATTAAAATGAATGATAAATAAAATATTAGTGGTAAAAGAAAGAATTAGAAAAGAAATGAGAGCTATGGAAGAAATAATTGCAAAGATAATTAACAACTTGGCACAAATTAAAAAAAAAAAACCTTTCTCAAACAACAAACCCCCTGAAAATCAGAGTGAACCAAATAAAAGACATTGATTCAATGAGACAAAACATCTTAAAACAGATTATAACTATAATAAAATTTAAGCTGTATCAAATAAAAGCAACTGACCCAGGGGAAAGATTGAGGAGGGATTAAAAAAGAATTACGGACCTACTTGAAGGTTGCGACCAAAAAAATAAACAAAAAACAAATAAACAAAAAAGCTAGTCATTGTCTGAATAGATCTTAAAAAAAAACTACTCAGATTTCTTAGAAGCAGAGAGATTTCTTTCTCCATTTTGGAAAAAGAAACAAAAAACCCAGTAATCAACTCCTGAAAGAAACCTTAATGGGAAAACTCCCAGAAATATGTAACCAAAATACAGACCTTCCAGGACCAAGTTAAAAAATGTACTGAGTAATAAGAAAGCATTTATACCAAAGAGTCACTGCAGGCTCATATATGATTTATCATCTAACACTATAAAGTAGCAGAGATTATAAAAGACTATATTCCAAAAGGCAAAATATCCCCTTATATCCTTCATATAATTCTATATAGGAATACAGCCAAAAGTAACTAAACCAGCAAAATATAATTCCTGCAGGTGGTGGTGGAAATGGATTGTTAATGTAATAGAAAACTTCTAAGCATTTTGATAAAAAAGACCAGAGTTGATGAAAAAGGGAGGAACTTTTTAATTCAAACACAACAGTTAAGAGAAATGTGTGTGTGTGTGCGTGTGTGTGTGTGTGTAATGCAAAGAAAAATATATATGTGTGTGTGTAATGTAAAGAAAAATATGTGTGTGTGTGTGTGTAATGTAAACACAAAGGACCAATCACAAAAGAGTAAAAAGAATAAATTCCCTACATTAAAAAGTGGGGATGTAATACATATGTCCATTCTGAAACTTATGATTTTCAGGAGTCATAGAGGTCATCTAATTATACAATGTCAGGGAGTGGTTCTATTATGTTTTGATGATTTTAAGAGAAGAATGCAAAGAATAAGCTAGAGGAATACATGTTGGGGGGGGAGAAAAGAAGATTGGGAAAAATTATCTCAAATAATTAGTGTGTGCAAATAGACTATACGAACAAGAAGGAGTGCTAAGATTTGACATTTGAACCTATTTTTTTCAGTTCAACTTGTCAAATGAGGGAAGAATACATATACTGAGTTGGGTACAGAAATACATTGTGTTCAAAAGGGCAATAGAAAGGGAAGGGAAAATTAGGAGATTAGAATAAAGGAGAAATTATTCCTAAGAAAAATAAACTCTAAGAATGTACAAAAATCTTTAGAACTCTTTATGAGGTACAAAGAATGAGTAATCTGAGAAAGTATATATAAATTGAGGAACTCCTAATCAAATTACATAGGTGTGATGTGCTATAAAAATGATAGAAGGGATGGCTTCAGAGAAATCTGGGAAGGATTGTAAGAACTAATACAGAGTGAACAATTTCTGCACTGATACTGATGTTGTAAAATAAAGCAACTTTGAAATAATTGGGAACTTTGATCAGTGAAATGACCAACTTTACCTCCATATAACTAATGATGAAACATGCTATCCTTTTCCTGATGGAGAGGTGAAGGACAAGTTTTTTTTTTCCTTGACTATGCCTATTTGAAATGGTATAATAGAAAGGTAGATTTTTTTTACTCCAAAAAAATATAATTTTAAATAAATAAAAAATAAAAGAAAGCAACTGGGAAATATGTCTAAAGATAACAGTACATGAAACTGAACACAAGTTTCTATTTTAGTTACTTAAGTTCTTTCAGGGGAATCTGTAGGCAAAAGACAACTAAATGTTCCAATTAGAAACATTGTAGCCATAAAATAATTCTGAAATTAGAATGATGATAACATGTAGTTTTTATATGAAGCATCATAATATCACAGTTTTTGACCTGGAAGGGAACTCGGGTCTATCTGCCACAAACTTCTCATTTTGAAGGTAAGGAAACTGGGTCCCAAAGAGGTTAAATGAGTTGCCCAAGGTCACACAGGTAGCCAATATTGGAAGTAGGATTTAAATCTAGATCTTTTTTTTTTTTTCTGATGCCAGAACCAGTGCTCTTTCCAATGTAGCAAAATGTGGCAGTAGTGTATAGAATGTTGGATGTGGAGTCAGCAAGAGATGGTTTTAAATTCTACAATCAATCACTTAAAGAATGCTTGAGTGTGGGCAAGCCACTTAACCTGTCAATTTTATAGATGGGATCTAATCTGGGTTGGTGGGTAGAGTTCTCTCACAGAAAAAAGTATCAATACTTAGCATAATACTGAATGTGCTATGACCAAAAAGATCTTCAGAAAAAAAAAAAAACTAAAAAAATCTAATCACATTTGACCTTCAATTAGCAATTTGATATAGGTAGATTCTTTAATATTATAAATAAGGAAAACCTAAGATAAGTAAGGTTAATTAGCTTGACCAAAGCCACTTAGATTGAGTTTGAAAACACAATTTCTGACTCCTAGTCTAATATGTTTTCCAGAGCATTTCGTTACAATATACTTCCTCTAATGAGGTCTCCTTATTGAGATTACAGGGATTCTGAGAATCTCTCCTCTTCACTGACTCCCCCAACCACATAACTGGTTCTTTGACTTGGTGATTCTTGAAAATGTATATATTTTGTAACTTGCTAACATAATATGGGTCAACTCTGTCCTCTGTCTCTAAGAGTCCAACATATTACACTAACACTAAGCGCTCAAAAATGTTTTCTTGATAGTAAATATATATATATATATATATAGTACCCCAAGTTTTCAAATAACCTTCTATGTAATATCCCGTGAAAATATTATCATCATACAAGTACTGTTATTATCTCACTCATTTTATGAGTAAGGAAATTGAAGGTCAGAAGAGTAAAGATTTGCTAAAGGCCACAGAGATAATAAATGACTAAGATGGGTTTGTAGCTCAAGAATCCTGAAGCAGAGCCAAGTTGATGGAATAAAGGTAGGAACTCACTCAACCTCTCTCAAATTCCCCTCTAAACAAATTTAAAATAATATATCAAAATGAATTATGGAGTGGTAAAAAAAAAAAAGTGCCAGCCCTAGAAATTTAGAAAGTTGGCAGAAAAGATCTGTCTCACCAAGGTAGGAGGAGAGTTCAGTCCAGCACAAACTGCTGCCAACAATCCAGCAACAAGGCTCCAAGCCCCTGTGCAAGCCAGCAGTTAGGCCCTGAGCCCTAACACAAGCCACCACAAGAGAGATGGTACTGTTGCTTAGTGCAAGGCAGCAGCAGGCCTTGGAGTAACTGAATCTGTGATAGTGACTTCCAGAGTTCTTATCCTTCAAATGGTAAAGGGGTTTGAAACTGGTCAAAAAAGACTACAGGGGACTCTTAGTTGGCACTAGGTGTAGGACTCTGTTGCATTTCCTATACAGGGATCCAGGTCACAGTACCAGGGTGAGGAGGAGTACTAGCTCACTAGAGCTCCTGGCCACAGGGAAGCAGGGACTCTGATCCCAGTTCTAGGACCAAGAAGATTACTTGTAGTGACTCACAGACCAGAGTACAGCCCAGGAGAGTAGTGACCACACCCCTCCTTGGAGGAATTTAAAACTCACAGACCTCCAGAATTAGCTCTGAAAACAATAGAACAAAAACCATGAAACTTCAGACAGAATTCTCATCACCACTTGAAGCATAGTCCAACTTAATGTTAAGTTAAAAGTCAAGAAATTGACTAGTAACATGAGCAAGCAACAACAATAACAACAACAAAATAAATAAAGGAAAGAACTTGACCATAGAAAGTTACTATGGTGACTGGAGGAAGAGCAAAACACAAACTCAATAGAGTCAACAATGTAAAAATGGCTACATGCAAGGCCTCAAAGGAAAAAGTCAATTGGTTTCAGATAGAACAGATTTTCTAGAAGAACTCGTAAAGGAGTTTTAAAAAAAGAGGTAGATAAAAAATTGGGAAAAGAAATGAGAGTGATTTTAGAATTTTATGGGGTCAGCTAGGTGGCACAGTGGATAGAGCACCAGCCCTGGAATAAGGAGGACCTCAGTTCAAATCTGGCCTCAGACACTTGACAACACTTACTAACTATGTAACCCTGGGCAACTCACTTAACCCTACTGCCTAGCCAAAAAAAAAAAAAAAAAAAGAATTATGAAAAAAAGAATCAAGAGCTTGATAAGGAATCTACAAAAATGGGGGAAAAAGATGTATGAAAATTCATTGAAGAAACTTAAGATCCTAACTTAGGGTCTGGCTATTACTACACCCCCAGACTTTTGGAGACAATAAACACTTTATAAATAAGTTTTTGTTGTTGTCTTTTAAAAATATCATCATAATTTTCCTTAGTATCCTGCCTTCTTCCCCTCCCAGAGCCATTCCACATAAGAAATAGTAGTTTTTAAAACAAAAATAGCAGAAGAAAAAGGAATAGAAAAATTAGAATAACTGATCAATACATTGAAAAAGTTTAAAATATGTGCAATAAACAGCACTTCTAGGACTCCCACCTCTGCAAAGGGGGTGGTGCCATGGTGTCTTCCTATCTATCTTTTTTTAAACTCTACTTTTTCTTGCTAGTTTTGCAACATTCACTTCTAACTTTTTTCTTTTGATTTACATTGTACAGCCTTTGTGAATATGGTTTTTTTTGCTCTATTTTATTCTGCATTAATTCATGTAGATTTTTCCATGCTTCTCTGTATTTATCACATTTTCCATTTCTTATAGCACATTAATATTCTGTTATATTCAAGTACCAAATTTCTTTAGTCACTCTCCAATCAAAGGACAGTTATTTGTTATCACAAAAAAATGTTGCTATTAGTATTTTGGTTTATATAGGAACTTTCCTTTTATTAATGGCTTCTTTGTGGCATAAACTTAATAATGGATTCTCTGGTACAAAGGTGTGGGAATTTTAGTCATCTTGTTTGCATAGTTCCAAATTGTTCTCTACATATTTGAATGGAAGTGTTTTATCTTTGTTTGTCCCTTGTGTTTGTTCATTTGTGTTTATCTTTTTATATTCCTCTTAAATCCTTTATTTGAATTGGAGGGTTCTAGGTCTTTTCATCAGGAATGCTTAGAAGTTTTCTCTTGCATCAACAACACTTTTTTTTTCTTGTAGGATTATCCTCAATTTTTTCCAGGGAAGTTATTCTTGGTTGTAAGCCTATTTCTTTCTTTCTCTCTTTCTTTCTTTCTTTCTTTCTTTCTTTCTTTCTTTCTTTCTTTCTTTCTTTCTTTCTTTCTTTCTTTCTTTCTTTCTTTCTTTCTTTCTTTCTTTCTT
>NW_020946839.1:0-16897 GCF_900497805.2 Vombatus ursinus | reverse complement strand
ACCTTGAAAATCAAAGTTAAACAGCATAAAAACTCTAGCTCCCCCCCCAAAAAAATTTGTTATGCTGACAGCTAGTTTAAATAGAACAATAAAAAGGTGAGCCATTAGTTAATTTAAAGAAAGGAAAAGACAGACAATGATGGAAACAGAAAGAGTCAAAAAGAACAAAGAAAGAAGAATCATGGGGGGGAGAGAAAGAGAGAAAGAGAGAGAGAGAATTCATAATGAATGAAAAATACTTAAAAAATTATGAGAAACTACTAGACACAAATAAATGTGTATGTATATATATGTATATGTGTGTATGTATATATGTATATGTATGTATGTATGTATATATAATGTATGTATAAACAGAATACAGTTGCCCACTGCTCAATAAGCCCAGAAACAAAATCTATTTCTAGGCAGACTCTCTACAAAAGAACTGTTGCAAAAACTAGAAAACATCTTGACACAAAAGATTTTCTACCAACATCTTATACCAAACTCAAAATGGATGCATGACATTTGAAAGATTAGAGAACTCTTATCAATGCAATGACAAAACTGCATTTCTAAAGGACTAAAAATGTAGCATTCTTCCCACTTCCTGCCCAAAAGGTGATGGACTAAAGATGCAGAATGAGACCTATATTTCTGGATATTGCCAAAGAAGGAATTTGCTTTCCTTAAATATGAATATTTATTAAAAATGGTTGTATTTTTCTTTTTTGTTCAGTGAGAGTAGGAGATCCCTTCTTAAACTTTGGAGACAACCTCTTTAAAAGTAATGTCATGTATTTCCCATGCACATAGGCAGAATTTTAGAGAGTTCTCCTGAGAGTAAAATATTGCAGTTTACATTTATTTATGAAAATAAAAGTACACTAGCAGTTTTCTTATCACAAAACAGATGTGTCTGGAAGAAAAAAACAAAATATCTCCATACCTATTTGTGTATCTGTGGTTTCTTTTGGGGGTTGAAAAAAAATTCTTGCTTTTCTGTTCCTCAAATCCCCTAAAAATGAACTATTTAATTATAGGTATGATAATGTAATAATAGAAAGTGATGAAGGTCATTAGTCCAGTTAGAGCACAAAGCCCCTAAACTTGAATCTTTTGTTATGAAAATTGATTTGTTTAAGTCTATTTCTCTTGACTTTTCAATAATTTAATGTAGATTTCTATAATTCCTGTTTTATCTCAATACAAAAATGCTAGTATCTTTTAAAAATATTCTCTTCAGTAATTGGAGTAACTTTTATCTACGTACTTTTTCAAGATTTAATTTTATTTCATCTCTGATTTGCTGTTTAGGCTTATTGACTTGCTCTGCCATTTACTTCCTTAGTGACTTTGGACATTCATGTACCTTCCTTGGTCCTATAAAATGTGAAAATTGAACTAGGTAATGTCTCAGGTCCCTTCCAATACTCAATCTGATATTCTATGACTTGAAGAAAGATCTATCTATTCCTTGTTATTACAATGATCATAGGAGATTAAACATAAGGGATGAAGGAAGAATTGAGAATCTCCCTAGTTCCAGTTTTCCTCGGTGCTTAAATTTGGAAAGAGTGAAGATAGTCCTGCAGGAACTACATAAAGGATAAGCAATACCTTGGTTCAGGATGAAATTTCCTCTTGTTTCTGGTGTTTCCTTAGCTGCTACCCACACATTGCATGTGTTCTGCCTATGCCTGGGTTGTGACCCCCTTTTCCCTAATTCTTTATATAGGCTTAGATTTATGTGTTATCATCATCTTGAGCTTTCTTGTCTGCAGTTTTTTGGATTTTCTCTCACAATTATTGACCTAGCTCCCACTCTAACGTTGGACATTTGCACTGATTACTTCAACTCCAAATCTAGCATTTGATATGACCCTTGCTATTTGCCTATCCCTCAAGTACATATGGTCTAGACTTTTCCATTTTATAGATATCATCCTACTTTGAACTATGCTTTTTTATCCTCATTGTCTTTTCACTATCTAAATGTATGGCATTTATAACTTTTTTTTCCCAATTTCCCTTGCCATCTTTGTTTTTCTCTCCCTTCTTGTTTCTCTTCTCAATGTCAAAAGTAATGGATAAAAGAAAGATTATGAGGTGAATCATGTTTGGTCTTTCCTGTCCACATTATCTATCTAAATCTCACAACTGGACTAGAGTTTAAGAAATGGACTGATTTTTTTTTGTGGTAGCAAAGAATTAGAAACAAAGTAGATGACTATGAATTGGTGAAGGGCTAAAGAAATTGTAGTATGTGAATATTATGGAATAATACTATACCAAAAGAAATGATGAATATGATAAATTCAGAGAAGTGAAGGAAAAATCTGAAGTGATGTATAGTAAAGTAAGGAAAATAATATTCATAACAATTACAAAAACATGAATACAAAGTTTTAAAATACTATCTAATTATAATGAACAAATTGATCCCAGAAAAGATTTCTGGCTCATGGGATCATAAGATCTAGGCCCAGAAAGAATTTTCAAAATCATCTAGTCCTGTCTCCTTATTTTAATGAGTAGGAAAATGAAGGCCAGATATGTTACATGATTTGCCCAAAGTCACAGAGCTAGTGAATGATAAGATACAATGAACCTTCTCTCCTTTTTAAAGTTGGAAAATAGACATATTGGAATATTGCATATACTGTCATATATGATTGATTGTATTACTCAGTTTTGCTGAACTGCTTTTTTTTCTCTTTTTTAATCTTCACTACCCACAAAGACTTGCAAGGTAGAAGATAGGAGAGAGACATATTTGGAAATATTAGGGGTGCAAAAACAAAATATAGCAATATTTTTAAAGGCTTATTCTATATACACATATTTGAGGCAAGTCTCTGGCTTTTAATGTTCTACATCTACCAAATTGTAAGGTTATTTCCTTCTTTGTGCTTTTGCAAAGTTTTATTCTTGGTTAGGTAAATGTACATGAGACACTTTTCAGTTACATAAAAGTCATATGTATCTTCAATTATGATTTTCAGTTTCAGCCTGAAATCATAGTTCTGAGGAGTTCTAAATAAAACACCAAAAGTATCTGGTATTCCTTTCCATTAAGTAATTCATGGGAATATACTTCTCCCCCTCGCAGGTCACTAAAAACAGAGACTCTTTAAGTCTTTCAGCCCTTCGTGTTTCTCACGGGTCTCTGACATTGAGATTCTCTCCCCTCTCCTCCAAAGCCCTGAAGAATCCTTTCCAGACACTTCAGACAGTCAGAGACATGAAGCTAAAGCTTTGAAAATAGGAAACTGAAGTCATTCTTATTTTTCATGATTTCAGAAATTCTGGCGAGTTTAACTCTTCAACAGAATGATGTTTTTTCTGGGCATTGGGGGAACAAGAAAAATAAAAATAAGTATTTTAACTATGTACAATATGGAAAGAATAAGATTATTTATGGAAAAGATAGCTATGCTTTTTCTATTTTGTTATATTAAAAAAACATTAATTATATCCTCTAGCAATGTTTTAAAATTCTAGTCTCTTATAGATACCAATTACTAAGACCCACAATTTTTTTTTAGAATCAGTTAATAAATAAGTTCTAGGGGAAAACACAAACAAAACCAAAAACACTACCCCTATTATGTTCACCTACTACCCACCAAAGTATAATCTGTTCTATTTCTTAGAGAAAAACAAAACAAAGCAAAACAGCTAGGTTCCAGCAGGAGATAAAAAGCTTCATTTCCTTTTAGTATGGGGACTTTAGAAAATTGCATCTTATTGTTTTTTAGGGGTAGTCCACAGATGCTGAGCACAGCAAGGCAAACCAATTCAGCCTGAGCCTAGGGAGTCTGACAATTCTTTTCTGAGAGGAAGGTAAGGCAAGTACATATTGTCCACCCAATCCCAGACAGACTGAGGGTGAGCATTAATGTTTGCATTAGGTTCTGATTAAGGCTGTGTGAGACTGCCTATAATGAACATGATCTGTCGTGAACAAAGCCAGTTTATTCTCAGCTTGCCAGCAGCAGCTTGACTTTCTGTGCAGATAAGGTATTCCTTGCTCTCCTCCTTTTCCTCCCAAATCCCTCCTGCCACTTTCACTTACAAGATTTTCACATGTGTATGTCCACATGTTCTTTTGGGTTTGTTCTTGACAAATCTCTTTTGTATTTAGGGAGCAGAAATAAACAGAGATTGGAAGGGCAAGGGTAAGTTCACCAGGGAAACACCCATGCCCTGATTGTGAAAAGCAAGCAAACAAACCAACCAAAAAAGAAAACTAACAAAAAGTGTGAATTCAGTTAACTATTTCTTTGTCACATACCTCCTGTTTAATTCAGTTAGATTCTTCTTCTTCTTCACCTGTGAATTGCTTGATTGTTATAGCTCACCCCCTTAAGTTTAGATTTCAATGATATATAAAGCTCTCCCTGGCACAGTAAAGTGGTGGACCAAGTTGTTATGTGGGATTAGATCCATTTGTTACTTGCAAAAGTGCCAATGTAAACCTCATTTTAGGATGTTTCCTTCCTAAGTAGAAGAAATACATGTATTGAGTGAAATGCATTATGTATTTCTACTCACAAATTAAGAAATTAATAAAATTTAGTGAAGTAGATCATAACTACTTATCTCATCTTAATTAAAGGTTCACTATCCCTCCTCCTCCCTCCCACTTTATAATTTCTGCAAGAGCTTTTACTGGGTTCTGCTCCCTGACAATCCCTTCTTTCTTACTTCCCAGCTGGAAGCTAATGGTAATAATGTCTTTCATGTTTATTTTTTTAATAATAATTAATGGATACATTGTTCTGATTGTTCAATCTGAGATAAAAGCTCCATTTTAAAGTTATTAAATATGTGCCATCCTTAGGCTAATTATGAGAAATAACCGTAGTAGGCCTCTATTCCATATTAATAGACATCAGTGTCTAAAGCCACTGAGGATGTTGGATATGTGCCAAAGACAAACTGTCCTTATTTCTCCCTCCCCTCGCCCCTACATGTATCATGAGTTCAAAAAGTATGTTCATTAGTTTAGCTACATGCAACCTGGACAGTGTTCCCAGAACCTTTAAAGCCAGATTAGAGACAATAATTTACTAATAAGTGAAATAAGCAGTGGAGCTTTTGCTATATTTAATCAAGAATAATGCAGTCACTTTGGCATTCTGCCAAAATTTAATTGTTACCTTCCCTCCTCATATTTACCAGTTGCCAAGAAATGAAGATCTCTTCAAAGTTTTGTAGAAACACAAGAAGTAATTTTGTCTCAGTACACTTTTCCTTCATCTCATTACTTAGTTGATTGTGCTATGTCTTTCAATAAATTCAACTTGAATACTTAAATTATCTATTGATCTCTCCATTCACTTTTTGGTACTCTTATGATAACATTTTACCATGTAAAAATCCATTTAGAGAGCATTTCATGCTGTTTTGAGGAATGAGCATGAAAGATTGATCACTTTTCTAATCTTTATTGTATGAAATGACTCAGGAAACTTCCTCATTCAATTAACAATTTGCCCCAAATATGACTTGTGGTAAAACTGTCAAAGTGAAAATTTACTTTAGCCTGCCTGTAGTCTCCCATTTCTGTGCCTTGGTGGTGCTCTCTCTCTTGATATGAGGTATGATTTCAATGTACTTCCATTTTCCTACAAACCCATCCAAACATGTTTTAACAATCATTTGCTTATAATCATCTCTTCTCGAAATCAGGAGCTGACATTCAAATTCTAATCTCTCATTACAGAGTTAAATTTTCTCCTATAAAAACAAGTCCAGGCTCAGATTCCTAAAATCTAGCCATGGCTCTGATTCTTATAATCTAGCCAATAAGCCAATAGTTTACTAATGTTCAGACTCCTTAAGAGTCTGCCCAATATGATGGATGTTCTAATAAACCTTGTCTTTGGCTAAAAGAAAGCTTGGGTTGAATTCTTTCAGGCAGGACCCTCGTGTTGTGATTTTGGGGTCCAAGGACCCCTGAACTGATACCATAAAATTTCTCTTGTTGCCCAACAGCCCCAATTAAAAATCCTGCGGGGGTGGTATATAAACAGATGCACCACAAGCCTTCAAAATATCCCTTCCCCATAAGTTGTATCTCAAACCTGTAACTACTAGGGGTTGGATGGTCCCTTGCTTATCTGCGAATTGCCAGGGCAGCTCCTCTGCTGATACCCATGCTTGTTGTGCCCCTCCAACCCCATTGATCATTGTGGCATCAGGTTGGACTTGCCAAGAGGCGGGCCAAAATAGTCATGAGATGACAGAACGATCAGCTCCTGTATCTAATGATCCCTTGAAGAATCGCCCCTTAATTTGGATAGTTGCCCATGGCTTACTGTATTCTATTTGTTGTACCCAATTAATATCATTATTGTGGCTATCCAGTAGGGGGAGGGCTTGAGCCAGCACCTCCCCTTCGTCTATGTAAGCTGCCGAATCATGTGGGTTAGTTACTATAATCTGTTGCTGGGGCTGGTGAGCAATGACCGTTGTATGGACAATAACTGGGGTATATGATGAAAGGCCCACCACGAGGGCTGTTTGGAAGGTAGAGCCAAGCCCAGTCACTGGCACTATGGTTGTGTCTCCAGGGTCGATTTGGAAGTTCCCTTTGCTAAGAAGGGGAAATCCGAACCACTGGGTAGAAGTCGGAGGTACTCCCGATGCAGCCCCGAGGGCGCATTCTGAGGGGGTTGGGCTTCCATCTGGTAAGCTTGTTGAGGGGCCCTCGAGGGGCCCCTTTCCCCGTTTCCCGACTTTGGCTTGCGGCACTCCTTAGCATAATGGCCAGATTTGTTACAATTGTAACAAATTGCCTTAGGGCAGGCTCCACCAGGTTTCTGGCGGCATTGTGCCTTAAAATGACCAGCTTTCCCGTATAGATAGTACAATTTAGTCTCTTTTGTTTTCAGCACTTCTGATAGTCCTCTCCAAGCTGCTGCCTGTAGGCAGGCCATGAAATCCAGGAAGGGTTTATCAGGACCTTTTTTAATCTTGGTCAGGGAGGGCCTTTGTTTCCCCAAAGCCTGAATCTTACTAAAAGCCCGTAGGGCACATTGGGAAACAGCTGCAAATGCTGTATTTAGTGCCTCTTTTAACTCCTTAAATTTCTTCCATTCTAAAGGGGCCCAGGTCCTCCCTCCATCAGTTAAGTGTGGGGGAGGGGGCCGTCCCTCCGCGTGGCTTTCCTTGCTACGGTTTTCTGCTCTCTCCCGGCTCCTGCCCTCCCGCTCCCGCCCCCCGTGCCCGGCCTTGCTTTCTTTTCTCTTGCTTATTTTCCCATTCACTGTTTCCAGTGACCTCTGTCTCACTCCCTGAGTCTGTCTCACTCCTAGACTCTTCCTCACTACTGATTTCTGCTTCTTTCACTCTTTTATACACTTCTTTCCCTTGCACCTCCCGATCCGGGACCTTACCAAACAACTGTCCCATTCTCCTTCCTTCGCCCTATCGGCTAAGGGTCTCGTCTCTCTTCCTGCGACCAGACCAGCTGGTCCATGGGGCCTCTGGCCTATTTCCTCCGCCCCATGATGGGCGCCACTTATACTGGCCGCACACTGACCTTCTGCCAGCCGTACGCCGGTACCCACTCCTTCTATAAGGAACACACTACCAGAGTCATACTCACTCCCGAGTCTTCGGTCCTCAGCCGGATCAACACACAGAGATGAGCCATCGGGAGGCTCCAACACCAGAGCTTTATTCAGAGGCCAACACAGCAAGCCATCATAGCAAGCCCAAGCAGCAAGGCCAGAGCAACAGGGCAGGAGCCAGGAGAGCGCGCGTGTGATCTGACCATGCTTGTTCCTAAAAACCTACCTCGCCCCTCCTCCCCAGCCAGCTTACTAGCCAATGATTGTAGGGTCAGATACCGGAAGGGGCTGTCTGAGTTTAGCACACCAAGGGGGAGGGAGTGACGTAGGAGGCTAGGACCGGATATAGGAAGGAGGGGTCTAGGATTAGCGCATAGACAGAGTACGTGACCTAGGAAGTCAGACTCAGGAGGGGTCTGGGGTCAGTGCTGCACAAAGGGACCCAGGAAGTCAGGAAGGTCACAAGAGGTGTCTGGGGATGACGTTGCATATAGGGAGGGGACTAAGCAAAGGCAACTCAGTCCTCTGCCGTCCCACTCCCACGTGGCACTGCCCCTTGCCTCAGGAGCTCAAGCTCCGGCTACTTCCTTGTACCCAGCTTATCTCATAGCACTGCCCGCTACCTCAGGGCTTCTCCGTATCCAGCCCATCCCAGTACACCACGACTCTGCCTACCACAGCCCCTGCCTCGACTTCCAAAATACCCAGATCTTACCCTACCCTTGCCACAGCGCCCAACCTGGTAGCTGCCAACATCAAACAGTCCCTCACACTGAACCCCTAAACCGCATCATTTTGGTGGCCCACACAGGGGAAACTGCATAACCCCAAGTTCTTCTCCAGCCAAGACTGGAAGGTTCATAAGCCTCCCCCAGCCACTCTCCTTTCTTGCTCTGCAGTTGGGGTTGCTCTCCAAGCACCAAGGCTTGAAGGTGCTTTTTGGGCAGACAGTTACAAGGCTGTCTCTTACTTGGCCTGACAATCTCAGGCTCTTAGTCCACTGGGTCGGTTCAAGGCCATGGACCTGGGTACACCTTCTGCAGCATAGAGGACATGCTCAATTCTGTTGACTCCCTTGGTGCTAGGGAATTGGGGAAAACTGTAGTTGCTTTTTGGTTCCCTGAGGCTTACTTACTCCCTTCCCTCTGCACCTCTGAATCCTCCTTCATGGAGGTTACAGGGAAAGTTAGAACAGCAAAAAATATCTTGGCAGATACTGGAGGTTTTGTGATTGATCATTAAGGAGTTTTGAAACACCTGTACAACCTGGTCACTTCCTTCCCTTGAGTCAAGAGGGTATCTCTTAACCCCTCTCATAGGAGAAGAGAGTTTCACCTTTTCCCCCTCGCTTTTGATTTTACCCTCCCCCACCTGGGAAAGGAAGGAGGGGGGAGGGGCAGCAGCTACGGGCTTTGTCTCCCCCCCCCCCCAGCAAGGGCCTAGGGCTCTAGGGAAACCTTTGCCTGGAAGCATCACCCAGGTTCAGCACATCCTGCTCAAGGCAATGAAGTTAGTCTCCAAACTTGGATAAGCACACTGTTTTAAAGTTGTAGTTTTAACTGTTAATGATGAGATGTTGATTCTCTGTGTAAAATAATTTAGCTAACAAAACTGAAGTCACCTGATTGGCAATGGGTTTGTTTCCAGTTTCAAATTGGTGAACTTTCTGTATGACTTACGTCAATCAACTTTTTATAATTTGGTTACCACTAAAATAATTTAGCTATTGTTGGTTATTTTTTTAATGCGTAAACTAGCCAAAAAGTTTGGGTTATGTATAGCTTGCTGAGAATTTGCAGGTGTGTAGAAATCTCTAATGATTGGCTTTTACATGAGGACAAATTTAAGTTTGAGGTGTAAATCCTGGAAAAGTTTTTTCCTAAGTTGTGATTAGTAAAAGTTGCTGTTTGAGGTAAAAGCTCATAGGATTTTGTTTTGAATTGTATGATGGGTAATAATCCATCAATAATCAGTAATCCACCATCTGAGAGAAATGCTACAAGCTACTCAGAGAAGGTGGTACTGGTGGGTAAACAGCATTGGGAAAAACTGAGAGGACAATTTTAGCCTCAGTCTAAGATGGTATCCTCCTGGCTCAGTTTCTCCATTATGTTCCTTTGAAAGGGAATGTTACCCACCTGGCTATTCCTGAGTCTGGCTGGGAGGTGGATTTGGTACTGCATGGTTGGAAAACTGAATTATCTGAATCCAAACAGAACTAAGGATGTTTTATCCTCTCAAAGTTGGGCCCTAAATCTAGTCACTGCTTTATATCTGGGCCTTACAGTTTTTTCTGTCAGATTTCTGTCTTCCAGACTGTGAGCCATTCACTTACAGTTGGTAGCAAACAACGAGTACCAGCCAATGTCCCCACATTGTTCCCTGGATGCAGCCTGTGCTCAGTTCCAGTCAGCCTTCTATTTGGGACCCCCTCGAGGCAGGGGAAGCTCTAAGCCCCTTGCCAGCAGGAAGCAGTTTCAGAAGCCAAGACCTTTGCCCCTTACTCCAAAAGAATTTGGATCTCATTTGTTTGAAGGGGGAATGATGACGATGGGATCTAGACCCCAGAAAGGAAAAATCTTGGACTTTCCCCCATGGCCAAATCTCTGGCATTCACCTGAGGCTATAATCCCATCAACTGGCCTTTCATTGTGGCTACACCCAATCTCCCCTCCATTGTTTTACCTCCCTATGGCCCTTGGCCATTTCTCACCCTTTTCTCCCTTGGCCACAAGGTCCTGGGACCATGGAGTTCTGTTCCAGGAGTTGTGTTCACCCCAGCTTACTGGCCACTCCCATTCAGATCTTCCTTCCCAAACTATTTGGCCATTCCTAGATCCCTCCCATAGTCTTTCTGTATACAAGGCCCATTTTGTCTCCATGAAGATGCTCAGATTCCTAAAATCTAGTCACTGCTGGGATTCTTATAATCTAGTCAATAAGCCAATAGCTTACTAATGTTCAGACTCCTTAAGAGTCTGCCCAATATGATGGATGTTCTAATAAACCTCTTCTTTGTCTAAAAAAAAAACAAATAAAAAAATAATAAAAAGTAAAAACAAGTCCAGGCCTAAAAGGTTAGCTGAATATTATGGTAAGGCTGGGGAAATGGTGGTGGGTATGTAGAGTGAGAAGGCCCTTTCCACATTCATTGCTACTAAAGTCAGAAATACTGAGGTCTTCCCCTCCCAGATTGATTTTTTTGACTATATAAAAAAGACTGTTCTTTGTTTCATTCTTATCCAACCTTAATCACTGAATGGGCCTTGCCTCAAACAAACTGAGACCTAGAAAAGACCTTAGCTTAAAAAGGCCAAGGTCTCCCACTACAACCTGAGCCATCTGTACTCATCCTGATCTACATCTAGGCACTGGACCCAGGTGACTCTGGAGGAGAAAGTGAGGCTGGTGACTTTCCACAGACCTGCCTCACTTAAATCCAATTCATTTGCATGTCATGGAATCCCCTCCCTGATGTCATGGTCCTCTTTGAGAATGAAGGATAAACAACAAGCCATTGAAGTCATAACACAAGGATCAAAATTATTGTACCTGTTCAGGAGGCTACTGTAGACAAACTATTTTAAGATTAGCACATTTTATTCTACACAAGAAATTGTAGTATTATGCAGAAGACCTTGGATTGGAGAGATCACCTTTCCAAAACCCCCCTGATATCTAAACTATTCTATTTTCTGTAAATCCTGGAGAATGACATCCAATTGTTCATTAGGCTAGTGATATTGTTCGTTTGTTCCAGTTGTTTACAACTCTTCATGGTTCCATTTGGGATTTTCTTGGCAAAGATACTGGAGTGGTTTGCCGTTTCCTTCTCCAACTCATTTTACAGACAAAAAATGAGGCTGGATTTGAACTCAGATCTTCCTGACTCGACTCTATCCATTGCACCACCTAGCTGCCCTGACAAGGGATAGAAAGGTCAAATTCATGTTAAACTTTTCTACTCATGCATATACACACTTTCTTTCTGTAAGTTAGACTAACCAGAATGAAGGTATATTGGAGATTTCATTGACTTTTACCATCCTTCAAATTTAATGTCCCACTATTCATAATAAAAAGTAGCTTTTGTCCTGAGGTCTTACACTTTGTAAGGGATGTTTATATATTTTACCTCATTTGATTCTCACAATGTTCTTTTGTATTTGTAGGGTTAAATATTATTAAACCCATTTGGCAGCTGAGGAAATTGAGGCTCAAAGAAGATAAATGACTGCATTGAGGTCCCAGATATAGTGAGGCTAGCTGGAAGAAACAAGTGTATAAACCAAGTTTCCCTTTCTAATCCCAGTATTCTTTCCACTGCATCAAACTGCTTCTCTACAGAAAAAGGACCTAACCACAGAGAACATGGCATATTGTAAGGATCTACCTTTTGCAGATTATTTATGCCACATATTTACAGTTGTATTTTTAATGTATTATAAACCCATCTATATAAATTTGGGGAAAATCAGTCACTTAAGAGGAGCACAAAACTGAGGGATGAGTAATCAAAGACATATTGAGTATGCTTATGGAGTTAAGCTGAGTCAGGAAAGGTATGAGCATTCCTTGAACTATAGAATTATCTATGACATATACTGAGAATCACAAATATTCCTTTGAATTGAAGTGGGAATATAAGATTTGCTATAACAGGGTCATAGATGTGGAATGTGAATATTCCTCCTCAGCCTACCTGGTCCAAGTTACTGATTTTATAGAAGAAATAGACCTAGAAAGCTTAGGTTACTTTCCTGAGGTAATACAGTCAGGAAAGAGTATAGCTAGAATTTCAGTCTCTATCTCTTGACACTTAATTTGGTTCCCCTTCTATTTCAATATACTTCATTATCTTTCAATGCTTATCATCTTTTTGAAATGGAAAGAGGAGGACCCTTTCCCTCCTTCTTTCAGCAAACGTAAGAGAGATACAATGGAGAGGACTTTAGATTCACTTGGCTTCTAACTGGCATGGTTATTTGATTAGATATAAGCCCAAACCTTTGTTTAGAAACAAGCTTCAACTGAAGGGGAGAATCAAATTTAACAATTTAAGAACAAATAATGAATTGACTGTAAACAAACCAGTAAAGAAGGAAGCATGACCTAGAATTTTCAAGAAACTAGAGCCATTGAGATATCCAGTGAAAATGAAGGTGACAACTCATATCAGGAAAATTCATGATGTCCTTAGTCCATCATTGAAATCTCTGGATTCCAGATAAGGAAATACCATAAGAACCAGCTTCTAAAATGTCCTGAAAATATGAACACCCTTGCCAACCTGAATCTATCATTCTTGGGGGCTTAATTGTATATCCAACCCAGATAGGACTGAGGCCAACTGAATGTAGGTGATAATAGCTTGAAGAATTAGAAAATAGAGGGAACTAAGGAAGATCATGTTTTAACTTTAATTCAATTTTTTATTGCATAATGGGGTTACACATTCCCATAATTGGGTAAACAATTTTCTTTTTTTTCCTTCTGTTTGCTATTTGAAAACACTGTGTTTGGGGCGGAGCCAAGATGGTGGAGGGAAAGCAGTGACTGTCTTGAGCTCTCTCCCAAAGCCCTCCAAATACCTAAATAAATGGCTCCAAACAAATTCTAAAGCAGCAAAACTCACAAAAAAACAGAATGAAACAAATTTCCAGCCAAAGACAACCTGGATGGTTGATTGTAAAGGTATACCGCACTGGGCGGGGAGAGGAGCTCAGTTAAGTGTGGGCACGCAGGCCGCAGTGACCCTGAAGCAGGCCTCAGTGGACTGAATCACAGGCAGCTGTGGCAGTTTCCAGACTTCTCAACCCAGGAATGCCAAAGACAACATAGAAGGTCAGTGGGAAAAGTCTGTGACTGCGGTGAGAGAGGAGCTAGGCCTCAGCCACAAGTCTTGAGCGTGGCCTGGGGCAGCGAGTGTTTCCTGAGCTCTCCACCCACAGACTGAGGGGGAATCAAGTGGCTGATCAGAGGGGGATTTCAAGGATCTCTTTGCCAGTGTTGACACAGGAATCTCTTGCTTTGCTTGTGCTTGGATCTGGGTCACAGTTCTGAGGGGTGGTCCTGGGGCTAGGAGGAGCACTGGTGTAGTGGAGCTTGTTGTGGCTGTAGAGAGGAAACACCTCGCCCCTTATCATACCACCTTGGAAGAACTGAAAATTTACAGGTCCCTAGAAGTACCTCTGAAAACAGCTATACAAACCCCTGAAGTTTGGGACAGTACACTCTTCACATTGGAAGCAGACTTTTACCTTAACAAAGACTTTAAAACTCAAGTAATTGGCCTGGATCATGAGTAAGCAGCGCAAAAAGAGTCAGACTATATTATCTTACTTTGGTGACAAAGAAGATCAAAACATACAACCTGAAGAAAACAACAAAGCCAAAGCTCCTATATCCAAAGCCTCTAAGAAAAATGTGAATCAGTCCCAGGCCTTGGAAGAGCTCAAAAGGGATTTTGAGAAGCAAGTAGGAGAAGTAGAGGAAAAACTAAGAGTGATGCAAGAAAATTATGAAAACAAGTCAACAGCTTGCTAAAGGAGACCCAAAATAAATACTGAAGAAAATAACACCTTAAAAAATAGCCTAACCCAAATGGCAGTGGCTACCATAGGGAAGCAGATGACCTGAGCAGATGCTATTCTACAGGCAGGACCTTAACTCGAAAGTAGAAGGAAGTGTTGACTCAGGGAGCCTAACCTGGGGCCATGAAGTTGCTTCATAGGTTCCCATCCCCATCTTGCAGTAAGAGGTGTTATCAGCTGAGTCTATACAGAATGTTAACAACAAAAGTAGCAGATAAAACACTAGATTTGGAGTTAGAAGTTTTAATCATTGTTCTCTCACAAATTTTCTGTGTGATCTTAGGCAAGGTATTGCCCATTGCTGGGTCATACCTTTCTCCTCTAGATTCTCCATTCTGTTTAGTTGGTTCAGTCATGTCTGACTCCTTGTGACCCCATTTTGTATTTTCGTGGCAAAGATACTGGAGGTATTTGCCATTTCCTTCTCCAGATCATTTTACAGATGTGGAAATTGAACCAAACAGTGTTAAGTTACTTGCCCAGGGTCACCCAGCTAGTAAGTATCTGAATTCAGATTTGAACTCAGGAAGAGGAATCTTCCTGACTCCAGATTCAGCATTCTATCCACTGTACCACCAGATTAGATAGCTAATTTTCATTTCATTTCTAAATCTTGTGATCCTGCATATTCCACATTCATAATGGCTTTTTTTTTATTTTTAAAAATGGGTACTCTTGTATTCATCTTCTACAGAGATTTAAAGAAATTTGTAGGAAGCTAAAAAGTGAAACTCCCAGAATTTCTCCCTTTGACTTATTCTCCATTGGTATGTTAGTAATAATAACAACTAACATTTATATAGTTCTCACTATGTGCTAGGCACTGTGCTAAGTGCTTTACAATTATCAATCTCATTTAATCCTCACAAAACCCTGGGAAGTAAGTGCTATTATTATTATCTTCATTTTATAGATGGAGAAAGTGAGGCAAAGAAGTTAGTAAGTATACCTGGGTGGTTTTGGATTCAGCTTTTCCTGATTCAAGGTCCAGAGTTCTATCCACTGAGAGACTTACATAATTAAGACTTGTAGCGTTGATACCATTCTGTTCTCCTATTGTTTTATATATGTGTGTGTGTGTGTGTGTGTGTGTGTGTGTGTTCTCCTCATTCCCAACTTGTGCCCCACCAACCTAGAGTATAAGGTCTTTGTGAGCAGAGATATTTTCTCCATTACTTTTTGTTTCTCTCACATCATGTAGTACAGGCCTCTCTCCACCTAGTTATTACCCCATAAAGAATCACTGAGCTGTTATTAAGCAAAAGACAAAATCAGTCCTCCAAAATACAAGCTTGAGCAAGCTACTGAATGCTCCAGCTACCTGGCACAGTGGTTGGAGCTCTGGGCCTTGAGTCAAGAAGACCTGAGTTAAAATCTAGCCTCTGACACTTCCTAGCTATGTGACCCTGACCAAGTCACTTAACCACTGTTTGCCTCAGTTTCCTCAACTGCAAAAAGCAAAAAATAATTAGAGTTGTCAGTGTCAAATGAGATATTTATAAAGTGTTGAGCATAATGCCTGGCATATATTAAGCACTTGTAGGCCTTTTTCCCTCTTTGTTTCCTTTGTCTTTTATCCCTGATGAAAGTATAAGTTGTTGGGGCAAAAAGGATTGCTTTGAGAGTTTGAAGAACTGGGTTTTAGTGTCCCACCCATAGTGTCAATGTATGACTATTATTTTGTTTATTTCTAAAATTTAATAGGTCTCAGCTACTTCAACAAAGAAAAATGGGGCTACCAACAATATAAAGGTGAGCTAGAAAGGATTTTGTAGGTCAACATGCTCATAATGCTTCTCAGGAAACTGAACCTAGGAAAGGAAAAAACAAACAAACAAATAATTGTTCAAAGTCAAGGAGTTTGTTAGTGACACAGGAAGAACTAGATCCCAGGTTTCTTAACTCTGAGTTAGTATAGTTTCTACTACATTATCTTTCCTACCTGAAAGCAAGTATCTGGGTCAGAAGATATGAGATTTCTTATAGTTCTCGGATCTGTAATTCTATGCCAACAATTAACGTCATTCAGATAAGGTAAAGTTGGGAGTTTGCCTTCAAATCTCCTTCCTTTTCTTCTTGGCACAAGAGAGAAAATATTGTTTTCTTTGTGAACTTCAGAAATATTTTAGTTGTTGTTAATAATCTTCCTGAATTAAATGTATTGACATGTTGTGTGATGGGTCTCTTGTGGAGGGACAAATAGTTATGTTATTGTCATGATGAAGATTACTTGAGTGCATATGAGAGGAATATTCTGGATTAGTAGATTCTCTGAGTATCTTCACTTTTTTTTTGGGGGGGGGGCAGCAACATTCTGGTTAGGAAGATACTGGATGTTGGAAACAGCCAAGACTAATGTGCAGGGTCCTAAGATGGAGAAAGACCAAAAAGGTATCATTATAAGTCTGGCCCTGAATACTGGCTCTTCCTTTACCATGTGTGGAACTTAGGCAAGATATTCAAACTTTCAAGGCCTCTGTTTACCTGTAAGATGGAATTGAACTCCAAGGCCCCTTCAAACTCCAAATCCTGTGCTCTAATAATGATATGCTACAACAATTCATTTGGAGCCAGACCTGAAGGAAGGTGCACAGAAGTGGGACTTTGAGTTCAGGATGAAAATATATCTGATGCCAAAAAATCTCAGGCTGAATCATATGAGAGGACCTGGTGAAAGTAGCTATACCTATATATAGATAGATAGATAGATAGATAGATAGATAGATAGATAGATAGATA
>NW_020946838.1:0-13738 GCF_900497805.2 Vombatus ursinus | reverse complement strand
ATAGATAGATAGATAGATAGATAGATAGATAGATAGATAGATAGATAGATAGATATAGATATAGATATATATAGATATGAATTTGAGAGTGTATATACATATATATAAATATACATACATACATATATATGCCAATTTTTTTGAAATATAACACAGTTTTCTTCTATATTCTATATAAATAATGAATTTGTTACTTTTCTTGCAAGCAATTGTCCCTGCTTAAAACTCAAAATGATTCAAGTTTGATAGAGTATAAATAGAATAGAGGCTGGAATGAAAAATTGGGGGGCAATAGAGGTCCATTATTATAGGCCTAATTTAAAGGGTAGAGGAGGACACTGACCTTAAGATCAGAGAAAACTTTTAAATTAACAGGGACTATAGTCAAGGTCCTGCTCCTTTTCTTAGGAGGTATGTTGGGGCAATCTGTGTCCCCTGGAGAGTTATGGATTCATCAGGACCCAAGATTGTTCTCTCATAGCATTTACTCTTGGTGACCTAGTGGATAGAGTGCTTGGCCTGAAATCAGGAAGAACTGAGTTCAATTCTGACCTTGAACTCTTACTAGTTGTACAACCTTGGGCAAGTCAGTTAACCTGTTTGCCTTAGTGCATAGGAAAAGAAAATGCCAAACCACTCCAGTATCTTTGCCAAGAAAACCACATGGACAGTATGGTCCATGAAGAGTTAGACACTACAGAATAGTTCAACAACAACAACAACAACAACAACAATAACAACAGCAACAACAGCAATAACAACAACAACTCCACTGACCCATCATGATGGGATAATTTCTTCCTGATTCACTAATCTCAAGTTGTTCATTTGGCCACATGAGGTTTATCTTGGCTATAAATGATACTATCCCTACTCACAAGTAGATTGAATTCTAATATACATCTATATCTATATTTATATGTGTGTGAGTATATATATATATATATGTGTGTGTATATATATTCATATGTATATATACTCATCAGTGTGAGCTAAATTATAGGTAGGGGCTATATTGTGGATGGTGTTCATGAAATCATCTCAAAGATAAGGGCATTTCCAAATATATCTGACTTTCTTTTAATAATATATTAAATATTTTTCACTATGGATTTATTTAAGCCCTCCCTGCTTATATTTTTGATCTCCAGCTTCTAAAAAAAATAACAAGTACCATATGCCTACTGCTTCAGTGGAAAGGAAATACGAGTTAGTCTTCTTTTTTTCCCTTAAAACTAAATTATTCAAGGTAAAAATGAAAATCCTTATTTCTTAGGCATTGCCCCTCTACAACCCCTTCTCTCCCCTCCCCCCCCCTCTCTTTCCTGTCTTTTTTTCTTTCTCCTATTCTGCTCTCTCTCTCTCTTTGTCTCTCTCTCTCTCCCCCTCTCTCTCCCTCCCTCTCCCTCTCTCTCTCTCTCCCTCCATCCATCCCTCTCACACACTTTTTTCCCACTTTTTCTCCCCCCACCCCATCTCCTCTCAGCTTCTGGTTCAGAAGCTTATCAGAAAAGAGCCTGAAATCTCTTGGGTAGAAAAGTAATGATTTCTGAGTAAAAACTTGGCTCTCTGGAATTAAGTTCTGGACCAAATAACTCTTAACCAAACTTCCTGTTGTTGGTCAATTTCAAGGGCTATGGGAATATAGAGAAGGAAGACTTGAATAAAAAGAATGTTATGATCCCAAGGGAAGACACCTTCACAAGGGGAACAGGGGACTCAGGGTAACTGAAACTACAAACAAAATTCATCTGCCTAGAAAGTGTTATTACCCATAGACATGGGGCATTTTTTAAATTGGGCAACCAACCAAAATCTAACATATTCCTTTCCATTAAGACAAAACCTGAGGAGGCAATGGAGGTAGTCAGCTCTCCCCAAACCTCCAAATTAAGAGATAGTATTTCCTTCAGTTACTTGTATAAGTAACAATCATTATTTGGAGTAATTCATGAATTCTTTCAGAAGCTTTCTGGTAGTCTTTCTCATTGGTTGAAGTCTGCCCAACTTCTGGAATTTACATCACCTAAAAATCGAGTGTTTACTACTTATCTGCTAACATTTGATCCTTTCTTAAACACTTACCTGATTCAACTGAACCCCCAGCCTGAGCCTGATGGAGAATGGCAACCACACTCTCTCCCATTTGACTAATCATGTCTTTATCTAAGTGTCAGACTTTGACTTACTCCCCTGTTCTTCACTGTGTGGTTGTGTTTTGGGGCATATTTCATTAGTTAACAGTTCTGAGATGAAGAGAATAGAAAGACATTTCAGGAAAACAAAGCAAAACAAAAACACTGCTTCTAACAATCCTGATCCTTAGAAAGATCTAGATATAGAATGGTTATTTCACTAAACAGTAACAGACATCTAAATGATTAATGGCACTGTATATCATTTTTTCATAATCTGATTAGTAACTATTGAATTTGTACAGAATCTCTTGTGTGCCATGTGTATCCCAGGGCATTATAATAATCTGATATAAAAAGTAAGCCATACAAATTTGGTGTACAGGCAGGGAAAGCTGAGGCAATCAGCCAGTCAGTGAAGAAGCACTTATTAAGTCAATGATATGTGATAGCATTGTGCTAGATGTTGGTGATACAAAAAAAAATGAAATAATCCCTGTCATCAAGGAGATTATCTTTGATCAGGGGACACAATATATAAAGAGAGAATAAATTTAAGGTAGTTTTGGGAGGAAGGCCACTAGCACTTGGTAGGGGAGGGGATCAGAGACAACTTCATGTAGCAGGTAATGCTAGAATTGAATCTTGAAGGAAATGTTGAAGTCTGTGATGTGTGTATGTATGTGTGTGAAAGAGAGAGAAAGAGAGAGAGGCAGAGACAGAGAAAGAGACACAGGAATACAGAGACATACAGAGGCACAGACAGAAAGACACAGACTGACAGACACAGAGACACAATTGCAGTTAGATAGTGATAGAAAGAGACAGAGAGAGATAGAGAGATTGGAGGAGAGAAAAGATATGAGAGAAAGACAGGGGGAAAGCAATAAGGATGGAGGGAGAGATATTTGAGGGAGCAATCTGCTGAAGAAGAGGGTAGGGGATGGGATCAATGTAACATGTAGAGGTGATGGTCTAAACAAGGAGAAAGACCATCTCATTATCAAAGACTGAAGGAAAGGAAGAAAGAGCAAGAAATGATTCTAGGAGGCTTGAGATGAAGATAAAAGAAGATGTAACATACATCAAATAGCCTCAATTTTCTTAGCTGAAAAGGCAAGGTCCTGGGAAGCTAGGTGGTGCAGTGGACAGAGCACTGACCCTGAAGTCAGGAAGACCTGAGTTCAAATCTGGCCTCAGACCAAACACTTGACACTTACTAGCTGTGTGACCCTGGGCAAGTCACTTAACCCCAATTGCCAAAAAAAAAAGCAAGGTCTTTAGCTGAGAGAATTGGGAAGGAAAGGTAGTTTTATGTTATCTTATTGTAATGAGGGCCCTTAGGAAGTTAGACATCATAATTTTGTAGTGTACCGAGTCAGTTTAGTTGCAGTAGGTATAGAATGGTTCAGTGACTTGGAATATTTCACACAGAAACATAACTGTGATTAAAATCAGAGTTCTTGATCCCAGTTCCATGACCTTTGCTTATGCTTTCACAGTTCTTCAACTGGTACAGTCATGGCCTCTGACAATAATATCTGTTGTGACATCTATGCCTTTAGCATAGGACAATGATCACTGATGTGTATCCCTTCAAGCAGCAAAGAATTGCTGATTTTTATCCATTTAAATATTTTTTAAAATGCTCATTCTTAGAAATTATACCCTAGACTTCCTTAGCAGAGCAACCTGAGTGTACTTTGGACTTTTCTTGATTACTCCATAGCCTCTTCATGAACATCTTTTACTCCACTAAGCAGCCCACAAAACATACCAATTCTGCATGTATTTTGTTCTTTCCTCTTTCATTATCAAGCCGAGTGTGTATCAGTGTGACCTTGGGTAAGTCACTTATCCTCCTGGCTCTCATTTTCCTCATCTATATATGAATGGAGTGTTTGTGATGATCAGTAAGATTCATCACAAAACTAGTGATGTATGATGATGGATTTTACTGACAGACTCTAATGGCATCCTCCCCTCCTGGGTTTAATTTCTCCTAGTTTGTTTAATTTATTGTAGAGTAGGAACCTACATGAACAAGTTTTTTTTTTTCCCAATTAAGTTCTAAGTAAAAATTCTCTTAGTATGTCTCTAAGGACTTTAAATGCAGAGCAAAATTGAAGGATTCAGTATGTGAACATTGTGACATCTATTGTGACATCTAAAGGACAAGTTCCTTTTGCTTGCTTCCAGTTTGAAGTCTTTATTCTGGAGGACTGAAATTTCCTGAATAATGGTCCTTGGATAAGTGAGCTGCTGGTGTACATAAGTTCAAAGCTTCCTTCCTAGGGCATGCAAAGGGCCAGTCACCAATTCAACCCTGACTGATTTCAGAATACTTCTTCCTATATTTCCTCGTTAAAGGGGGATACATGGCTCAAGCTCAATCTCTAGGGATCGACTATCTACATGACCTCTTCATACCATGTCTCAGGCTGCATCATTAGAGAACTAGATACCTTTATTAGAAGTACTATAGTTTTCAGGGGTCATAAATAACCAAAAGCAAATTGGCAAAGGTAAGATCCCAGCATGCCAGGAGCCCAAAGGAAAGGAACATCCAACTTATCCCCTCTGGGAACAATCAGAACAGGAACTAGAGGTATGAAAGTCATTAGAGAGTATAGCCAGAAAGTCCTAAGATCCATAAACTTCCTGAAAACTGACACCTGTTAAAGATGAATATTAACAATGATGGCTATATTCTTCCTTTTTTTTTCCTTGCTAGTTAAAGATGTATATATTTCATGGGGTCCATGTTTTAATTAATGCTTTTATGTTTCATATATTATCATGCCTTTCAAATTCAAATGGGCACTTGGAAATTCTTCAGGTAGCAAAAGCCCTCCATAAATGTAAGATTATTATTAATCTTTATTATTAATATTTAATACTCTAATGAATAATTAACCACATTACAAATCCACCTCTTTTACAGCTGTATTTCTGAAGTTCTTCCTTTCATTGCTACACTAGTACACATGATGCCACTTTTAGCTCTGATTATTGCTTGCCTTGAGTATGAGGGTTTTTTGTGCCTCGGGTTTTATGTAATCTGTCCCATCTCATTCCCCCTCCCTTTTTTTGTCTCCCCTGAACTGCACAGAAGTAAAGTGGCTACATTGACTAATGTTTTAGAGATCTTTTAATCAGGCGCTAATGTTCTGTTTCTCCGAATACTGCTTCTCCATTCCTTATACTTTCAAAGAAAATTTCTAGGAAGGTAAAAAGAGCATAATACTTAGACACAGGATGGCCGAGTTGGATCCTCTCTCTGCCACTTAATTGTGTGTTTTTAGGGGGGTGGGAGAGTCCCCTCTCTCTCTCTGCCTCAGATTGCTTATCTGGTACCGTCTTTCTTTTCCAGTCTTCTTACACATCACTCGTCTCCACATCATTTATAGTCAAGTATTCCTCAACTCCTTTCTCTTCTTTCATTTCATTTACAGTATCTATGCCTTTGCACTGTTCCGAGTCCTGGGAATTCACTCTCTCCTCTTCTGTGCCTCTTGGAATTCCTGGTTTCCATCAAAACAGTTTAAGTTCAACATGCTACGTGAAGACTTTCCTGATCCCCTCATCCTGCCTTAGCTATCCCCCAAAAATAAATCTTACATTCATTTTCATACATCCTGTACATGTTTATATTTGTATATTATGTCTGTTCATTACAATGTAAGCCTATTAAGGGTAGTAATTGTTGGGGGTAGGAACTGTCAGGGCACCCATCTCGTAGATTCCTTTGACCAAAACTATATGGAGGCAATGGACAGATGTCTCCTATTCATGGTATGACTTCACCCATGATTAGGTTCTAATATGCACAACCCTTAATCCCTTCCATTCAATTTCATTAGCTATTCTACAAAACATTCAATACCTGCTTTTGCTTAAGTTGAAAAATATTCCTAGTTGCAGAAGTGATGGAAAGCTAACTGTTATGTGAATAGAATGAACTATGAAATGAGCAGAAAAAATTCAGATTAGCTTCTGTCTAGGTATACACAAGATAATTACACTAGAGGAAAAAGTCTACAAACTATCAGAAATTGGACTTTGAACTATGATTTGCCACTCAAGAAATATCTAGAGGTCATTGAATAGTGTTCCTGATACAAAATAATGTCCTGCTGAGATTACATTTCTGGCAATTTAAGAATAATAGAAATAAAACAGAAAGCATAGTTTTGTTTCAGCAAAACTATGGTACAACTACATATTTGAAGAAGAAGGATACACACAGAGTAAAGGTAAAAGGCTGGAGCAGAATATATTGTGCTTCTGCTGAAGTAAAAAAAAAAAAAGCCAGGGTAGCAATCCCTATCTCAGACAAAGCAAAACCTTAAAAATAGATCTAATTAAAAAAGATTAGGAAGGAAACTAAATCCTGCTAAAAGGTACCATAGACAATGAAGTAATATCATTACTAAACATAAATGCACCAAGTGGTATAGCATCCAAATTCTTAGAAAAGGAGGTATGGGAGTTACAGGAAGAATAGATAACAAAACTATACTAGTGGGGGACCTCAACCTCCCCTTCTTAGAACTAGATTAATCTAGCTACAAAATAAACACTATCTGCTTCAAATGTGTTTCTTGTAAACAACATATTGTAGGATTATGGTTCTTAATCTACTCTGCTATCTGCTTCCCTTTTATGGGAAAGTTCATCCCATTCACACTCATAGTTATGATTATGATCTGTGTCTTCCTCTCCATCCTATTTCCCCCAGCCCTGTTTATGCTTTTCTTTCTCCTTTCTCCCTTTCCCGCCTCACTAGAGTTTTGCCTTCAATCACTGCCTCCCTCAGTCTGTCCTCCCTTCTATTGGCTCCCTCCCTTTTCTTCCCCTTTCCCTTGCTACTTCTTCCCTCCTTTCTATTCACCCCCTTCCTTTTCTTTTCCCTTTCCCCTCCTACTTCTTATGGGGCTAGTTAAGGAGATGAATAGAATTTTAGAAAAGTGAGATATGGTTGAGTCTGGAGAAAACTGAATGAGGATAGAAAAGAATATACCTTTTTTTCTCAGCAGTACATGACACCTACATAAAAAACTGACCAGGCATAAAAACCTCACAATCCAATGCAGAAAGTCAGAAATATTAAATACATTTATTTCATATCTTGATGCAATAAAAATTGCATGTAATAAAGCACCATCAAAAGATAGAATAAAAATTAATTGAAAGCTAAATAATCTAATCCTAAACAATGAGTGGATCAAACAACAAATCACAGAAACAATCAATAACTTCATATAAGAGAATGAGACAATATACCAAAATTTATGGAATGCAGCCAAAGTGGTTCTTAGGGGAAATGTTATATCTCTAAATGCATAAATAAATAAAATAGAGAAATAGCAGATCAATGAATTGGGCATGCAACCAAAAAAAGATAGGAAAAGAACAAATTAAAAGTCCCCAATTAAATACCAAATTAGAAATTCTGAAAATCAAATAAGAGATTAATAAAGATGAAAGTAAGAAAACTATTGAACTAGTAAAGCAAACAAACAAACAAAAAATAAGAGTTAGTTTTATGAAAAAAATAGATAAGCCTTTGGTTAATTTGATCAAAAAGTAAAGAAAGAAGAAAACCAAATTACCAGCATCAAAAATGAGAAATGTGAATTCCTCACCGATGAAGAAATCAAAACAATAATTAGGAGACATTTTGCCCAACTGTATACCAATATATTTGACACTTTAGTGAAATGGATGAATATCTATAAAAATACAAATTTCCCAGATTAACAAAAGAGAAAATAAAAAACTTAACCGCATTTCAGAAAAAGAAATTTAACAAGCCATCAATGAACTGCCTAAGAAAAAATCTCCAAGGCCAGATGGATTTTCAAGTGAATTCTATCAAACATTTAAAGAACAACTAATTCTAATACTATATAAACTATTTGGGAAAATAGGTGAAGAAGGAGTTCTACCAAATTACTTTCATGATACAAATATGATGCTGATACCTATCTATACTGGGAAGAGAAAAAACTGAGAAAAATATTATAAACCAGTTTTCTTAATGAATATGGATGCAAAAATTTTAAATAAAATATTAGTAAAGAGATTACAGCAACTCACCTGGAGTATAATACACTAAGACCAGGTAGAATTTATGCCAGGAATGCAGGGCTGATTTAATATTAGTAAAACTATCAGCATAATTGACCATATCAACAAAAAAACTAACAGAAATCATATGATTATCTCAGTAGATGCAAAAAAAGCTTATGACAAAATACAACATCCATTCCTATTAATAACACTAAAGAGCAGAGGAATAAATGGAATCTTCCTTAAAATTACAGGTATCATCTATTTAAAACCATCAGCAATCATTATATGTAATGGGGATAAATTAGAATAATTTCCAATAAGACTGAGGGTGATACAAGGATGTCCGTTATCAACACTATCTTTCAATATTGTACTAGAAATATTAGTTTTAGCAATTAGAGAAGAAAAAGAAATTGAAGGAAATAGAATAGGCAAAGAAGAAAGAAAGCTATCACTCTTTGCAGATGATATGATGGCACAATTAGAGAATCTTAGAGAATCAATAAAAAATTACTTGAAATAATAAACAACTTTGGTAAAGTTACGGAATATAAAATAAGCCCATGTAAATCATTGACATTTCCATATATTACTAACAAAGCCCTACAGCAAGAGATAGAATGAGAAAATCCATTTAAAGTTACTGTAAACACCATAAAATATTTGGGAGTCTACCTGCCAAAACAAATTGAGGAACCATATGAACACAAATACAAAATGCTTTTCACACAAAGTCTGATCTAAATAATTGGAAAAATATCAGTTGCTCATGGTTAGGCCGAGCTAATATAATAAAAATGACAATTCTACCTATATTAATTTACTTATTCAGTGTCATACCAATTAAACTACCAAAAATATCCATAGAACTAGAAAAAACAATAACAAAATTCCTCTTGAAGAACAAAATTTCCAGAATATCAAAAAAATTAATGAAAAGAAATGCAATGGAAGATGGCCTAGCCATATCAGATCTTAAATTGTATTACAAAGCCGCACTCATCAAAATTACTTGGTATGGGCTAAGATATAGAGTGGTAGATAAGATGAATAGACTATGTATGACAAGACACAACAGTCAATGACCATAGTAACCTATTATTTGATAAATGCAAAGACTCCAGTTTCTGGGATAAAAAAAAATCACTATTTACAAAAACTGGTGGGAAAATTGGATAGGATGGCAGAAACTAAGCATAGACCAATATCTTACACCCTATACCAAGATAAAGTCAAAATGTGTACATGATTTAGTTGTAAAGACTGATAATCTCAGCAAATTAGGAGAGCATAGAATAGTCTACCTTTCAGATTTATAGAGAAGGGAAGAATTTATGAGCAAACAAGATAGAGCACATTATGAAATGAAAAATGGATGACTTTTATTATATTAAATTGAAAAGATTTTTGCACAAAGTCAATGCATCCAAGACTAGGAGAGATGCAGGTAGCTGGGAAACATTTTTTACAGATAGTGTCTCTGATAAAGGCCTCATTTCCAAAATATACAGAGAACTGAGTCAGATTTATAAGAATACAAGTCATTCCCCAGTTGATAAATGGTCAAAACAGTCAGTTTTCAGAGGAAAAAAATTAAAGCCATCTATAGTCATATGAAATAATGCTCTAAATCACTATTGATTAGAGAAATGCAAATCAAAATAACTCTGAGGTACCACATCACACCTATCAGATTGACCAAGATGACAAAACCAGAAAATAATAAATGTTGGAGAAGATGTGGGAAAATTGGAACACTAATGCATTGTTGGTGGAGTTGTGAAATGATCCAACCATTTTGGACAGCAACTTGGAACTATGCCTAAAGGGCTATCAAAATGTGAATACCCTTTGATCCAGCAATAGCACTTCTAGGGCTATATCCCAAAGAGATCACACAAACGGGAAAAGGACCTACATGTTCAAAAATATTCATAGCAGCTCTTTTTGTGGTGGCAAAGAATTGGAAATTGAGAGGATGTCCATCAATTGGGGAATGGCTGAACAAGTTGTGGTATATGAATGTAGTGGAATACTATTGTACTATAAGAAATGATGAGCAGGCAGACTTCAAAAAAACCTGGATAGACTTGTATAGACTGATGCTGAATGAAGTGAGCAAACCAGGCAACTACTGTACACAGTAACAGCCATGTTGTGCAATGACTAACATTGATAAACTTAGCCCTTCTCAGCAATGCAAGAATCTTACACATCTCCAAAGATCTCATGATGGAAAATGCCATCCACATCCAAAGAAAGAAATATGGAGTTTAAATGCAGATCAAAACATACTATTTGCTATTTTTTTCTTCTGTTTTGTTTTGTTTCCTCTTTCTGGTGGTTCATCCTTTTGGCTTTAATTCTTCCTTACAACAGCACTAATGCGAAAACATGTTTAATAGGAATGTATATGTATAGCCTATATCAGATTGTGTGCCATCTTGGGGAGGAAGGGGGGAAGGAGAGGGAGAAAAATTTAAAACTCAAAAACTTATGGAAGTCATTGTTAATAAACTAAAATAAATTAATAAAAATAATTATAAAAATAAATGATGAGCAGACAAACTTCAGAATATCTTGCAAAGACTTATATGAATTGATGCAGAGTGAAATGAGCAGAACCAGGAGAACATTGCACGCAGTATCTGCCACATTGTGTGATAACTGATTTTGATAGAGTTATCTCTTTCGAGCAATGCAAGGATCTAAGACAACTACAAAAGATTCATGATGGAAAATGCTATCCATTTCCTGAGAAAGAACTATGGAGTCTGAATGCAGATGAAAGCATTCTATTTTCTCTTTTCTTTTCTTGTTTTATTTTGTTTCTTCTTTCTCATGGTTCCTCCTATTAGTTCTAATTCTTCTTTACATCATGACTAATGGAAAATATCCTTAATATGAATGTATAAATAGAGCCTATATCAGATTGCACGCCATCTTTAGGTGGGGAGGAGAAGGAGGGAGACAAAATTTAAAACTCAGAATCTTAAGGAAGTGAATGTTGAAAACTAAAAATAAATAAATTAGTTATTAAAAAAAGAAAACAGGGACTTACTAAGGTATTTATGTTTGTATTCCCAGAACTTAGCACAATGACTTGAACAAAGTTAAGTGTTTAACAATTTTTTTATTCAATCTCTTGTATATATGTTAAATATTTTTTGGAAGGTGAGGTATTATGTTGAATGACAGAATGAAGATTCAACATTTTTTGATGGACTTGAACAATGGTTTTAAGCTAACTGAATTAAGTTTAACATATATAAATATAAAGTCCTGTACTTCATTGCAAAAAAAAAAGTCAGTGAGACTTTCTTACTTAATGATAATTTTGCTTTCTGGGTAAGTTTGAAAAAAATGGAAAACACAAAATGAACAGTTGTTCTCTCTATTCTCATGCTCTGCAATTTCTAAATGGTCTGTGTTGTATCTGTCTGGACTCTTCATGGTTCATGACTGCAGATAAATATTAAGATCTCCTTCTAGAATAAAGGCTTCCAGCAACAGAAAAACTGTAAGGCAAGTCTCTCATACCATAGATGGGAAGAAATAAAGGCATATATAACATGTCTACCAAATTTGCAAAGGCTACAAAACTGGAAGGGATAGATATTTAGCATGCTGGGTGGGAAATAAAGGAATCAAATAGATATGAAAGATCAGAATGTTTGACTAAATATAATTAGATTGAGATTAAAAAAACCTTTAAAATTATAAGATGAGGGACAGAGATGAGATGGTGGAGTAGATTAAGCATGATAGTCTAGCTCTTTCAATATTCCCCTCCAACCAGCTTTAAAATAATGTCTCAAATCTTTTTTTTGAAGTGACAGAGTAAAAAAAAAAAGACAGTGAGACATTTTTTCCAGTCCAAGACAATTTAGGAGATTAGAGGGACAGATATGTGACATTAGGTTGGGGAACAACCCACAACCCACATGGTGACAGCACCAGTGGTTGGAAGTAGAAGAAGCATCAGTAGCTTCAGCAGCACCCAAGCCATAGATGGTAAGGATATTGGTCAACAAGTCAAAGAAAGATTATCACAGAAGCCTGCATAAGCACAGGATGAAGGGTTGGGAACTGTACTCAATTCCATCGCCTATACATAATTCTAAGTTCACAGGGCAGAGAAGAATGATTTAGGTCCAAAGGGAGCAAGGGTCTTAAAGAGCAGTATCACTTCTAGTCACAAGGGAGTAGGGACCCTGAGGAGCACTAGTGCTAATGGCTACAAAGGTGTTGAAGCCATTCTTGGGCAAGTACTAAAGAGAAAACTAGGAAAGCAGTGATCACATCTCTCCTTCAATCAAACCACATTGTAAGCAACAAAAAATTCCAAACCACCAGGTCTAGCTGTAAAAACAGCAGTGTGCAAAAAAGTCTAAAGCACAGAATAGTGACACCTCCCAACTTCTGGATCAGAACCCAACTTTAACATATATTCCAAAATCAATAAATAAGCTGGGGAAAAATGTGCAAACAATAAAAAAGAACCTGACCATAAAAATTTACCATGGTAACAGGGAAAATAAGAAATTAATTCAAAAAATGATAACAATGTCAGAACAACTACACCAAAAAAAGCTCAAAAAATGAATTGGAAGCAAGTCAAACATGAATTTGTGGAAAAGTTAAAATAATTTTAAAAATCAATTAAGAGTAATAGAGGAAAATGTGAAAAATGAAAGTGAAGGAAGAAAATTATGAAAATAAAAATAACATTTTAGTAGAAATGACACAGATACTGAAAAAAAAAACACCATAAAACCAGAATTGGACAAATGAAAAAAAAAGGCACAAAATTTTACTGATGAAAATAACTCTTTAAAAGTGTGAAATGGAAGACAGCTAGGTGGCACAGTGGATACAGCACCGGCCCTGAAGTCAGGAGGACCTAACTTCAAGTCTGACCTCAAACCAAACACTTGACACTCACTAGCTGTGTGATCCTGGGCAATACACTTAACCCCAGTTGCCAAAAAAAAGGTATGAAATGGAAAAAAAAGGCTCAAAAACTCACTGGAGAAATTAATTCCTTAAGAATTAGGGCAAGTGGAAGATAATGACTCCATAAGACATCAAGAAACAATAAAACAAAATCAGAAAAGTTAAAAAAAAGAAGAAAATGTACAATATCATTAAAAAACAACAAAATCATTGGACCTGTAAATAGATGGGAGGAGAATTAATTTAAGAATTATTGGACTACCTGAAAGCCATGATCTAAAAAATAGCCTAGACATCCTGTTTAATATATATATATATATATATATAAAACTATCTCAAAATCTAGAACATTAAGGTAAAATAAAGTTTGAAAGAATCCACCAATTACCACCTGAAAGAGGCACCAAAATGAAAAATCTCAGGAACATCATAGATGAATTCCAGAGCTTCCAGGTCAAATAGAAAAATGCTTCAAGCAGCTAGAAAGAAATAATTTATATACCTTGAAGCCACAATGAGGATCACACACACACACACACACACACACACACACACACACACACACACAC
>NW_020946837.1:0-36048 GCF_900497805.2 Vombatus ursinus | reverse complement strand
ATAGATAGATAGATAGATAGATAGATAGATAGATAGATAGATAGATAGATAGATATAGATATAGATATATATAGATATGAATTTGAGAGTGTATATACATATATATAAATATACATACATACATATATATGCCAATTTTTTTGAAATATAACACAGTTTTCTTCTATATTCTATATAAATAATGAATTTGTTACTTTTCTTGCAAGCAATTGTCCCTGCTTAAAACTCAAAATGATTCAAGTTTGATAGAGTATAAATAGAATAGAGGCTGGAATGAAAAATTGGGGGGCAATAGAGGTCCATTATTATAGGCCTAATTTAAAGGGTAGAGGAGGACACTGACCTTAAGATCAGAGAAAACTTTTAAATTAACAGGGACTATAGTCAAGGTCCTGCTCCTTTTCTTAGGAGGTATGTTGGGGCAATCTGTGTCCCCTGGAGAGTTATGGATTCATCAGGACCCAAGATTGTTCTCTCATAGCATTTACTCTTGGTGACCTAGTGGATAGAGTGCTTGGCCTGAAATCAGGAAGAACTGAGTTCAATTCTGACCTTGAACTCTTACTAGTTGTACAACCTTGGGCAAGTCAGTTAACCTGTTTGCCTTAGTGCATAGGAAAAGAAAATGCCAAACCACTCCAGTATCTTTGCCAAGAAAACCACATGGACAGTATGGTCCATGAAGAGTTAGACACTACAGAATAGTTCAACAACAACAACAACAACAACAACAATAACAACAGCAACAACAGCAATAACAACAACAACTCCACTGACCCATCATGATGGGATAATTTCTTCCTGATTCACTAATCTCAAGTTGTTCATTTGGCCACATGAGGTTTATCTTGGCTATAAATGATACTATCCCTACTCACAAGTAGATTGAATTCTAATATACATCTATATCTATATTTATATGTGTGTGAGTATATATATATATATATATGTGTGTGTATATATATTCATATGTATATATACTCATCAGTGTGAGCTAAATTATAGGTAGGGGCTATATTGTGGATGGTGTTCATGAAATCATCTCAAAGATAAGGGCATTTCCAAATATATCTGACTTTCTTTTAATAATATATTAAATATTTTTCACTATGGATTTATTTAAGCCCTCCCTGCTTATATTTTTGATCTCCAGCTTCTAAAAAAAATAACAAGTACCATATGCCTACTGCTTCAGTGGAAAGGAAATACGAGTTAGTCTTCTTTTTTTCCCTTAAAACTAAATTATTCAAGGTAAAAATGAAAATCCTTATTTCTTAGGCATTGCCCCTCTACAACCCCTTCTCTCCCCTCCCCCCCCCTCTCTTTCCTGTCTTTTTTTCTTTCTCCTATTCTGCTCTCTCTCTCTCTTTGTCTCTCTCTCTCTCCCCCTCTCTCTCCCTCCCTCTCCCTCTCTCTCTCTCTCCCTCCATCCATCCCTCTCACACACTTTTTTCCCACTTTTTCTCCCCCCACCCCATCTCCTCTCAGCTTCTGGTTCAGAAGCTTATCAGAAAAGAGCCTGAAATCTCTTGGGTAGAAAAGTAATGATTTCTGAGTAAAAACTTGGCTCTCTGGAATTAAGTTCTGGACCAAATAACTCTTAACCAAACTTCCTGTTGTTGGTCAATTTCAAGGGCTATGGGAATATAGAGAAGGAAGACTTGAATAAAAAGAATGTTATGATCCCAAGGGAAGACACCTTCACAAGGGGAACAGGGGACTCAGGGTAACTGAAACTACAAACAAAATTCATCTGCCTAGAAAGTGTTATTACCCATAGACATGGGGCATTTTTTAAATTGGGCAACCAACCAAAATCTAACATATTCCTTTCCATTAAGACAAAACCTGAGGAGGCAATGGAGGTAGTCAGCTCTCCCCAAACCTCCAAATTAAGAGATAGTATTTCCTTCAGTTACTTGTATAAGTAACAATCATTATTTGGAGTAATTCATGAATTCTTTCAGAAGCTTTCTGGTAGTCTTTCTCATTGGTTGAAGTCTGCCCAACTTCTGGAATTTACATCACCTAAAAATCGAGTGTTTACTACTTATCTGCTAACATTTGATCCTTTCTTAAACACTTACCTGATTCAACTGAACCCCCAGCCTGAGCCTGATGGAGAATGGCAACCACACTCTCTCCCATTTGACTAATCATGTCTTTATCTAAGTGTCAGACTTTGACTTACTCCCCTGTTCTTCACTGTGTGGTTGTGTTTTGGGGCATATTTCATTAGTTAACAGTTCTGAGATGAAGAGAATAGAAAGACATTTCAGGAAAACAAAGCAAAACAAAAACACTGCTTCTAACAATCCTGATCCTTAGAAAGATCTAGATATAGAATGGTTATTTCACTAAACAGTAACAGACATCTAAATGATTAATGGCACTGTATATCATTTTTTCATAATCTGATTAGTAACTATTGAATTTGTACAGAATCTCTTGTGTGCCATGTGTATCCCAGGGCATTATAATAATCTGATATAAAAAGTAAGCCATACAAATTTGGTGTACAGGCAGGGAAAGCTGAGGCAATCAGCCAGTCAGTGAAGAAGCACTTATTAAGTCAATGATATGTGATAGCATTGTGCTAGATGTTGGTGATACAAAAAAAAATGAAATAATCCCTGTCATCAAGGAGATTATCTTTGATCAGGGGACACAATATATAAAGAGAGAATAAATTTAAGGTAGTTTTGGGAGGAAGGCCACTAGCACTTGGTAGGGGAGGGGATCAGAGACAACTTCATGTAGCAGGTAATGCTAGAATTGAATCTTGAAGGAAATGTTGAAGTCTGTGATGTGTGTATGTATGTGTGTGAAAGAGAGAGAAAGAGAGAGAGGCAGAGACAGAGAAAGAGACACAGGAATACAGAGACATACAGAGGCACAGACAGAAAGACACAGACTGACAGACACAGAGACACAATTGCAGTTAGATAGTGATAGAAAGAGACAGAGAGAGATAGAGAGATTGGAGGAGAGAAAAGATATGAGAGAAAGACAGGGGGAAAGCAATAAGGATGGAGGGAGAGATATTTGAGGGAGCAATCTGCTGAAGAAGAGGGTAGGGGATGGGATCAATGTAACATGTAGAGGTGATGGTCTAAACAAGGAGAAAGACCATCTCATTATCAAAGACTGAAGGAAAGGAAGAAAGAGCAAGAAATGATTCTAGGAGGCTTGAGATGAAGATAAAAGAAGATGTAACATACATCAAATAGCCTCAATTTTCTTAGCTGAAAAGGCAAGGTCCTGGGAAGCTAGGTGGTGCAGTGGACAGAGCACTGACCCTGAAGTCAGGAAGACCTGAGTTCAAATCTGGCCTCAGACCAAACACTTGACACTTACTAGCTGTGTGACCCTGGGCAAGTCACTTAACCCCAATTGCCAAAAAAAAAAGCAAGGTCTTTAGCTGAGAGAATTGGGAAGGAAAGGTAGTTTTATGTTATCTTATTGTAATGAGGGCCCTTAGGAAGTTAGACATCATAATTTTGTAGTGTACCGAGTCAGTTTAGTTGCAGTAGGTATAGAATGGTTCAGTGACTTGGAATATTTCACACAGAAACATAACTGTGATTAAAATCAGAGTTCTTGATCCCAGTTCCATGACCTTTGCTTATGCTTTCACAGTTCTTCAACTGGTACAGTCATGGCCTCTGACAATAATATCTGTTGTGACATCTATGCCTTTAGCATAGGACAATGATCACTGATGTGTATCCCTTCAAGCAGCAAAGAATTGCTGATTTTTATCCATTTAAATATTTTTTAAAATGCTCATTCTTAGAAATTATACCCTAGACTTCCTTAGCAGAGCAACCTGAGTGTACTTTGGACTTTTCTTGATTACTCCATAGCCTCTTCATGAACATCTTTTACTCCACTAAGCAGCCCACAAAACATACCAATTCTGCATGTATTTTGTTCTTTCCTCTTTCATTATCAAGCCGAGTGTGTATCAGTGTGACCTTGGGTAAGTCACTTATCCTCCTGGCTCTCATTTTCCTCATCTATATATGAATGGAGTGTTTGTGATGATCAGTAAGATTCATCACAAAACTAGTGATGTATGATGATGGATTTTACTGACAGACTCTAATGGCATCCTCCCCTCCTGGGTTTAATTTCTCCTAGTTTGTTTAATTTATTGTAGAGTAGGAACCTACATGAACAAGTTTTTTTTTTTCCCAATTAAGTTCTAAGTAAAAATTCTCTTAGTATGTCTCTAAGGACTTTAAATGCAGAGCAAAATTGAAGGATTCAGTATGTGAACATTGTGACATCTATTGTGACATCTAAAGGACAAGTTCCTTTTGCTTGCTTCCAGTTTGAAGTCTTTATTCTGGAGGACTGAAATTTCCTGAATAATGGTCCTTGGATAAGTGAGCTGCTGGTGTACATAAGTTCAAAGCTTCCTTCCTAGGGCATGCAAAGGGCCAGTCACCAATTCAACCCTGACTGATTTCAGAATACTTCTTCCTATATTTCCTCGTTAAAGGGGGATACATGGCTCAAGCTCAATCTCTAGGGATCGACTATCTACATGACCTCTTCATACCATGTCTCAGGCTGCATCATTAGAGAACTAGATACCTTTATTAGAAGTACTATAGTTTTCAGGGGTCATAAATAACCAAAAGCAAATTGGCAAAGGTAAGATCCCAGCATGCCAGGAGCCCAAAGGAAAGGAACATCCAACTTATCCCCTCTGGGAACAATCAGAACAGGAACTAGAGGTATGAAAGTCATTAGAGAGTATAGCCAGAAAGTCCTAAGATCCATAAACTTCCTGAAAACTGACACCTGTTAAAGATGAATATTAACAATGATGGCTATATTCTTCCTTTTTTTTTCCTTGCTAGTTAAAGATGTATATATTTCATGGGGTCCATGTTTTAATTAATGCTTTTATGTTTCATATATTATCATGCCTTTCAAATTCAAATGGGCACTTGGAAATTCTTCAGGTAGCAAAAGCCCTCCATAAATGTAAGATTATTATTAATCTTTATTATTAATATTTAATACTCTAATGAATAATTAACCACATTACAAATCCACCTCTTTTACAGCTGTATTTCTGAAGTTCTTCCTTTCATTGCTACACTAGTACACATGATGCCACTTTTAGCTCTGATTATTGCTTGCCTTGAGTATGAGGGTTTTTTGTGCCTCGGGTTTTATGTAATCTGTCCCATCTCATTCCCCCTCCCTTTTTTTGTCTCCCCTGAACTGCACAGAAGTAAAGTGGCTACATTGACTAATGTTTTAGAGATCTTTTAATCAGGCGCTAATGTTCTGTTTCTCCGAATACTGCTTCTCCATTCCTTATACTTTCAAAGAAAATTTCTAGGAAGGTAAAAAGAGCATAATACTTAGACACAGGATGGCCGAGTTGGATCCTCTCTCTGCCACTTAATTGTGTGTTTTTAGGGGGGTGGGAGAGTCCCCTCTCTCTCTCTGCCTCAGATTGCTTATCTGGTACCGTCTTTCTTTTCCAGTCTTCTTACACATCACTCGTCTCCACATCATTTATAGTCAAGTATTCCTCAACTCCTTTCTCTTCTTTCATTTCATTTACAGTATCTATGCCTTTGCACTGTTCCGAGTCCTGGGAATTCACTCTCTCCTCTTCTGTGCCTCTTGGAATTCCTGGTTTCCATCAAAACAGTTTAAGTTCAACATGCTACGTGAAGACTTTCCTGATCCCCTCATCCTGCCTTAGCTATCCCCCAAAAATAAATCTTACATTCATTTTCATACATCCTGTACATGTTTATATTTGTATATTATGTCTGTTCATTACAATGTAAGCCTATTAAGGGTAGTAATTGTTGGGGGTAGGAACTGTCAGGGCACCCATCTCGTAGATTCCTTTGACCAAAACTATATGGAGGCAATGGACAGATGTCTCCTATTCATGGTATGACTTCACCCATGATTAGGTTCTAATATGCACAACCCTTAATCCCTTCCATTCAATTTCATTAGCTATTCTACAAAACATTCAATACCTGCTTTTGCTTAAGTTGAAAAATATTCCTAGTTGCAGAAGTGATGGAAAGCTAACTGTTATGTGAATAGAATGAACTATGAAATGAGCAGAAAAAATTCAGATTAGCTTCTGTCTAGGTATACACAAGATAATTACACTAGAGGAAAAAGTCTACAAACTATCAGAAATTGGACTTTGAACTATGATTTGCCACTCAAGAAATATCTAGAGGTCATTGAATAGTGTTCCTGATACAAAATAATTTCCTGCTGAGATTACATTTCTGGCAATTTAAGAATAATAGAAATAAAACAGAAAGCATAGTTTTGTTTCAGCAAAACTATGGTACAACTACATATTTGAAGAAGAAGGATACACACAGAGTAAAGGTAAAAGGCTGGAGCAGAATATATTGTGCTTCTGCTGAAGTAAAAAAAAAAAAAGCCAGGGTAGCAATCCCTATCTCAGACAAAGCAAAACCTTAAAAATAGATCTAATTAAAAAAGATTAGGAAGGAAACTAAATCCTGCTAAAAGGTACCATAGACAATGAAGTAATATCATTACTAAACATAAATGCACCAAGTGGTATAGCATCCAAATTCTTAGAAAAGGAGGTATGGGAGTTACAGGAAGAATAGATAACAAAACTATACTAGTGGGGGACCTCAACCTCCCCTTCTTAGAACTAGATTAATCTAGCTACAAAATAAACACTATCTGCTTCAAATGTGTTTCTTGTAAACAACATATTGTAGGATTATGGTTCTTAATCTACTCTGCTATCTGCTTCCCTTTTATGGGAAAGTTCATCCCATTCACACTCATAGTTATGATTATGATCTGTGTCTTCCTCTCCATCCTATTTCCCCCAGCCCTGTTTATGCTTTTCTTTCTCCTTTCTCCCTTTCCCGCCTCACTAGAGTTTTGCCTTCAATCACTGCCTCCCTCAGTCTGTCCTCCCTTCTATTGGCTCCCTCCCTTTTCTTCCCCTTTCCCTTGCTACTTCTTCCCTCCTTTCTATTCACCCCCTTCCTTTTCTTTTCCCTTTCCCCTCCTACTTCTTATGGGGCTAGTTAAGGAGATGAATAGAATTTTAGAAAAGTGAGATATGGTTGAGTCTGGAGAAAACTGAATGAGGATAGAAAAGAATATACCTTTTTTTCTCAGCAGTACATGACACCTACATAAAAAACTGACCAGGCATAAAAACCTCACAATCCAATGCAGAAAGTCAGAAATATTAAATACATTTATTTCATATCTTGATGCAATAAAAATTGCATGTAATAAAGCACCATCAAAAGATAGAATAAAAATTAATTGAAAGCTAAATAATCTAATCCTAAACAATGAGTGGATCAAACAACAAATCACAGAAACAATCAATAACTTCATATAAGAGAATGAGACAATATACCAAAATTTATGGAATGCAGCCAAAGTGGTTCTTAGGGGAAATGTTATATCTCTAAATGCATAAATAAATAAAATAGAGAAATAGCAGATCAATGAATTGGGCATGCAACCAAAAAAAGATAGGAAAAGAACAAATTAAAAGTCCCCAATTAAATACCAAATTAGAAATTCTGAAAATCAAATAAGAGATTAATAAAGATGAAAGTAAGAAAACTATTGAACTAGTAAAGCAAACAAACAAACAAAAAATAAGAGTTAGTTTTATGAAAAAAATAGATAAGCCTTTGGTTAATTTGATCAAAAAGTAAAGAAAGAAGAAAACCAAATTACCAGCATCAAAAATGAGAAATGTGAATTCCTCACCGATGAAGAAATCAAAACAATAATTAGGAGACATTTTGCCCAACTGTATACCAATATATTTGACACTTTAGTGAAATGGATGAATATCTATAAAAATACAAATTTCCCAGATTAACAAAAGAGAAAATAAAAAACTTAACCGCATTTCAGAAAAAGAAATTTAACAAGCCATCAATGAACTGCCTAAGAAAAAATCTCCAAGGCCAGATGGATTTTCAAGTGAATTCTATCAAACATTTAAAGAACAACTAATTCTAATACTATATAAACTATTTGGGAAAATAGGTGAAGAAGGAGTTCTACCAAATTACTTTCATGATACAAATATGATGCTGATACCTATCTATACTGGGAAGAGAAAAAACTGAGAAAAATATTATAAACCAGTTTTCTTAATGAATATGGATGCAAAAATTTTAAATAAAATATTAGTAAAGAGATTACAGCAACTCACCTGGAGTATAATACACTAAGACCAGGTAGAATTTATGCCAGGAATGCAGGGCTGATTTAATATTAGTAAAACTATCAGCATAATTGACCATATCAACAAAAAAACTAACAGAAATCATATGATTATCTCAGTAGATGCAAAAAAAGCTTATGACAAAATACAACATCCATTCCTATTAATAACACTAAAGAGCAGAGGAATAAATGGAATCTTCCTTAAAATTACAGGTATCATCTATTTAAAACCATCAGCAATCATTATATGTAATGGGGATAAATTAGAATAATTTCCAATAAGACTGAGGGTGATACAAGGATGTCCGTTATCAACACTATCTTTCAATATTGTACTAGAAATATTAGTTTTAGCAATTAGAGAAGAAAAAGAAATTGAAGGAAATAGAATAGGCAAAGAAGAAAGAAAGCTATCACTCTTTGCAGATGATATGATGGCACAATTAGAGAATCTTAGAGAATCAATAAAAAATTACTTGAAATAATAAACAACTTTGGTAAAGTTACGGAATATAAAATAAGCCCATGTAAATCATTGACATTTCCATATATTACTAACAAAGCCCTACAGCAAGAGATAGAATGAGAAAATCCATTTAAAGTTACTGTAAACACCATAAAATATTTGGGAGTCTACCTGCCAAAACAAATTGAGGAACCATATGAACACAAATACAAAATGCTTTTCACACAAAGTCTGATCTAAATAATTGGAAAAATATCAGTTGCTCATGGTTAGGCCGAGCTAATATAATAAAAATGACAATTCTACCTATATTAATTTACTTATTCAGTGTCATACCAATTAAACTACCAAAAATATCCATAGAACTAGAAAAAACAATAACAAAATTCCTCTTGAAGAACAAAATTTCCAGAATATCAAAAAAATTAATGAAAAGAAATGCAATGGAAGATGGCCTAGCCATATCAGATCTTAAATTGTATTACAAAGCCGCACTCATCAAAATTACTTGGTATGGGCTAAGATATAGAGTGGTAGATAAGATGAATAGACTATGTATGACAAGACACAACAGTCAATGACCATAGTAACCTATTATTTGATAAATGCAAAGACTCCAGTTTCTGGGATAAAAAAAAATCACTATTTACAAAAACTGGTGGGAAAATTGGATAGGATGGCAGAAACTAAGCATAGACCAATATCTTACACCCTATACCAAGATAAAGTCAAAATGTGTACATGATTTAGTTGTAAAGACTGATAATCTCAGCAAATTAGGAGAGCATAGAATAGTCTACCTTTCAGATTTATAGAGAAGGGAAGAATTTATGAGCAAACAAGATAGAGCACATTATGAAATGAAAAATGGATGACTTTTATTATATTAAATTGAAAAGATTTTTGCACAAAGTCAATGCATCCAAGACTAGGAGAGATGCAGGTAGCTGGGAAACATTTTTTACAGATAGTGTCTCTGATAAAGGCCTCATTTCCAAAATATACAGAGAACTGAGTCAGATTTATAAGAATACAAGTCATTCCCCAGTTGATAAATGGTCAAAACAGTCAGTTTTCAGAGGAAAAAAATTAAAGCCATCTATAGTCATATGAAATAATGCTCTAAATCACTATTGATTAGAGAAATGCAAATCAAAATAACTCTGAGGTACCACATCACACCTATCAGATTGACCAAGATGACAAAACCAGAAAATAATAAATGTTGGAGAAGATGTGGGAAAATTGGAACACTAATGCATTGTTGGTGGAGTTGTGAAATGATCCAACCATTTTGGACAGCAACTTGGAACTATGCCTAAAGGGCTATCAAAATGTGAATACCCTTTGATCCAGCAATAGCACTTCTAGGGCTATATCCCAAAGAGATCACACAAACGGGAAAAGGACCTACATGTTCAAAAATATTCATAGCAGCTCTTTTTGTGGTGGCAAAGAATTGGAAATTGAGAGGATGTCCATCAATTGGGGAATGGCTGAACAAGTTGTGGTATATGAATGTAGTGGAATACTATTGTACTATAAGAAATGATGAGCAGGCAGACTTCAAAAAAACCTGGATAGACTTGTATAGACTGATGCTGAATGAAGTGAGCAAACCAGGCAACTACTGTACACAGTAACAGCCATGTTGTGCAATGACTAACATTGATAAACTTAGCCCTTCTCAGCAATGCAAGAATCTTACACATCTCCAAAGATCTCATGATGGAAAATGCCATCCACATCCAAAGAAAGAAATATGGAGTTTAAATGCAGATCAAAACATACTATTTGCTATTTTTTTCTTCTGTTTTGTTTTGTTTCCTCTTTCTGGTGGTTCATCCTTTTGGCTTTAATTCTTCCTTACAACAGCACTAATGCGAAAACATGTTTAATAGGAATGTATATGTATAGCCTATATCAGATTGTGTGCCATCTTGGGGAGGAAGGGGGGAAGGAGAGGGAGAAAAATTTAAAACTCAAAAACTTATGGAAGTCATTGTTAATAAACTAAAATAAATTAATAAAAATAATTATAAAAATAAATGATGAGCAGACAAACTTCAGAATATCTTGCAAAGACTTATATGAATTGATGCAGAGTGAAATGAGCAGAACCAGGAGAACATTGCACGCAGTATCTGCCACATTGTGTGATAACTGATTTTGATAGAGTTATCTCTTTCGAGCAATGCAAGGATCTAAGACAACTACAAAAGATTCATGATGGAAAATGCTATCCATTTCCTGAGAAAGAACTATGGAGTCTGAATGCAGATGAAAGCATTCTATTTTCTCTTTTCTTTTCTTGTTTTATTTTGTTTCTTCTTTCTCATGGTTCCTCCTATTAGTTCTAATTCTTCTTTACATCATGACTAATGGAAAATATCCTTAATATGAATGTATAAATAGAGCCTATATCAGATTGCACGCCATCTTTAGGTGGGGAGGAGAAGGAGGGAGACAAAATTTAAAACTCAGAATCTTAAGGAAGTGAATGTTGAAAACTAAAAATAAATAAATTAGTTATTAAAAAAAGAAAACAGGGACTTACTAAGGTATTTATGTTTGTATTCCCAGAACTTAGCACAATGACTTGAACAAAGTTAAGTGTTTAACAATTTTTTTATTCAATCTCTTGTATATATGTTAAATATTTTTTGGAAGGTGAGGTATTATGTTGAATGACAGAATGAAGATTCAACATTTTTTGATGGACTTGAACAATGGTTTTAAGCTAACTGAATTAAGTTTAACATATATAAATATAAAGTCCTGTACTTCATTGCAAAAAAAAAAAGTCAGTGAGACTTTCTTACTTAATGATAATTTTGCTTTCTGGGTAAGTTTGAAAAAAATGGAAAACACAAAATGAACAGTTGTTCTCTCTATTCTCATGCTCTGCAATTTCTAAATGGTCTGTGTTGTATCTGTCTGGACTCTTCATGGTTCATGACTGCAGATAAATATTAAGATCTCCTTCTAGAATAAAGGCTTCCAGCAACAGAAAAACTGTAAGGCAAGTCTCTCATACCATAGATGGGAAGAAATAAAGGCATATATAACATGTCTACCAAATTTGCAAAGGCTACAAAACTGGAAGGGATAGATATTTAGCATGCTGGGTGGGAAATAAAGGAATCAAATAGATATGAAAGATCAGAATGTTTGACTAAATATAATTAGATTGAGATTAAAAAAACCTTTAAAATTATAAGATGAGGGACAGAGATGAGATGGTGGAGTAGATTAAGCATGATAGTCTAGCTCTTTCAATATTCCCCTCCAACCAGCTTTAAAATAATGTCTCAAATCTTTTTTTTGAAGTGACAGAGTAAAAAAAAAAAGACAGTGAGACATTTTTTCCAGTCCAAGACAATTTAGGAGATTAGAGGGACAGATATGTGACATTAGGTTGGGGAACAACCCACAACCCACATGGTGACAGCACCAGTGGTTGGAAGTAGAAGAAGCATCAGTAGCTTCAGCAGCACCCAAGCCATAGATGGTAAGGATATTGGTCAACAAGTCAAAGAAAGATTATCACAGAAGCCTGCATAAGCACAGGATGAAGGGTTGGGAACTGTACTCAATTCCATCGCCTATACATAATTCTAAGTTCACAGGGCAGAGAAGAATGATTTAGGTCCAAAGGGAGCAAGGGTCTTAAAGAGCAGTATCACTTCTAGTCACAAGGGAGTAGGGACCCTGAGGAGCACTAGTGCTAATGGCTACAAAGGTGTTGAAGCCATTCTTGGGCAAGTACTAAAGAGAAAACTAGGAAAGCAGTGATCACATCTCTCCTTCAATCAAACCACATTGTAAGCAACAAAAAATTCCAAACCACCAGGTCTAGCTGTAAAAACAGCAGTGTGCAAAAAAGTCTAAAGCACAGAATAGTGACACCTCCCAACTTCTGGATCAGAACCCAACTTTAACATATATTCCAAAATCAATAAATAAGCTGGGGAAAAATGTGCAAACAATAAAAAAGAACCTGACCATAAAAATTTACCATGGTAACAGGGAAAATAAGAAATTAATTCAAAAAATGATAACAATGTCAGAACAACTACACCAAAAAAAGCTCAAAAAATGAATTGGAAGCAAGTCAAACATGAATTTGTGGAAAAGTTAAAATAATTTTAAAAATCAATTAAGAGTAATAGAGGAAAATGTGAAAAATGAAAGTGAAGGAAGAAAATTATGAAAATAAAAATAACATTTTAGTAGAAATGACACAGATACTGAAAAAAAAAACACCATAAAACCAGAATTGGACAAATGAAAAAAAAAGGCACAAAATTTTACTGATGAAAATAACTCTTTAAAAGTGTGAAATGGAAGACAGCTAGGTGGCACAGTGGATACAGCACCGGCCCTGAAGTCAGGAGGACCTAACTTCAAGTCTGACCTCAAACCAAACACTTGACACTCACTAGCTGTGTGATCCTGGGCAATACACTTAACCCCAGTTGCCAAAAAAAAGGTATGAAATGGAAAAAAAAGGCTCAAAAACTCACTGGAGAAATTAATTCCTTAAGAATTAGGGCAAGTGGAAGATAATGACTCCATAAGACATCAAGAAACAATAAAACAAAATCAGAAAAGTTAAAAAAAAGAAGAAAATGTACAATATCATTAAAAAACAACAAAATCATTGGACCTGTAAATAGATGGGAGGAGAATTAATTTAAGAATTATTGGACTACCTGAAAGCCATGATCTAAAAAATAGCCTAGACATCCTGTTTAATATATATATATATATATATAAAACTATCTCAAAATCTAGAACATTAAGGTAAAATAAAGTTTGAAAGAATCCACCAATTACCACCTGAAAGAGGCACCAAAATGAAAAATCTCAGGAACATCATAGATGAATTCCAGAGCTTCCAGGTCAAATAGAAAAATGCTTCAAGCAGCTAGAAAGAAATAATTTATATACCTTGAAGCCACAATGAGGATCACACACACACACACACACACACACACACACACACACACACACACAAATAGAGCTACCATGTTAACAGATTGCAAGTCTCAGACTATGATATTCTTGAAAGTCAAGGACCTATAGTTACAATCAACAATAATATACCCACAAAAACTGAATATATTCCTCCAGTACAGTGGGGAATGGACATTTAATAAAATAGAGGACTTTTAAGCATTTATGATGAAAAGACCAGAGCTGAATAAAAATGTGACAATCAAATACAAGACTCAAGATATGCATAAAAATGTAAACATAAAAGAGAAACAACAAGTAATTTGATAAAATTAGGCTGTTTATATTCTATTGGGAGGAAGAACTTTATTGCTATCAGGGAAGTTAAATATAGGGCATGGGAGTGAGTAAAACATATTGAAATGATCTCAAAAATAATAAGCATTGGTACAAAATAGGATGCACTGGAAAAAGGGGAAAGAAAGAGAAAGAATGCAGAAAATTATCTGACATAAAAGAGGCACTCAAGATACAGCTTTTACAGTGGAGGGTAAAATCATGGTTGTGGGGAAGACAATAATTGAACCTCATTCTTAAGGAAATTTGTTAAAGAGGGAAAAACATAAATACACACTCAATTGAGCATAGTAATCTATCTTACCCAACTGGGAAGTGGGAAAGGAAGGAGATGAGAGAAGGGGATATGCATGATAAATGGTAAGGCAGATTAAGAAGGGCACTGTAAAAAGCAAAATAAAGTTTTTAGTAGGGATAGTGTAAAAAGAGAAAGAAAAAGATAAACAGAAGAAAATAGGATGGCAGGAAATGTGCTATTAGCAATCATAACTGTGGATGGGAATAAGATGAGCTGACCCATAAATATGCTATTTATAGGAAACACACAAAACAGAAAGATACACACAGAGTTTAAAAAGGGTGGTGGTGAAGTAGAATTTATTATGCTTCAACTGAAATAGCAATCATGATCTCAGAAAAAAGCAAAAACAAAAATAGGCCTAATTAAAAAAGATAAGCAGGGAAACTATTTCTCACAAAAAAGAACCATAGACAATGAAGTGTTGTCAATACTAAACCTGTATACACCAAATGGCATAGCATCCACATTTTTAAAGGAAAAATTATTGGATTACAGCAGGAATTAAACAGTAAAATTGCACTAGAAGGGGACCTTAACTTTGTCTTCTCAGAACTAGATAAATCTAATGATGAAATAAGAAAGAAGTTAAAAAGAGGAAAAGAATCTTACAAAAATTAAATATGACTGACCGCTTAACAAAAGTGAGTTGTGTACCTTTTTCTTAATTGTACATGACACCTTCACAAACATTTAAACATAAAAACCTCACAAATTCAGAAAAGTAGAAATATTAAATATTAAAGGCACCCTTTTTAGACCATAGTGTAATAAAATTATATTAAATAAATGGCCATGGAAACAAAGGTAAAAAAATTGGAAAAAAATAACTCAATCCTAAAGAATTGTAGGTCAAAGAACAAATTATAGAAATAGTCAATAATGTCATTAAAGATGACAACTACAATGAGACAAAATACCAAAATTTATAGAATGTAGCCAAAGCAGTACTTAAGAGAAAATTGTGTCTCTAAATACATGCATCAATAAAAGAAAGAAAAAACAGATCAATAAATTAGGGAGGCAGCTAAAAAAGATATACAAAAAGAACAAAAGAAAAATTCTGAATTAACCGTCAAAATGCAAATCCTGAAAATCAAAGAAGAGATTAATAACATTTAAATTTAAAAATAAAACATTGAACTAACACATAAAACTAGAGGCTGATTTAAAAAAAACAATAAAAAAGATAAATTATTGGTTAATTTGACTTAAGAAGGCAGAAAACAAGGTTACCAGTAAAAGGATGAATGCACCACCATTGAAGATGAAAGCAAGCAATTATTCAGTTATTTTGCCCAATTCCATGGCAATGAAATTTATAATCTAGGAAAAGTGGATAGAAATTTATAAAAATATAAATGGTCAGATTAACAGAAGAGGAAATAGAATACTTACATAACCCTATTTTAGAAAAAGAAATTGAACAAGCCATAAATGAGCTTCTTAAGACATTTTCTCCAGCATCAGTTAGATTTACCAGTGAATACTACCAAATATGTAGGGAACAATTAATTCTTGTATTATGTAAACTATTTGAAAAAATAGGTGAAGGAGTCCTGTCAAATTCCTCTTATGACACAAATATGGTTTTGATACCTTAACCAGGGAGATTAAAAACAGAGAAAGAAAACTATAAACAAATTCCCTAATGAACATTGGTGTGAAAATTTTTAAATAAAGTATGAGCAAAGAGATTGCAGTGATATACCATAAAGATCATACATTATAATCAGGTGGGATCTATACCTGGAATGCAGAGCTGATTCTACAAAACTATCAGCATAATTAACCATTTCAGTAATAATAACAACAAAAATCTTACGATTCTTTCAATAGATGCAGAAAGAAGCTTTTGACAGAATACAATACTCATTCCTGTTAAAAACACTAGAAATCATAGGAATAAATGGAGATTTTCTTAAATTATAAGTAACATCATTCTAAAACCAAGAGTAAGTATTACCTGTAGGGGATAAACTTAAAGCCTTTCCAATAAGATTTTGGTGAAACAATGCTGTTCTATATCACCACTATTATTAAATATTATATTACAAATGCTAGCTGAAGTAATAAAGCAAGAAAAAGAAATTGAAGGAATAAAAATAGACAATGATGAAACAAAACTATCACTCTTTGAAGATGACAGAATTCTAGAGAGAAAATTGAAAAACCTTATTGAAATAATTAACAACCTTTGCAAAGTTTTAAGATACACAATAAGTCCATGTAAATCATTAGCATTTCTATATACTACCAGCAACATCCAGTGGGAAGAGATAGAAAGATTAATTCCCTTTAAAATAACTGCAGACATTGTAAAATACTTGGGAGTCTACTGCTAAGAAAAACCCAGGGATTCTATGAACACAATTACAAAACGCTTTTCATATAAATGAAGACAGGTCTAAAGAACCGGAAAAATATTAATTGTTTTTGGTAGGCCAAGTCAATATAATTAAAATAATAATTCTAACTAAACTAATTTACTTCTCCAATGCCATAACAATCAAACTATCCAACAGATTATTTTATAGATCTAAAAAAAATAAAATTCATCCACAATAACAAAGGTCAAGAATATCAAGATAATCAATGAGAAAAAAATGTGAATGAAGGTGACCCACAGTACCTTATTATCAAACTGCATTGCAAAGAAATAATCATTAAAACAATCTGGTACTAGATAAGAAATAGAGTGGTGGTTCCCTGGAACACCTTAGGTAAACAATGCAAAGTAGTAAATAACCATAGTAAACTAGTGTTTGGTAAACCCAACCATCTAGGCTTTTGGTAGAAAATATGTGCAGACTAACACCTCACACTGTACACCAAAATATGGTTAAAATGAGAAAAGATTTAAACATAAAGGGTATCACCATAAGTAAATTAAGGGAGCATGGAAAATTTCATACATTAGATCTATAGATAAAGGAAGGATTTATGATCAAATGAGAATGAGAGAGAGAGAGAGAGAGAGAGAGAGGGAGAGAGAGAGAGAGAGAGAATCATGGAAAGTAAAATGCATAATTTTAATTGCATGAAATTAAAAAAGTTCTTGCAAAACAAAATCAATGTAACCAAAATCAAATAGAAAGTAATAAAAAAAATGAAAGGAAAAGGGGTTTGCAGCAAATTTCTCTGATAAAGACATCATTTCTCAAATATATGTAAGACTGAACCAAATTTATAAAAACAAAAGCCATTCCCCAATTAATAGATGCTAAAAGGATATGTATGAACAGGTAGCTTTCTGAAGAAGAAATCAAAGCTGTCAATACTCACATGAAAAAAAGTGCTCTAAATCACTATGGATTAGAAAAATGAAAATTAAAACAACTCTGTTATGCCACCTCACACCCATCAGATTGTCTAACATGGTAGAAAAGGAAAATTATGAATATTGAAGGAGATGTGGAAAAATAGGTGCGCTCCCCTATTGGTGCAGTTATGAACTGGTCCAACCTTTCTAGAGAACAACCTAGAACTATACCTAAAGGGCTATAAAACTATACATACCTTTTGTCCTAGAAATAGCACTGCTATGTCTATCTCAGAGAGATCAAAGAAAAGTGGGTAAAAAAAAAAACCTATATGTACAAAATTGTTTACAGCAACATTTTTTTGTGGTGCAAAGTATTAGAAACTGAGGGGATGCTCATCAATTAGGGCATGGCTGGACAAGTTGTATATGATTATTATGGAATACTATTGTGCTATAAGAAATGATGAGGGGAATGGTTTTAGAAAATAGATAAAACAAACCAACAAACTGGAAAGAAATATATGAAGTGATGCTAAGCAAAGTGAGTAGAACAGGAGAATATCATATACAATAACAGCAATATTGTATCATTGATCAACTGTGAAAGACTTAACTACTCTGATCAACATAATAATCCAAGGCAATTTCAAAGGATCTATATGAAAAATATTGTCCACCTTCAGAAAGAGAATTGATAAACTTTGAGTGAAGATTGAAAGATACTTAATTTTCTTGCTTTTTTTCATTTTTTTTGCAACATGGCCAACATGAAAAAACAAAACTACAATGCAGTGAAAATGTGTCAGGAAAAAAAAAAGATCTGGGTCTATTATTGAACTGTATGACAAGTTGGATTCAGATGGAGAAAATCTCACCCAAGAAATCTGATGCAAACTTAGGCTATATTATGAAAGGCATAATATCAAAGATTAAAGAAGTGATAGTCTCCCTTTACTGGGTTAAACTGATGTGGGTTACCATGTTCAGTTCTTGGCACAAAATTTTAGGAAGGAAAATTATAAGCTGAGAAGGTTCAGAGGGCACAACAAGAATGGCAAATGTCCTTGAGATCATAAGCCTCAGTGGAAGGAAATGAAGATGTTTAGCCTGGGGAAGAGAATACTAAGGTAGAACATGATAGCTGACTTCAAGTATTTGAGATATTGTCATGTGGAAGTGGGATCTCATGGGATGGAACTGCAGAAAATGAGTGGAAATTGCAAAGGGGCAAATGTATATGTCATGTGCAGATGAAGTTGCAGATAATTTGATCTATCTCAATATATTCTGTCTGGAGAGGTAGTGGGTTCCCCTACCACTGGAGTCCCATTAAGTAAAAAACAACAACAACAACAACAACAACAAAAACCCTGTATTTTCTCATTTCTGCTACCTTGTAGAAAGGATTCTTATTTGTAGAGGAGTTAAACTAGAAATTCTGTGAGCACTTTTCCAAGCTTTAATGTTTAATCCTATGTGAAAAAATGGGATTTTAGTTAGACAGAAGTTGCCCATAAGTCAACAGTGTGAAATGGCTGCACTTATTAGAAGCCATCTGGAAAGCTATATTCCATTTGGCCACTGCCCTTTAAGTGGAACAAGAGAAACAAAACAAAACATTTCCAGAAGTGGGCAGTCAAAATGATAAAATGTCTTAAAGCCTTTTTTCATAAGAACTATGGGAAAGAACTAGGGATGGTTAGGCTACAGAAGTGAAAACTATGAGGAACTCTAAAATACCTTTCAGCAATTGAAAGGGCTGGATTTACAGAGATTCAGTTTATTCTTTATAGTTAGAGAAGATAAAGAATACTAAGTGATGAACACAAAAAGCAGGCAAATCTGAGGTCAATATAAGAAAAGAGGCTTTCTTATAATTAGAACAGACCAAACCGGAATGGGCTGTTTGAGAGGTGGTGAGCACTTTGTACCTTGAAATATTCAATACAAGCCGATTTTTGCTTTTCAGGGATATTGTCAATCATGACAATTCATTGAAGAGCTGAATTAAATGACTTTTTCCAAGTCCCTTTCAACTCTAAAATTCCATGACTAATTTTACACAGATTTGGCAAACAAATATGAAGGACCCAGAAGAAATTGGCCCTCCAAACTCAATATATCATCAGGTCATGGAGATGGAAAATACCTTAAAAAAAAGACCAACCCTAATTTTTAGGCAAGGAAACAAACTGAGAACTGTTTTACCTTTAAGTATAGGAGGTGGGAATGAGCCCATGTCTCCCTGAATTCATTTCATGCATTTTAGAACTGTAAGTCCAGCACTCTGTCCACTTGGCCATAATGTAGTATTGTGATATTGCACTCAAAAAATCTAACCATTTAAGAGAAGGAAAAAATAATGCCTATGTGAATAAGGAATTTGGAGTGCCAGGGACAGGGCACGATCAAAAGTGATGAGCTTGGAAGCTTTTGATCAAAACTTTTTTTATAATCAATTTGCCTAGAATCAGACCACTCCAGTGGCTGCAGCTGACCCTGCAGGTAGGATTTGGAGTCCTGTGTTAAAGGGGTTGTGTGGTATGGTGGTCATTATAGAGCCCTTAGAATCCCATGTAGCCACATACACATTTGTATATATCTATATATGGAAAAAGAGAGACAGAGAGAGAAAGAGAGAGAGAGAGAGAGACAGAGAGACAGAGAGACAGAGAGAGACAGAGACAGAGAGACAGAGAGAGACAGAGACAGAGAGACAGAGAGAGAGAGATTAGCAATTATCTTTAAAATAATAATTTGGAGAAATAAAGCAAAAGACAATCTTGGCTTCATAAATACAGTTCAAAGGCCAGAGCTGAGAATGGGAAACTGAAGGGCTGAAGGATGGAAAACTCTTTACTCAGAGGAACAAAGAGTGCTGACAACATGTTTTCTTTTTGATGTAAAGTGTTTATTTGGTTTTGAATGGAACACTTGCAGCCACTCTACTTTTTTTTCCAATTTAGAGTCAAAAGCATCTTCCAGCTACATCTGTCCCTTGGAGACACAACAAATGCTGTCAGATCACCTCCTTCACAGAGATGGGCTGCCTGTTGAACATGCTACTGCTTGTCACTCCCAGGGCAAGTGCTGAGTGATTAAAAAGATTATTTCATAACTTCACAGCCCTCAGAAAAAAAGAGCAGTTTTCTCTTATGTAGCTATCAAGTCTTCTCATAGGGAACTTGCTACTTACAAATAAGGAAGGATTAGAATGATTAGAAGGGGCTGATAGGAGGGAGGAGAGGATCTAAACCAAAGTTGTATATAACCTTACTTTTTTCCCAAAACTTGAGAAACATGCTTACTAATAAATTTAATTGTAAGCTTCTTGAAAAGAGTGTCTATTTCATAGATTTACAGGTGGAGGCTATAAAATCTAACTTTTTAATTTTTGATGAGGAAATTGAGGTCCAAAGAGGATAAATAACCTGCTTAATATCACACAGGTAATTAATAGAGGGGCAGGATTTGAACCTAGGTCTTTTGGCTCAAAAGTCAGTGGTTTTCTAATATTATACACTACCTTATTCTTGTTAGTTCCTTAACCTCCAAAATGAATCACTTTAAAGTAATTAGGTTTTTCAATCAGTTATTTGGTTCCCAATAAATTTACTTATGCTATATATTGCCTCTCCTTCTTATGGCATTTATTGCCTATACCTTTATCTCCTGAAGATCTGATGCAATCAGTCCACAGATATTTATTAAGATCCTAGTATATTCCAAGAATTGTACAAAGTTACAAATACCAATAATGAAGCATTCCCTACTCTCAAGAATTTTACAGTAACTACTCAATAAATGACTTTTATATTGAATTGTAACATTTGGAGCCTGGGTATATAATATGGAGTATTCTCTCTGACTTTAAGACTTCAACCACATTGCCATGGGAACTTCAACCAGTTCTTTGTGTAGATATACTATGACTAAACTTAATTCATGCCATTAATATTCCCTCTCTCTTCATTTTTTTTCAGATTCTCTACACTCTCTAACCATTGCAAAAAAAAGGGGGGGGTCAAGTATCAAGTATTGGGATTCACTGCCCCTTTTCAGCTACCTTTCACATCCTTTTTTGAGGAGGAACTTCTTTTATATTGTTGCTGTAACCTTGGCTTTCATCTTTCTCTTTGTATCCCTGTATCATCATGTCTCCTTCAATGCCTTATGGCAACTCCTTCCTCTAATGCTATTAGTGACCTCTATGAGGAAATATTTCAGACAAGAACAAACACCACACTCACAGCCCAAAACCAGTCTTCCCCCCACTGAGTTTTCTCTAATGACCTAATAGTCTCACACCCTACTGATATACCAGGAGTGGCTTCATATCCTCCTCTTTACTAGTGGCACTCGTTTGTGCCTAAACAAGAAGATCTGAATGTCAAAATATCTTGCAATCCAGTCTCAGGGATTAAAAACAAACCATAGTAAAACTTTCTACCATTCCTTGTTTCCTAGTTCTCATCCCTTATATCTGATTTCATAAATCCCGCTCCCAAGCAAGTTAATATCAATTAGAAACTTGTTTCAATTGACTTGATTTCATGGAAAAAAAAAGTTTATGATGCATAAACTTACCCAAGCTCATACCACTGCTTGACAATCCTTCAGGTCTTTCCTTTCAGTTCTGTATTTCATTCCCCACAAGGCTTATTCCCAAATTTCTTCTCTCAAGTCGCTCTTTATTCCCCAATCTATCCCATTTCAAATAGAATATATAATATCCTACTTCATTAAAAGTTTGAGTCCATCCAAAGGGAACTTCTTAATACCTCTTCTCCACTGCTTAATTCTTCAACATCATTGCTCATACTCTTTTCTTTTTTTCTCTAGTTCTTGCACACAATATTACACATATTGTCTTTGTTCCCTTGTACTTCCTGTCCTGCATACCTAGAATGTTCTGCCTCCTATCATTTGCTTTTTATCTTCCCTGCCTTTCTTCAAGATTTAATTCAAATCCCATCTTCTGTAGGAAAGGTTCCCCATTCTCAGTTCTCCTAACCTCATCTCAAATACTCATGCCTTCTCCTCTGAGAATATCTTCTATCTACTCTGTATATATCTTTTAGGTGCCTAATTATCTATCAATTGTCTCTCCCATTAGACTGTGAATTCTTTGAGGGCAGGAGTTTTGTTTTTTTTTTTTTTTTTACTTTCCTTTGTATCTTCAGTACCTAAAGCAAAATGAAAGGAACAAAATAAAAACTTACTAAATGCTTGTTGATTGACTGCCTCACCATAAAATAATGTTTTTCTACCTCAACTCTTTCACCATACTTCTTGTATTGTGTACCACTTCCAGACTCATATTTCTTATGGCTGCTATAGCTCTTTTTACATAACTCATCTGTTAAAAAAAATAAGAGCTCCCTAACTCACCCTCCCCTGTATCAGAGTTATTTATCAATATGCTTCCCTTTTGCTCAAATTCCTTTGTTTGGTATTAAAGGTAATATTCAGGCTGGAACTACATTTTATCTTGTCTCATCTCATTCTTCCTTAAATAACATTACTTCCCTATATTGAAAATATGGTTAACATAAACTGGACTTCTTTTTCTCCTAGACACAGTTTTCATGTTCCAAACTTGATACCTTTGCTTGTGTTGTTCTCTATGCCTAGAATTTTCTTTTCCCTTCTTCATCTTTTGAACTTTCACTTATCACTGAAAAACCAACTCAAATGTAATCTCTACAATGAGACTCTCTATGATCCACTGCACACATTCTACAGCAATTGAAATATTTTTTTTCCTCTTTTATGGACTTCTCAGATAAATTTCTTTACATGTAGCAGATATGCTTATCCTTTATTATTTGTTTCATAATTATATGTGTACATGTCATTTCCTTTTGCTGTACTGTGAACTCCACAAAGGCAGGGATGGTGCCCTAAATCTACTTTTCATCCCCACTGACAAAATGCTCCCATCATAGCAGAGCTGCTTATCAATGTTAATTACCTTGAATTGAGATCTTTTCTATTTAAACTTCTTGTCATTTTAATCCACATCTTCATGAAGAAAACTAGGGAAATCTGGATAGTTCAGCACAGGAACTGTTGGTAGAGAAAACAAAGGATCTGCTTTCCTAACATTTTGGGGGTTTCAGCTGTATTAGGAAGGAAGGAAAAACAATTTTCAGAAAACTATCTAAAGTTCAAAAAATAAGTGATATATAGCATTTTTGCCTGTGGTATTTCTTTCAAACCTCATGACCAAATCCATTACACTAATCTTGGACCTCCTCACTACTTTAGAAACTATTGCTTGCTTTTTCCACTGGGCATCATATCAGTTCTCAGGCTCAAAACCACATTCCTCTACTGTTGTCCCCCATGGCTTTTTCTCCATTTTCACAGACTTCTTCCAAGCCCTAACTATTGCAACAGATTTCTTATCAACAGTCTCTATGGGACTCTAATCCATCCTGACCACAAATTTTACATAACAATTTGCCTGAACTATCTTTTTGTATTTATCTCACCCTCCCTTGTATCATAGTTATTTTAAACACGTTTCCCTTCACTTAGTTCCTGCTATTTTATTATAAACTTCAGGAAAAGGAGGTCTTCGTTGGGTTGATCTTTGAATACCTAATGCCAGCACAGTGTCTTGCACACAGTAGGTGCTTAATAAATATTTGTTGAATAAATGAATGGAGGGTGGTATCTATGCTGAAAAAAATCAAGAATGTTTAACATATGTGAAAGAGGGATAATGGCCTTGTAGGATTTTGAAAAGACTGAGTGAAATAATAGATATGAAAGTACTTTGAGAAATATTGAAAAATGTATAATACAGAGAGTAATGGTTGGTAATATAGAGACCAGAGAACAGAGAAAATAGAAGAATGCTTAAGGCACCACTCATCAAAGTGATCCATTTATCATCTAGGACCACGTCCCAGTGCATTCTCACAGACAAGCTATCCTCAAGTTCACAGCACTATGCGTGTATCTCAATACAAAAAGCAGAGCAAGCAAGGCCTTACTGATGTGTGTACTTTGACTGATGAGCCTGAGGACATAATTAGTTCAAAGCAAAGACATTTAATGACACACCATAATAAGAAATGTAACAATAGGTCATTTACTCCATAAATATTGATCAAACTCACAAATCAGTAAGAAGCAAGTGTGAGGTTTCACTGAGAATCAAGAACAGAGCTGGAGGTATTCCTAGAAAGGTGTAAGTGTAGAAAACATGTATGGCAAAGTTTCATGTGTGAGATGAGATTCACATCAGGAATTTATCTTTCCAGGATATTTAAGAAAGGCAAATATCTAGATGCCATATGTATTTATGGAATATTTCTCAAGGAAAGCACATATAGGTAATTTATGAAACCAGCACATGTGGTTGGAGATACAACTTTATGCTACAAGTTTAATGATGTTTTCTGGTAATTATGATGGTTATATCTTTGGCATGTGATACACTGATGGTATTGCAGTTGCTAGAATGTGTTGGTCCCCTGACCATGTGGTCATTGCTAGATATTGTTTTACTAGGAATGGTTGGAGTGTTTTTCTGTGCTTCCAAATTCTGACTTCATTTGGAGTCTTCAGTTGAAATCCTACCTTTTTCCCACAAGAGGGGTTCCACCATCTCTTTTAGCTTAGAGCCCAGAAGTTTTATCTTTAACACTTCTAGAAGGGCTGCACCTACACAGTATCAAACAAGAGCAAATTCTTAATTCCATGAGAGGCTTTTCCTCTCCAGCAGAGACACTTGGAATACAGATTAGTTATCCATCTAAGTTGGAGCACTGGGTTTTATCTGTCTTTGAATTTCCTTTTTTCTAGGTTGCAATTTAGACTCCACTACTGCAGACTAATATTTGACTTAAGGTAAGAAGTTCCGTGTAACTCCTGTCAGTTCCTGATTGCAGCCTACAGTCATTCAAATTCATTTTTAGGAACTACCCTTTGAACAGGCTGCTAACAACTGCCTGGGTCTTAGACCTGCTTTTTTATTATTCTGTTTGTTCAAATCTGCCAAAATCCACAAAGAGGGCAGAAAGACAAAGAATGAAAAGTGCTAGATGGTGTAATTACTCCCCCACACACTCATACACATCTCTTTTATGCTGTTATTTTTTATAGCTTTTTTATGTATATACCAGTAGCAACAAGTCTTTTGGATTTGAATCTTTCCTGAGGTGAGGTGAGTTTAGGGAAAGGATGTTAAACCTTTCTTAGACAAGACAGTGAATCTTATTCATATTTACTGACTGAACCCAGATATAGGGGAATAAAACAAAATAAAACATACAAACACTTCCAACTCCTGTCACCAAGATACAAAAGGTCTTTTTCAGATGTCTCTGTGCTGTACTTTTTTTTGGTGAACTGATTAGAATTGGCATTGAATTCATCTCCTGGTTTAAAATATTTATCTTTGAAACGTAACTTCTTGACAGCAAGCTCTCATTCTCTACTTGGAATGACAGGGAGTTCCTCTCATCCTCACCTGGGGTGAGGCTGCCATTGCCAGATCATGGCTGCATTATTTATTCTATTTAAATGTTCTGTCCTACTGTTTTTCACTCCAGAGAGTTCTACTCCCTCATATTCTCCAGACTACAGCCATGACTGACTTCCCTTATAATAAGCCACTTCTCTCCCACCTTAGCACCAGACTCCACTTGCCCTTGCAATAAAATCAGTCACAGTATCTTGTAGAACAGCCCTTTTGTTCTTTTCTGAATACTCCCCTCTCTTCAAAAGATGAATCTAGTAATGGCTGTCTCAAATCCCATATACCCCCTCGATGCGCCCTTTACCAAGTCCTTCTAGTTTTTGTCTCTCATGTTCATTTCATTGTGATAATTGAGTATAAATTTTATTCTTTAAAAGTTCAAGTTTAAATTGTATTCCTTAAAAATTATCTGATGGTTAAGTGATATTCATTTTCCTGGTATGTAATCATCCTAATTGATGATGGCAAGTCATAGTTTCCCACTTCATATGAAGATAAAAGGTAGTGGGACACTTTAGACTGATGCAGTGAATTATTTCAGACAGTCCAAAGGACCTTCTGCAAGGGGAGAGTGTGAGCTATGGGTGTGTGATGCTAAAGGGAGTTTGTGCAATTTGTTTTGCTGGGAAGAGATTTTTAGGATCATAGATTAAAAGCTGAAAGACAAAACTAGGAGAATCCAGAGGTCATCTATTCTTATTCCTTCATTTTATAGATTAGTAAACTGAGGGCCCAAGAAGTTAATTTAATTACTCAAGTCTCACAGGCATCGATTAGAGCTGTTGGGATTTGAACTGAGGTCTTCTGAATCCAAATTCAGATTTTCAAGCACTGAATTATAGTTAACAACTCAACCCTGATTATCCTTTGTCTAAGCTATTTTTCAGCCTGAGAGGAATGAGATGGACGCATCCCCTCTATAGGATCAGTCTCACTGACTTACCAGAGAAATATCACCTCATCAGACGGGAGGACTCTTGCATATTGAACAAAATAATCTTTCCATTTCCAGTACCATCACCAAGCATCTCCCAAATTGTTTATGAAAATACAAATCATCAGAATCCCCTCTGCTCTACCATTCAATTTGCATGAGCTGCAGGGTCCTTGATGTATTTTGTAGCTATGCCTCAATATGTTTATTTGCTATTATCATTTTCAGCTCAGTAATATCCTGCTTCTTCATTTTCCCTCCATGATATGGGGCAAAGTTGTTGGGGGGAGATAAATGTGGTACAATGAATAGAGTGCTGACCCTGGGATTCAGATTGAGTTTTGCCTCTGATACTTCCTAGATGAGAGACGATGTGCAAGAAATGGTCTCTGAACCTCAATTTCCTCTTTAGTAAGATGAAGCTAATAATACTTCCAGTACTTAGATCAAAGGGTTTTCCTGAGGTTCAAATGAGATAATGAATGTAAAAAAATGTTCTGCTTTGTGCATAACCCAAGACAGCTGCCACTGAGAGTGCAAACAGGAAAAGGGGAAAACCAGGTATAGGACTGAGAAAATTCTATTAGCATTCTGCTACAAAAGAACTAAGAGGGAAAAAGTGCAGGTGTTGAATTATAGGTTGACTTTTTGAAGTGTTGGAATAGAATAGTAAAGAGGGTCTGAATTAGAACTCCTTGTAGGGTTTCTGAACTAAGGTCACTGCCCTGATCTTTGAAGTGAAGCAGCCAGGCAAATACCCTTCCCCTAGCCCTCTTTCAACTACCATTATTCATGCAACATCCTTCCAAGGAGGTCCTTGTAGATAAACTCCTTTCACTAATGCAAATCATTATTTTGTCTGAAACATAAATTATCTGAGAATTGCTTGGAGCACTAAGAGGTAAAGTGACTTACTCAGAGTCTCAAAGCCAATATCAGGGATTGGCAGGAATCGAAAACAGGTCTTTCTGACTTATCTACCATGCCATGTCACATTCCTCTAAAAAAAATATGCTGTCACACCCTGACTTCATTTCCTTCCTGGGTTTTCAACCCCATGTTGTGATCAGAGGATTTAAAGTTTGAAGGATCCTTAAGAATTACTAGCTCAAAACCTTTAAAATGAATAAACTGAGGCACAGAATAGTGAAATAACTTGGTAGCTGAGGTAGAATTCAAACCCAGATCTGTTGACTCCAAATCTAGGGAACTTTTACTAAATTACACTGCTGACTACACTGTTAAATCAAACTTCAGATACTACTGTGCACCCTATGTTCTGGGATAACACATAACTAAAAGATCAAGACCATATCATAGCCTATGACAACTTGCTATAAAGGCCCTTGCTATGAATAACAAATGAGGACAATGTCTTCACACCTATAAATTGTTACTGAATTCAAAGGAGACAACCAGGAACATAAGCTTTTGTTTCACTTGGCACCATCCCTTGAGTCAGAACAGATCTCTTTGCCTCTCTTTGAGAGAGCATTCATTGGTTCTGCACAATGTGCTAAGAGGCTAGTTTCTTTAGAAGCCCATGGAATCTAGTGGGCTTTACTCCCCTTTTATTCTTGTGGAGGAGATGCAGAAGTTCTTAATCTAGGGGCTGTGGACTTATTTTGTTTGTAAGTTTTTATATGTTTATAATGATATTTCAATATATTCTTTCTTTTGTAGTCCTGAATATCTTATTTTATACATTTAACCCCTTATTTCAAGAAAGTCTATAGGCTTTATCAGACTGCCAAGGGGTCATGACATACAAAAAGTTAAGAATGCCTGGAGGAGAGAGGGAATACACACATACACAGACACAGACACACACACACACACACACACACACATGTGTTTATATATAACAAAGGGGACAATGGGTTTGTGCCTGTAAATAGCTATATAATTCAAAGGAAACAATCCTTAATGTAAGGCAGTGTTTCATTTGGTGCTGTCCTTTGAGCCAGGACAGATCTCTTCAGTACTGTTTGAGGGAGCATTGATTGGGTCTGTACAATGTGATAAAAGGCACATGTGTATGTGTGTGCATGTGTTTGTAAATATATATACACACATACACACACATACACAAATATGCTTATATGAGTATACATAAAACATATTTCACACACATATATACACATATCCCTAAGTGTTCACCCTCTGAGCTGGACCATGAAGCAACTGAGTCTTAGAACTCCCCAGCAACCCAAGAGTGGAAATACAAATTAAAGCTGGAACTCATTAAGAGGACAGGTATACTCTTAATGCATGAGTGGGATGTAGGATGTACTCAAGGTGCAACCCAAAGAATCAAGCTTATCAATTCCCAAATATTCAGGAAAAAATCTAGGAGGATCCCTCTGTCTATGCTGAAAGATCGCAGAAATCATCTCAAAGAAATGATGGTTTATGTCATCATCACAGAATCAATTGCTCTTATGCATCACCTATAATGGAGGTGCCTAAGAAAAGACAGAAAGATATAGATGAGTCTAAATTACCAATCAGAAAAAAGAACAATAGTATACCAATACACTATTTCATGGATGAAAAATGCTTTGGACTATCAGCTAGGCAACCAGTGTTTTTCAGTCTTGGGTTTGCAGACTAGATATTACCAGATTCTTCTATTTGAGGAAGACAAGGATAAAACATCATCTGTCCAGAGAGTCACAAGTTAGTTAGTTGAAGGAAAACTAACCCATACAAAATTATTTGAGGAGGATGGCTGTGGGATGCATTCCAGTGCCTATCAAAAGGCTATATACCAGGGCAAGCAAAGGTCCCAGGCCCATACTAAGGAACATGACAGGAACAGGTGTCAATTGGCAGCTTTGTTACCCACTGCCCAGTTCCATGTCACAGATCCAGAGTGAACTAAGGAGAGGACTTTCAAGCAAAGAGATGTTGTTCTAGGGTAAGGAAGTGGTTGTAAGCCCAAAGTGTATGCCAGGAGAGAAACAAGGTCAGAAGCTGGTAGGAGTCATGTGCTCAGATCCAAAGAACAAAACAAGTTTTCAGTTCCAACTTCCAGATAAGTCTGAAATCTGGAGAATAATAAACAAGTCAGGAATCCCAGACCAAAGAAGAGCCTGTGATTGTCAATCTGAACAAGAAGACCTTTCCAGCTGGCTGATAGAAACTGGGTCCAGTAGGAGTCTACTGTTCCTCAAACACAAAACTAGATCAGGAGCTTATAGAGCTCAGACTACAGGAGGAAGGAGCAACAAATTTTGCCTTAGTTTTGTCCACTTTGGAAGGACTAAGTACTTATATGTCTCCAACCTGAAGTGTACATAGGACCCTGCAATAATGCAACACTCAACCCAAGAAAATATCAACAAGACCAGGCTAGACTTTCCCTCCAGAAGTGCCACAAATCCTGGCCCTAATATCCAGCTCAAGGAAAGGAAGAAAGCTGAAAAATAAGCAATCAAAAAAAAAAAAAAAAAGAAATCCAGCATAAACATTGTCAGAAGAACTCCAGGCACAAACCCAGAAGGAGAGAATGTCTCCAAAACATCTCTAAGGAAAACCTCAAAGAAAAACAAAGCTTGGGCACAAATTCAACTAGAATTCCTGGAGGATATGAGCAATATTAAAATGAATGATAAATAAAATATTAGTGGTAAAAGAAAGAATTAGAAAAGAAATGAGAGCTATGGAAGAAATAATTGCAAAGATAATTAACAACTTGGCACAAATTAAAAAAAAAAAACCTTTCTCAAACAACAAACCCCCTGAAAATCAGAGTGAACCAAATAAAAGACATTGATTCAATGAGACAAAACATCTTAAAACAGATTATAACTATAATAAAATTTAAGCTGTATCAAATAAAAGCAACTGACCCAGGGGAAAGATTGAGGAGGGATTAAAAAAGAATTACGGACCTACTTGAAGGTTGCGACCAAAAAAATAAACAAAAAACAAATAAACAAAAAAGCTAGTCATTGTCTGAATAGATCTTAAAAAAAAACTACTCAGATTTCTTAGAAGCAGAGAGATTTCTTTCTCCATTTTGGAAAAAGAAACAAAAAACCCAGTAATCAACTCCTGAAAGAAACCTTAATGGGAAAACTCCCAGAAATATGTAACCAAAATACAGACCTTCCAGGACCAAGTTAAAAAATGTACTGAGTAATAAGAAAGCATTTATACCAAAGAGTCACTGCAGGCTCATATATGATTTATCATCTAACACTATAAAGTAGCAGAGATTATAAAAGACTATATTCCAAAAGGCAAAATATCCCCTTATATCCTTCATATAATTCTATATAGGAATACAGCCAAAAGTAACTAAACCAGCAAAATATAATTCCTGCAGGTGGTGGTGGAAATGGATTGTTAATGTAATAGAAAACTTCTAAGCATTTTGATAAAAAAGACCAGAGTTGATGAAAAAGGGAGGAACTTTTTAATTCAAACACAACAGTTAAGAGAAATGTGTGTGTGTGTGCGTGTGTGTGTGTGTGTAATGCAAAGAAAAATATATATGTGTGTGTGTAATGTAAAGAAAAATATGTGTGTGTGTGTGTGTAATGTAAACACAAAGGACCAATCACAAAAGAGTAAAAAGAATAAATTCCCTACATTAAAAAGTGGGGATGTAATACATATGTCCATTCTGAAACTTATGATTTTCAGGAGTCATAGAGGTCATCTAATTATACAATGTCAGGGAGTGGTTCTATTATGTTTTGATGATTTTAAGAGAAGAATGCAAAGAATAAGCTAGAGGAATACATGTTGGGGGGGGAGAAAAGAAGATTGGGAAAAATTATCTCAATTAGTGTGTGCAAATAGACTATACGAACAAGAAGGAGTGCTAAGATTTGACATTTGAACCTATTTTTTTCAGTTCAACTTGTCAAATGAGGGAAGAATACATATACTGAGTTGGGTACAGAAATACATTGTGTTCAAAAGGGCAATAGAAAGGGAAGGGAAAATTAGGAGATTAGAATAAAGGAGAAATTATTCCTAAGAAAAATAAACTCTAAGAATGTACAAAAATCTTTAGAACTCTTTATGAGGTACAAAGAATGAGTAATCTGAGAAAGTATATATAAATTGAGGAACTCCTAATCAAATTACATAGGTGTGATGTGCTATAAAAATGATAGAAGGGATGGCTTCAGAGAAATCTGGGAAGGATTGTAAGAACTAATACAGAGTGAACAATTTCTGCACTGATACTGATGTTGTAAAATAAAGCAACTTTGAAATAATTGGGAACTTTGATCAGTGAAATGACCAACTTTACCTCCATATAACTAATGATGAAACATGCTATCCTTTTCCTGATGGAGAGGTGAAGGACAAGTTTTTTTTTTCCTTGACTATGCCTATTTGAAATGGTATAATAGAAAGGTAGATTTTTTTTACTCCAAAAAAATATAATTTTAAATAAATAAAAAATAAAAGAAAGCAACTGGGAAATATGTCTAAAGATAACAGTACATGAAACTGAACACAAGTTTCTATTTTAGTTACTTAAGTTCTTTCAGGGGAATCTGTAGGCAAAAGACAACTAAATGTTCCAATTAGAAACATTGTAGCCATAAAATAATTCTGAAATTAGAATGATGATAACATGTAGTTTTTATATGAAGCATCATAATATCACAGTTTTTGACCTGGAAGGGAACTCGGGTCTATCTGCCACAAACTTCTCATTTTGAAGGTAAGGAAACTGGGTCCCAAAGAGGTTAAATGAGTTGCCCAAGGTCACACAGGTAGCCAATATTGGAAGTAGGATTTAAATCTAGATCTTTTTTTTTTTTTTCTGATGCCAGAACCAGTGCTCTTTCCAATGTAGCAAAATGTGGCAGTAGTGTATAGAATGTTGGATGTGGAGTCAGCAAGAGATGGTTTTAAATTCTACAATCAATCACTTAAAGAATGCTTGAGTGTGGGCAAGCCACTTAACCTGTCAATTTTATAGATGGGATCTAATCTGGGTTGGTGGGTAGAGTTCTCTCACAGAAAAAAGTATCAATACTTAGCATAATACTGAATGTGCTATGACCAAAAAGATCTTCAGAAAAAAAAAAAACTAAAAAAATCTAATCACATTTGACCTTCAATTAGCAATTTGATATAGGTAGATTCTTTAATATTATAAATAAGGAAAACCTAAGATAAGTAAGGTTAATTAGCTTGACCAAAGCCACTTAGATTGAGTTTGAAAACACAATTTCTGACTCCTAGTCTAATATGTTTTCCAGAGCATTTCGTTACAATATACTTCCTCTAATGAGGTCTCCTTATTGAGATTACAGGGATTCTGAGAATCTCTCCTCTTCACTGACTCCCCCAACCACATAACTGGTTCTTTGACTTGGTGATTCTTGAAAATGTATATATTTTGTAACTTGCTAACATAATATGGGTCAACTCTGTCCTCTGTCTCTAAGAGTCCAACATATTACACTAACACTAAGCGCTCAAAAATGTTTTCTTGATAGTAAATATATATATATATATATAGTACCCCAAGTTTTCAAATAACCTTCTATGTAATATCCCGTGAAAATATTATCATCATACAAGTACTGTTATTATCTCACTCATTTTATGAGTAAGGAAATTGAAGGTCAGAAGAGTAAAGATTTGCTAAAGGCCACAGAGATAATAAATGACTAAGATGGGTTTGTAGCTCAAGAATCCTGAAGCAGAGCCAAGTTGATGGAATAAAGGTAGGAACTCACTCAACCTCTCTCAAATTCCCCTCTAAACAAATTTAAAATAATATATCAAAATGAATTATGGAGTGGTAAAAAAAAAAAAGTGCCAGCCCTAGAAATTTAGAAAGTTGGCAGAAAAGATCTGTCTCACCAAGGTAGGAGGAGAGTTCAGTCCAGCACAAACTGCTGCCAACAATCCAGCAACAAGGCTCCAAGCCCCTGTGCAAGCCAGCAGTTAGGCCCTGAGCCCTAACACAAGCCACCACAAGAGAGATGGTACTGTTGCTTAGTGCAAGGCAGCAGCAGGCCTTGGAGTAACTGAATCTGTGATAGTGACTTCCAGAGTTCTTATCCTTCAAATGGTAAAGGGGTTTGAAACTGGTCAAAAAAGACTACAGGGGACTCTTAGTTGGCACTAGGTGTAGGACTCTGTTGCATTTCCTATACAGGGATCCAGGTCACAGTACCAGGGTGAGGAGGAGTACTAGCTCACTAGAGCTCCTGGCCACAGGGAAGCAGGGACTCTGATCCCAGTTCTAGGACCAAGAAGATTACTTGTAGTGACTCACAGACCAGAGTACAGCCCAGGAGAGTAGTGACCACACCCCTCCTTGGAGGAATTTAAAACTCACAGACCTCCAGAATTAGCTCTGAAAACAATAGAACAAAAACCATGAAACTTCAGACAGAATTCTCATCACCACTTGAAGCATAGTCCAACTTAATGTTAAGTTAAAAGTCAAGAAATTGACTAGTAACATGAGCAAGCAACAACAATAACAACAACAAAATAAATAAAGGAAAGAACTTGACCATAGAAAGTTACTATGGTGACTGGAGGAAGAGCAAAACACAAACTCAATAGAGTCAACAATGTAAAAATGGCTACATGCAAGGCCTCAAAGGAAAAAGTCAATTGGTTTCAGATAGAACAGATTTTCTAGAAGAACTCGTAAAGGAGTTTTAAAAAAAGAGGTAGATAAAAAATTGGGAAAAGAAATGAGAGTGATTTTAGAATTTTATGGGGTCAGCTAGGTGGCACAGTGGATAGAGCACCAGCCCTGGAATAAGGAGGACCTCAGTTCAAATCTGGCCTCAGACACTTGACAACACTTACTAACTATGTAACCCTGGGCAACTCACTTAACCCTACTGCCTAGCCAAAAAAAAAAAAAAAAAAAGAATTATGAAAAAAAGAATCAAGAGCTTGATAAGGAATCTACAAAAATGGGGGAAAAAGATGTATGAAAATTCATTGAAGAAACTTAAGATCCTAACTTAGGGTCTGGCTATTACTACACCCCCAGACTTTTGGAGACAATAAACACTTTATAAATAAGTTTTTGTTGTTGTCTTTTAAAAATATCATCATAATTTTCCTTAGTATCCTGCCTTCTTCCCCTCCCAGAGCCATTCCACATAAGAAATAGTAGTTTTTAAAACAAAAATAGCAGAAGAAAAAGGAATAGAAAAATTAGAATAACTGATCAATACATTGAAAAAGTTTAAAATATGTGCAATAAACAGCACTTCTAGGACTCCCACCTCTGCAAAGGGGGTGGTGCCATGGTGTCTTCCTATCTATCTTTTTTTAAACTCTACTTTTTCTTGCTAGTTTTGCAACATTCACTTCTAACTTTTTTCTTTTGATTTACATTGTACAGCCTTTGTGAATATGGTTTTTTTTGCTCTATTTTATTCTGCATTAATTCATGTAGATTTTTCCATGCTTCTCTGTATTTATCACATTTTCCATTTCTTATAGCACATTAATATTCTGTTATATTCAAGTACCAAATTTCTTTAGTCACTCTCCAATCAAAGGACAGTTATTTGTTATCACAAAAAAATGTTGCTATTAGTATTTTGGTTTATATAGGAACTTTCCTTTTATTAATGGCTTCTTTGTGGCATAAACTTAATAATGGATTCTCTGGTACAAAGGTGTGGGAATTTTAGTCATCTTGTTTGCATAGTTCCAAATTGTTCTCTACATATTTGAATGGAAGTGTTTTATCTTTGTTTGTCCCTTGTGTTTGTTCATTTGTGTTTATCTTTTTATATTCCTCTTAAATCCTTTATTTGAATTGGAGGGTTCTAGGTCTTTTCATCAGGAATGCTTAGAAGTTTTCTCTTGCATCAACAACACTTTTTTTTTCTTGTAGGATTATCCTCAATTTTTTCCAGGGAAGTTATTCTTGGTTGTAAGCCTATTTCTTTCTTTCTCTCTTTCTTTCTTTCTTTCTTTCTTTCTTTCTTTCTTTCTTTCTTTCTTTCTTTCTTTCTTTCTTTCTTTCTTTCTTTCTTTCTTTCTTTCTTTCTTTCTT
>NW_020946836.1:0-25666 GCF_900497805.2 Vombatus ursinus | reverse complement strand
CTTTCTTTCTTTCTTTCTTTCTTTCTTTCTTTCTTTCTTTCTTTCTTCTAGAATATTATATTCCATTTTCTCTGCTCCTTTATGGTCATGGCATCTAAGTAATTTGTGGTTCTCTCTGTGGTTCCTCAATATTTGAATACTTTCTTATTGCTTGCAGTATTTTTTCTTTGACCAGGAAGGTTAAATGAAACTCAGAGAGGGCAATTAAGTTGTCAATAGTCATACAGATAGTTGGTGGCACAGCAACCACTATAACCTGGTCTTTCTGTATCTTCATGTACTGTCTCTAGTAAGACTGATTTACCTTACGAAAAATACTGTCCTTTCTAAATTGCCTAATGAAAAGGTATTTTCCCATAAATATTATGGGAAAATTTTCTTAAAGAAAATAACCCAATAAGAACTTTGAAAATAAAGTCCATTACTTCCTTTAGAAAAGTATCTACTGGGGCAGAGTCAAGATGGCAGAGTACAGACTGGTACCTAGAAGAATTCTCTTAACATTCCCCTCCAAACAATTTTAAAATGAGGCCTTGAATCAAATTTTTGGAGTGGCAGAGCTAACGAGATAAGACAATTTAGGAGGTCCATAGGAAAGGTCTGTAGCACTAAAATTGGTGCAGGCTCAGAGCCTATCAGCAACACAAGTAGGGCCTTGGAGGTGGCCACAGCAGCAGCAGCAACAAAAATAGCAGCAAAGCTTCAGGAACTCTCAGCCCAGAGGTGGTAAGGAGGTCAGACAGGTGGTCTGAAAGAGATTACAGGGGACCCTTTGCTGACATTGGCTATAGCCTGTGTAGATTGCCAACTCTATTGCACCTAAGCAGTTCTGGGTTACATTTGCAGGATGGAAAAGAGTGCTTGTGATTGTTTACAAGCGAACAGGGACTCAGGTCATAGTCACAGGGCCAAGATAAGTGCTAGTACTTGTGTCTGCAAGGAAATATGGGCCATTCCTCAGTGAAGATCAGAGTGTAGACCATGAAAGCAGTGATCACACCTCTACCAGGATAACACTACCATGAAACCACCAAAAACATGCAGGACCCCAGTCCTAACTCTGGAAACAGCACATGAAAAAGCCTGTAGTTGGGCACAGTGCATCCTCACCCCGAGATGAGCAGAGAACATTAACATAAAGTCCAAAATGAAGTAATAGGCTGGGGAAGTGAGCAAATAACAAAAACGAACCTAACCATAAAAAGCTACTACGATGGCACAGAAGACCAAGATATAAACTTAGAAAAAGACAGCAATGTAAAAACACCTATAAGCAAAGTGTCAAAGAAAAAGCCAATTGGACCTGAAGCCAGCAAGATTTCCTGAAAGCGTAAAAGAAAAACATTAGAGTCACAGAGGAAATTTTGGAAAAAGAAATGAGAGAAAATTATGAAAAGAGAATTAACCACTTGGTAAAAGAGGCACAAAAATGTTGAAGAAAATATTGCCTTAGAGCAGAGGGGGCCAGGCCTGGGTGGGTCTGCTTACTTGATGCTAGCTAGGGGCCGGACTCTGAGTAAGAGGACACTCGGAGACACTTAGTTGAAGGGAAGACGGCATTCCTTAGCAAACAGAGCTATAAAGATGCCATCGATCAGTGTCACAGTTACAATGCCCGTCTGTGTGCCGAGCACCATCAACGCCTGCCCTTCCTGGACTCTCAGACCAGAGTGGCCCAGAGCAACAGTTACATCTGGATGGAAAAGTGACATTGTGGTCCGGGACTGGTGCTGGGCCAGTGGTGTTACTATCCTTCTCGGCGTTGGCAGAAAAAATGACAGGCCCACCTTCTTGAAGACATCCCACTCTTCTTGGCATCCACTAAACCAGACATGGAGGGGATTCTGAAGAAGAAAGGCCTAATTGCTCAGGCTAGAAGCAGCTCGAGGGCCTTGGTTCTCACTACCATCCTAGGGAAGCAAACTGCCCAAGATGCCAGGGCTAATGATGATTGCCTGGGCAGGTCCCAGGTGACCTCCAGCGGGACAAGGAAGCAGACCCTGGAGTTCCAGGATGAAGATGAGGTCTGGGTGGCTGACCAAGAGGAAGATAAACCCAAGCCCACACAGGGCAGGGGCAAAGCCAAGGCTAAAGGTGGAGAAAGGTCATTCAAGAAGAGTGAGCTTCAGGAGATGTTGGATAAGAAGCCTGTTTTTTAACTCTACTCAAAGTCAACCTCCAATATCCCCCTTATGCTCTTTCTCTTCCTGACCTAGACATGTAGTCCTAAAGTGGATTGGAATCCAGTAAGCCCCAAACCAATGCCCCTAAGTTCCTGGGTCACAGATGAGTCACTAGACACCCCTTCTCCCCTCAGACACTTGCTAGCAGCTGATAAGGCTCAATGCTTCTGATTCCTCAGGCTTCTGCCAGCTGAAGCTGGCAGTGGAGAGGGGCAGAGTATGGAAGCAATACATAGCAGTGCTCCCTGGGGAACCTTTCCTGCTTGGCCCTAAGGGAGGACTTATCTCACTGTTGCATTGGAGGTGAAGTGCCTTTTTTTTAAGATCTTGTACTCCAGACATTAGTACAATAAATATTTTCTATGGAAAAAAAAAAAAGAAAATATTGCCTTAAAAAAAGAAGCATAAAAATTCACTGAAGAAAATAATTCCTTAAAAAGCAGAATAGGCCAAATGGAAAAGGAGGTACAGCAATTCACTGAAGAAAATAATTCCTTAAAATTTAGAATTGGGAAGTAAAATCTAATAATTCCATAAAACTTCAAGAAACAATAAAACAAAGTTAAAAATGGGAGAGGAATAGAAGAAATTGTGAATATCTCACTGGAAAAAAAAACTGACATGGAAAATAGATTCAAGAAAGATAATTACGGAGTTATTGGACTACCTGAAAGGCATGATCAAAGAACATTCAGAATCATCTTTTTAAAGAAATTATCAAGGAAAATTGCCTTGATATCTGAGAATCAGAGGGTAAGATAGAAACTGAAAGAAGTCAGTGATCGCCTGCTGGAAGAGATCCCAACATGAAAATTCCCAGGAACATCATAGCCAAATTGCAGAGCTTCCAGATCAAAAAGAAAACATTGCAAGTAGCTGGAAAGAACAATTCAAATAATGTAGAGCCACAGTCAGGATCACATAAGATATAGCAGCTTCTCCCTTAAAGAAGCAAAATGGTGTCCTGGAGGTAGGATCACAACAAAAAATAACCTCCCCAGGAAAACTATATATAATCCTTCAAAGGAAAAGATGACTATTTAATGAAATAGAGGATAACCAAGCATTCTTGATGAAAAAACCAGACTTGAGTAGAAAACTTGATATTCAAACAGAGAATTCAAGAGAAGAATAAAAAGGCAAACATGAAAGAGTAATCATAAGGGACTCTATGGATTCAAATTCTTGACATTCCTATATTGGAAAATGATAAATATAACTCCTAAGACCTTTATCATTATTAAGGTAGTTACAAGGAATCTACATGCACAGACAACACAGGTGTGAGTCAACTATGTTGGAATGATCTCAAAAAAGAATGTAGGGATGAGAAAGATGGTAACATTTGGCTATGGGGGAAGAGATTTATTATGGGGAAATTTTTCTCATATAAAAGAGATATGTAAAGAAGAGCTTTTATAGTGGAGGGGAAAATTGGGGAATGGCAGACAATGCTTGAATCTCACTCTCATTGGGATTGGTTCAAAAAGGGAAATACACACACACACATTCAGTTGGGTATAATAATAAATCTATCTTATGCAATAGGGAGATAGGTGGTAAAGTGGTTAAGATATATGGGGCAGGTTATAAGGGAGAGGAAAGACTGAAGGAAGCAGTGGTCATAAGCATGAAAGACTTTTGAGGAGACAAAGGAGAAAGAGAGAGAGAGGATAAACAGAGGAAAATGGGGTGGAGGGAAATGCACAATAAGTAATCATAACAGTGAATGAGAATAGGATGGGTAAACCCATAGAACAGAAGTGAATAGAAGAATGGATTGGAAACCAGAATCCAACAGTATTTTGTGTAGAAGAGACACACTTGGAACAGAAAGAGACGCATGAGGTTTAAATGAAGTACTGGAACAGAGTCTATTATGCCTCAGGTGAAATGAAGTGGGAATCATGGTCTCAGACAAAGTAAAAGTAAAAATAGACCCAAATAAAAGAGATAATCAGGTAAACTATATTTTGCTGAAAGGAACCATAGATAATGAGGTAACATTAAAAAATATAGCAAATTTCTCTGACAAATACTTAATTTCTCAACTATATAAGAAAGGGAATCAATTTTTTTAAAAGTAACATCCCTTCTTGAACTGATAAATTGTCAAAGATGTGAACAGGCAGTTTTCTGTTTGACTGATTCTTGCTCTCTCATAGAATCATTAGTTTCCATTTGTTCAATTCTAATTTTTAACATATATTTTTTCTGTTAGATTTTGTACTTTCTTCTACAATTGGTCGATTGTATTTTTAAGGGATTTATTTTCTTCATTGTACTTTTTTTCCAGCTGGCCAATTGTGTGTTTTAGGGACTTGTTTTCTTCAGTGTACTTTTTTTCCAATTGGCCAATTGTACTTTTTAAGTACTCCTCTACCTCTATCATTTGACTTTTAAAATCCTTCTTGAGTTCTTCTAAGAAGGCTTTTTGGGCTTCAGACCAGTTCATATTCCCTTTTGATGTTGCAGATGTGGGTTTGATGACAGTGTTGTCCTCTTCAGAATTTCTGTCTTGATCTTCACTCTTCTCACAATATGAATCTATGGTATATTTCTTTTTTACTCATGGTGTTTCTTTATTCCCTGGCCTTTAAAGAGATTAAGCTCTCCTGCTGGGGAGCAGAGGGCACTGACCCAAGCTTCTTGTGTTGGGAGCCTAGGTCTTGGTCACTGGCTTTGTGTGCCGGGGACTCTTATGTTGACAATTGAAGGCTGTAGGGTTCTGGCAGCTTATCTGGTGTTGGGCTGGAATCAGCAAGGTTGGGACTTTCAGGTAAATCTAGGTTGCCTGCTTTTCCTTTCCTTTAGCTTTGTTTAGCTCCTTTTAGATAAGTGCTGCCAGGTGTTTATCTGCCTGGGGCCCCTTGCAGTGCTGCATCTTATTTCTGTTGAGGCATTGGGAGACTTCTTTGCTGAAGAATGCCTAGGCACCTGGTGGTTTTCTGAGCTGGTTTCCACCCGTTACCCCACCCTCACTGAGGCACTGGGAGGTACAGCTGTTGGTGTTTGCCTGCTGGACCACCTGGGCTTTGGGATCTCCTCCTGGTTGGCAGTTGGAGACTGTAGGGTTCTGACAGTTTACTTGGTGTTGGGCTGGAATCAACAAGGCTGGAATTTTTTGGCAGCTCTAGGTTGCTTTCTTCATCTCCTTTCAGATGAATGCTGCAGGGTGCTTATCCACCTGGGGCCCTTTGTAGTGCTGCTTCCCTTATTTTTGCTAAGGCACTGGGAGACCTGTTTGCTGTAGAATGCTGAGGCACCAGAATCTCCTCCTGGTGTGCTAAAGTGGGTCTTTCCACTAGCTGGCTGGGTGACTCCTGTTTCATACTGCTTCCCTTCCCCCAGGGTAAGAAGGGCCTTTCCCATTAATCCTTCTAGTTATCTGGGCTACTGCAGTGCTGCACCCTGTCTTTCTTCTGGTTCAACTGTTCCAGGGTTTTTCCTGGAGTGATATTTTCTGGGTTTTCAGAGGTTGATAGGGGAGGGTGAGAGCCACTACCTTTTCATCATCTTGGCTCCCGGAAGTGGAAGTCCCAGGCAATTTTCTGAAGAAGAAACCAAAGGTATTTATAGTCATATGGGAAAGAAAAACCAAACCTCTAAATCATTATTAATTAGAAAAACGCAAATTAAAACAACTCTGAGGTGCCATGTCACCTTTATCGAAATGACAAACGCTCAAGAGGATGAGGTAAACATGTACATTAATGAACTGTTAGTGGAGTAATGAACTGGTCTAACCATTCCGAAGAACAATTGGGAACTATGCCCAAAGGGTTATACAACTATGTATATCCTTTGATCCAGCAATACCATTACTAAGTCTCTATCCTAAAAAGACTAAAGAAAAAGGAAAAGGACCTATATGTACAAAAAATATTTTAGCAACTCTCTTTGTAGTTGCAAAGAATTGGAGCTTGGGGGGATTGGAGCTCAGCAATTGGGGAGTCGCTGAAGAAGTTGTGGCTTATGACTGTGTTGGAGTATTATTGTGATGGTGAATCACATAAAAAATGATGGGGGAAAGTTTCAGGAAAAAAAAAAGCAACAAGAACAACCTGGGAAGACTTATATGAACTGATACAAAGTGAAAGGAGAAGAACCTGGAGATCAATATGCACAGTGACAGCAACAGCGAAAGATTTGACTACTCTGATTGATACAGTGCTCCACATGCATATAGAGAAGTGATGAACTCTGAGTGCAAATTAAAGCATAATTTTCTATCTTTATTTTCTTTTTAATTTTGCTTTTTTGTGAGATGGCTAATATGGAAATATGCTTTGCATGATTTCATGTGTATAATTGATATCATATTGTTTGCCTTCTCAATAGGAAAAAGTTTGGAGGGAGAAAGAGAATCTGGAACTAAAAATTAAAAAAAAGAAAAGAGAGTCAAAAATAAATAAATAAAGCCTAAAAAAGAAAAGCATCTACTGTCATAGACATTTGTTAGGATTAGGTTTATATCCATTTATCCCCCATTCTCATTGCAAATAAATGTCAGTATTCCCCATCCAAGCATTGGTTTCTATGGAGTTTATTGCTGTAAACTCTGTGAAATAATTCATGGGAAGACGCTTTCAAGTGTTTAATTGGAAATATCTTCCCTTCTGCTTCTTTACATAGAACACAGAGGCATTATTCAGAGTCCTTTCAATAAAAAAGATTTCTAAATCAAATTATTTTTAATGTAGTGGTTCTTTCCATGTGAATAAATATCTCAATTGAGATGTATAAAACCAATCAGGTCCCTACTTGCCTCAGCTTTGCAACTGGGTACCAATTTTTCTCCCCCTTGCAAGGGTTTCTTATGATAATTTTGTTGACAAAACAACAACAGAAAAACAAAACAAAACAAACACAACAACACATCTACAGTATTGCAGAGATGTCTTTGTCTTTATAATATGGATTATCCTGCTGAGAGGAAACTTGAGAAGATGTCAAACTTTTTTTCCCTGAAAACAAGAAAAACTTCACCTACACATCCCAAAGTAAAAGACTCAAAGAATAAAAAAACTCAAAGGAATGCTTTCCCATCTCCAATTTAGTGTATGGATGGAAACATCAAGGAAGTGGTGTTCTTAACACCTTCAGTGATTTACGAGTTAGCAAATTAATGACCTGGGTCCAAATATGTCCGGCCAGTTTGTAAGACTCATAAACTAGAGTGTCTTTTATATTTTAAATATATATAATATTTCATGTTATTTGAAAATGAAAAAAAATCTTAGCTTCGTTAGCCTTTTGGGAAGTAGTTTGCCACATCTTGATTTAGATTGGCAAATGTAGTTGAAGATGAATGGGAGTACACAATTCCAACAAGATGAACTTCTCAAAATTGCCATTAAAAATATGGGTAGAAGTACTGAGAAATTAAACATTAAAATTAAATACTGCTTAACTTACACTCTCTTTTAATTTAAATTAAAGGAGTGTAGTGTTATGCAAAATGAGCTGGATTGATAGTCTGGATCAAAGGGTACTAGTCCTAGATCAGTCACCAACTAGTTGCGTGACCCTCAGAAGTTCCTACCCCACTTGGAATTTGTTTCCCCAGCTGTAAAATAATGCGACTCTAGCATAGATGTTCTCCAAAGCCCCTTGCAGCTGTAACATACCATGATAGTATTGAAAAAGACTGCAATGCAAATAAGTTAGCACTGTTATCCCAGTGAGAGAGCCAGATAACCTAAAATGATGTCAATCCTGACTGACAAGTAGCAAGGCTCTCCCTTTCCCCCAGCAATAAGGTTGCCACATGGTACAAGGGACCACGTTCTGCTTGCTTGGGTGCTTGCCCAGAACAATTTACTTCTTTTAAGAATTCTAGGGCTTGGGGTGCATTTTTAAATGATTTTTATTTACTTTGAAATGCCTATGTGTACATGTGAGAAAATATGTTTGATTTTCATAAGATCCCAGTTGTAAATAGGCCTTGAGGTTAAGCCATAATGGGTACATCCAGTGAATAATGAATAATAAGAGTAAGATGAAAATGTTGGGGAAGAAAAAAAACTAAACTTGAATAACTGTAATTAAGTTGAAAGCATTTTAAGTGTGGTATTCCTCATTTTAAGTAAATATTTTGCATATACATACATATATTGGTTAAATTCATTATACAGAATATTGTACTGCTCACACTGAAAAATAGACAAAAACTTGATTTTTATAATTTGTATTCTCAACTTTCAGGTGTCCATATGTCAATTACATAATAAAATGCTCATAGGAGTAAATGAGTTTAGACAGATAAATTGAATGATAAATAGAATGATAGATGTACAGATACAAGTTGTGTATATATATATATATATATGTGCATAGACATGTACTCATTTGATATACATGTGTTTGTTTAATTTCTTAAATATGCATAACATTCCATGGTGAATTATAATAATGTAGGTCCCCTTGTTTTCTTACTTTATTATAAGCTCCATAAGGGTAATAATCATTTCTTATTTGTCTTTGTTTGAAACTCAGTACCTCATAAGGAATCAGAATTTAAATACCTCAGTAAACATTTGTTGAATTTGCTTTTGGAGAGAGAGAGAGACAGACAGACAGACAGACAGACATAGATATGTATGTATGTGTATGTGTGTGTATACATACATACACACTTCATGTTACCCATAATGAATTATTAACATATTAACCTGGTTACTTTCAGATATGCTAGGTTTTAAGGTAATGTGTGTATGTAAAAAGCTCTGTGCGCATTAAGGTGTTCTATAAACGTTGTTGACCAACAGCAGCTTAAGGTAAAGCAAGCAGAGGTCAATGCCAGGCACAAGAATGACAAATTATCTGGAAAAAGATGGGGTCATTTATACATACTGGGATCAGTCAGTCAACATTTAAGTACCTACTGTGTTCCAGACACTAAGTTAGACTCTGGAGGTACAAAGAGTCAAAAGATAGTTTCTGTCATCAAGGAGCTTGCAATCTAATGTAAGAGAGAAGGAAGTAGATATGTACAAACAAGTTATGTGTAGGATATAGGAAATAACAAGAGAAGGAAGGTACCAGAAGCAAAAGGGGTTGGAAAAAAAGTCTCCTACAAAAGACTTAATTTTAGTAGAGACTTAAAGGAAGCCAGGGGAGGTATTAGATGGAAATGAGAGCATTCTAAGCTTGTGGGACGACCACAGATGCCAGGAGCTGAGAAATTGACTGTCTTGTTTGTAAAGAAAAAAGAGAGCAGCATTACTGGATTGAAGAGAATATTATGAGGAGGAAGGTATGAAAAGACTGGAAAAATAACAGGGGGCTGGGTTATGAAAGACTTTGAACACTAAACAGAGAATTTTGTATCTGATCTTGGATACAAAAGGAGTCACTGAAGTTTATGAAGCAGGGTGGTGACATGGTAGGACTAGTGGTTTAGGAAAATCACATTGGTGATTGAAAGGAAACTGATAAGAAGCAGATAGATATGGAGGAGAAGAAGCAGGAGAAAGTAGCATCCTAAAACCCAAGAAAGAGAGTATCAAGGAGGAGAGGGTGATCAACAGTGTCAAAGTGTATAGAATAGTCAAGAAAAATGAGGAGAGAGAGAAGGCTATTGGATTTGGCAATTAGGTGATCATGACTTATAAGAGAGTAGTTTTGATAGAATTAGTATTCAAGTTGGAAGCTGGATATAAAGTTTTAGAGGAGAGGATAGTGGAACCACCAATTATAGATAGCCTTTTCAAGGATTTTAGCCACAAAAGATATAAGAGATCTAGGATGATAGTAGCAGGGGATGGAAGGATTAAGTGAAGGATTTTTTTGAGGTTAGAGAGACATGGTCATGTTTGTAGACAATAGGGAAGGAGCCATTAGACAGGGAGAGACTGAAAATAAGAGAGCAGTGGTGATAGAAAGGGAAAATCTGTTGGAGGAGATCAGTAGAAAGGATAGCCTTGGTAAAGAATCTCCTCATCATGTGCGACAGGGGTGAAGAAAAAGATAGTGCCCAAAGGTACCTGAATGAAATGAGATGAGGAGGAAGGGAGAAGAAGTAGTTTTTGGTGAATGCACTCAATTTCTCTGGGAAAAAAGAAATATGAGCCAAGATTTTTAGCTGAGAAAGGAATGGGATAAGGAACTATGGGAGATTTCAGGAGAAAGGAAAAGTTTGGAAGAATTACTGTAGAAAATAGGGTAGTGAACTGATGAGAGAGGTATATTAGGATTACCTAGCAGCAGTGAGGGTCTAGTTGAGGTTGTATAACCTAGATTTGTAGTGGACCCACTGAAAATAGTTGTATGATTTTCTACACCTTTGTTCAGCATCATATATGTAGGAATAATGATGACAGATGGTAGGAATTATCCAAGCTAAAGCTTGGCAGGGCACAATGTTTAAGGGGGCTAGGTACTTAAGAGAAGGATAGCATAGAATAGAATTTCTATAACAAGGAGGTATTCAAATCCCTTGACCAACAGGCCAAGATAAAGAAAAGAGGAGAGAGGGCAAGGGAGATGACATGGTAGAGAGGTGAGAAATAAAGGAATTGGAGACCGCAGTGTTGAAGAAAAGGAGGATTTGGTATGAGAAGAAGAGGTACAAGGCCAGTATATCATGGTAATATAAGGGTATTTTACAATTCTTGAACATGGGGATGGTACATTTGTGGATGGCTATAAGATCAAAGGTATAACAATTTTTGTGCAAGGCTGTGTTGAGGTAGATGAGTAGCTCGTGGGAAGTGAGTTGACTAAGGAACAGAGTGGTTTGAAGAAAAATACAATATATACGTTGAAGTCCTCTAGTATACAAGCAGGAATTGACAGGGAGAGAAATTTGTGAGGAAGGAAGGGAAAGGGTGACATGGAAGTCTGTAGACAACAGCTGTCAGGATTTTGATTGGCTGGTAGAGATGAATAACCTGAATTTCAAAGGAAGAGAACTTACTGAGTGATGGTGGTTGAAAGAGAACCTGGAAGTGGCAATGGGGAGCAATGAGCAATGACTATTATAGCTCCCCTAACTCAACCAGGAAGTCAAGGGGAATGAGTGAAGGTATAACCACAAAGGGAGTCCAGGAAGGCTGCATCATGAGGGGGAAAGGGGTTTCAGGAATAGCTAAAAGATGGAAAGTTTGGGAGAGGAAGAGATTTAGGATGAAAGAAGTTTTATTACTTCTGAAACAGGCATTCCAGAGGTCACGTTGGAATGGAAGGATTGTTTTTGGTTGGAACTTTGGAGTGGGTAGGTTGAAGGAAATGAAAATATAGAATCTTATGGTGGAAGGTGGGGAATAGGGTTTGGATGATGACCTGGAGGGATTCAAAATCATGAGGATATATAGGCTATGAATAGGTATGAGGATATTCATCGTTGGGTGGAAGGTGCCACTTCTCTTCCTAAAGGATACTGAATATTGGACTGGAGCCAAGCACATCATGAGATGAAAAGTAAACATATATTCAGATGGGAGGCCCTGTTTCACCATTTTTCTTCCCTCTAAAGTTTGAAAATTAAGCAGAAAGCAGCATAGCAGGACAGGAAAAAAGCTGAACCTATACAACAGGAGAAGGAAAGTTCTACTACCCACTGACTTTCTTCTTCCCCTTTCATCAAGGGATATGTTCAGGAAGAAATGAAAGACCTGAGGTCAAAGAAAAGTTACTCCTTGATGTGCTGGAGGTTTTTCCACATGAGTATAGGAGATTAGCCTGGAAGCAGGGTGTAGGAGTTGTCTTGTGCTAGCACAGATGGATGATCATTCAACCAGGACCCTTGCTGCCATTCCTCAGGGAAAATATGTGCAGGAGATATAAGGCACATAGTCAAAGGAAGATCTTGGGCCTCTTCTCACCTAAGGATGGTGATCATGCAGTGAAACACGAATACCTATATTCCTTGCACAGGGGAAAGTCGCTTCGGAACATAAGGAAGTCATTGCTGCCATCCCTCAAGGGGTGCACAGGAGATGGAGCTGGGATAAAAAATGGAATCAGGAGCTGAATAGGAAGCAGATGCTGCAAAAAGACAGGCATTGAGATCAGCTCCACAGAAGAATGAAATCCACTTCCTAAGGAATGGCAGAAACCTCTATCATAGTAATAGCTAGCATTTTTATAGAACCTACTATGTGCCAGCCATTGCACTAATGCCTTTACAAATATTATCTCATTTGGCCCTCACAACGTTTTGTGAGATAAGTACTATTATTATTTCCATTTTACAATTGAGTCAATTGAGACAAAATGAGGTTAACTGATTTTAACAAAATTATACAACTACAGGCATACCTCGAGATATTGGAGATTCTGTTCCAGATCACTGCAATAAATCACAATCAAATGAGTCATATGATTTTTTTTTGGTTTTCTAGTGAATATAAATGTCGTTTTCACTTTACTATAGTCTATTAAGTGTGCAATAGAGCAGTGCTTCTTAAACTGTGGGTTGTGACCCCAGGATCATGATCCACAGTTTAAGAAACACCGAAGGGGTCATGGGTGGAAAAAATTTAAGAAGTCCTGCTTAGAATACTGTCTTTATTATTTTTTTTGAGGTAGTTGGGAGTCAAGAGACTTGCCCAGGGTCACACTTTAAGTGTTTGATCTGAGGTCACATTTGAACTCAGGTACTCCTGACTTCAGGGCTGGTGCTCTATCCATTGCACCACCTAGCTGCCTCAGAAGACTGTCTTTAAAAAGTACATACTTGAATTAAAATAAAAAACTTTATTGCTAAAAACACTAACCATAATCTGAGCTTTTGGTGAGTCATATTTTTTTTTCTGGTCGATTTGTTTTGCCTCAATGATGATGGCTGCTTATTAATCAAGATGGGGGCTGCTGAAGGTGGGGTGACTGTGGTAAATTCTCAAAATAAGACAACAATGGTTTACTGCATAGATTGACTCATCCTTTCTCTTGAACACATAGAGGCCACTGCAAGATTATTAGCCTAATTTCAATATTGCTATATCTCAGGGAGTAGAAAAGGCTGAGGAGAGGGAGAGAACTGGGGTAAGACCAGTCAGTCGCTCAGTCAAGACACATATAACATTTACTGATTAAGTTCATGGTCTTATACAGGTGCAATTCATAGTGCTCCAAAACAATTATAATAGTAACAACAAACATAACTGATCACAGATCAATGCAACAGATACAATGATGATGATGATGTTTAAAATATTGTGAGAATTACCAAAATGTGACACAGACAAAATATAAGCACATGCTGTTGGAAAAATGGCTCCACTACATTTGCTTAATGCAGGGTTGCCACAAACCTTCAATTTGTAGAAAAACAGTATCTGTGAAATACAATAAATTGAAGTGCAATAAAATGAGGAAAGCCTGTAATAAGTGTCTGGGGCTAGATTTGAAATCAAGTCTTCCTGTCTTTAGTTCCAACACTGTTCACAGTTTTTAACCTTGCTACCTATTATAAGATGAACAAAAAGTCTCATGATCTACATTTGTAAGTTGAAACATGGTGAGGAGTAAAGGTAGAGCAAAGCAAGTATCAGAATCCTTTAAACATCTGGCTACATCAAAGAGTATTTCTGTCTACCTGAATCTAACATGCAGATGAACCTCTAAATGTTTTACTCATCTGAATCTACGCAGGGTTCAGATATTAATTGATCACATGTTAGCAAGTGCTAAGTGCAATAATGTGGCCCATTACTATTAGAAGTTGCAAATTACCAGGAGGTAGAATACCCAGGTGAAGGCAAGTTAGATGATGTAGTAGAATAAATCATCAGCATTTCTATATGTTATGGACAAAGTCCAGCAGCAAGAGATAGAAAGAAAAATGTCTTTTAAACCATATAAAATTCTTGGGAGTTTACCTTCCATGACAAACCCAGTAACTATATGAACACAATTACAAAACATTTTTTCCACACAAAGTCAGATCTAAATCCTTGGAAAAATATTAATTTCTCATAGGTAGACTGAGACAAATTAATGAAAATGACAATCCTACCTAAATTAATTTACTTATTCATTGCCATAACAATCAAAATACCAAAAAAAAATTTATAGAGCTAGAAAAAAATAAAATAAAATTCATATAGAAAAAAACAAAAGGTCAAGAATATCATGGAAATCAATGAAAAAAATGTGAAGGAAAGTGGCCTAGCCATAGCAGATCTCAAACTGTACAAACCTGATACAAAGTGAAGTGAGCAGAAGCAAGAGAATATTGTATACAGTAACAGCAATACCACATAATGATCAACTGTGAATGACTTACCTATCTCAGCAATACAATGTTTCAAGACAATTCCAAAGGAGTAATGATGAAAAATTTTATCCACCTTGAGAGAAAGAACTGATGGAATCTGAATACAGATTAAAGCATACTATTTTTCACTTTATTATTTTTTATGTCCCCCCCCCCACTTTGCTCCGTGTCTCCTTTTACAACATAGCTAATTTGGTAACATATTTTGTATGATTGAACATGCATAATCCATATAAAATTGCTTACATTCCAGAAAGGGGTAGGGAATGGAAGGAGGAAGAAAATTTAAAACTCAAAATTTTTTAAGAAAAGTTAAAATTTTTCTTTATATGTAATTGGAGAAAATAAAATATTATTTAAAGAGAGGAGGAGAAGAGAGAGAGACAGAGACAGATAGAGACAGACAGAGACAGAGAGATAGAGACAGAAAGAGGATGAAGATAGATACATACATATAGATATACACCCCACAAAAATCGCTTATGTATAATTTGTATGCAAATACAAGGTAATGGGGTTAATGAAGTGATAGATGCAGATATGGATTTATCTATCTATTTATTCATATATATACACAATCAAACATATGCATATATACATATATGTATAACTATATGCATTTATATACATAGATTCATACATATGTATTGTACAGATAAATGCATAGATACATTCATTTTAGGTGTATCAACATATGTACATAAAATTTAATAGTTTACAATTATTCAAACTTTTGACATGATGTATATACAAACATACACATGTATGAATGTGATTATTTATAGAAACATATACATAATTATGTGCTTATACATATAATGAGTATATATATATCATGTATATTCTGTATATGATATATGCATATATGATTATGTATATATGAGTGTGCATATGTGTGTGTTTTTCCCAGCTTCTTTCAAGTCTCACATATGACACTTCCTTCATAAGCCTTTTCATGATTTTCTTATCTGTTGCTACCTTCTCTCTACCAATTGTCTTGTATTACATGCAAACTAAATATAAACTAAAATTTTGGAAAGAGTAGTATACACACACATACACACAGTTTTTGTCTTTGTGTGTATATGTACACATGCATATATACATATGTATGTTGCTGTGTAGCCATATGTGAGTTGTGTATAGATATATTTAAATATGTATAAATTATGTGTGTATACATACTTGCATACATACATACATGCATACATAAATGTGTCTATGTAAACAGTAGGAAAGCACTAGGAAAATAAGGATGTTGGAAGAGTGAGTTCAGTTTCTCTTACCAAATTAATCACCAAAGACCCAGGACAAATTATACAAAGATTGAAAGAAAAGTCCAAGCTGAAAGGTGCTACACTACCGTCAGTAATCTCTGAGTTAGCCTTGATAATAGAGGAGGAGCTGGATACAGGCACATTTTGTACTGGTTTTCAAAATAATGAAGAAGGAAGATACTTGAATCTATAGGTCAGTGAACCTGAAGTTGATTGCCAGTTAAAAAAATTTAAAAATAAAACACTTTGACTCAATATTGAAAGAAAAATATGAACATTTATAAAAATAACACCAACATCTATTAAATGCTTTCCTTCTCTTGATGACCACCAACTTACTTTTTATGTGTATTTTTCCATAATTGTTTGTGTATTGTCTCTCTCATCACACTTTGACCTCTTTTGGATCAGAGATTATGTTTTTCTCTTTTATTATGTTCCCAGTGCTTAGCAAAGAGCTTGACACATAGTAGGCATTTAGTATGTATTGATGACTTTTTTAACTGAGGAAAAGTCATGGCAGGCTACTTTATTTTTTTTTTTGACAGGGTTGCTACAAACAGTGAATTAGGTAGACCGTGATTTGGATGAAAACATAGATCAGCATGTTTATCAAATCTGTGGGTGACAAGCTGGCAAGAATACTGAATACACTGGCAGACAGAATCCATTTCCAAAAAGATTCTGACAGGCTGGAATGATGAGCAAACTATAATGAGATGACAGTTAATATGGATAAATATAAAGTCCTTTACTTGGGTTAAAAAAAAAATCAATGGGACAATAACTGGATGGGGAAGGTGTGGTTAGAAAATAGTTGGTGGGGGAGGAGAGAAGTTGTGGAATTAGGCAAATGGCCAGTTCAATATGAGTCATCTAGGTGACATGGAAGGCAAAAAGCTATTTTTGGTCTTAGATTCCATTAATAAAATCATAGTGTGCAGAACAAAGAAAGGCATGGGTTCTGTTGTGCTCCACCTTTGTCAGACTACGTCAGGAATACATATTCACTTTTGGATATAGCATTTTACAAGGCCTGTTGACAAAATAAAATTATTGACAAAATCTGAAGGAAGGGAATCAGGATATGAGAGGTTTCCTAATCTTCTCATACAAGGATTGATTGATGGAACCCAACTTGTTTAGGATGGAAAAATAATGACTTAGAGTTGACATGACTGCAGTTTTCAAATATTTCAAAGGTTTTCTAATATTTCAAAGGTTAGATTTTTTTCTATTTTCTTTTTATCCTGACTTTTGCAAATGTGTGTGGTTTTAGGAAAACCACTTAGCATATTTGAATTTCAGGGTTTTTTTTTTCATCTTATATCACAGATTTCATCTTATGTCTAATAGAGTTGGATTGTTACTTGTTAAGGATGCTATAGAGGAGATGCCTTGTCAGATCTGGGTTGAACTAAGTAACTTCAGAGGTTATGTGAGTCTATAAAGTCAATTGCCTTAGTTTGGTAATTTATTATGCATTGGAGAGATGACTATATATCCTTCAAAGAATAAGCACTGACCCACGTGAACAATTCCTAGAGCAAAATTGGATATAGACATACCAATAAGATGTCTTTGTCTTCAATTTTCATTGAACTCACATTTTGTGGAAAAATCCTTTTCTTGCCCATCCTGAATTACTTTTTTCTGTCCTTTCATAGGCTTCTGGAAGGGAATAATACCGATGCTAGGTGGTTAACATGCTTTCTAGGTTAAAGGATATAGCATGGGATCTGGAGTCAGGAAGATCTTAAATCTCAAATTAGGCACTTAGTAACTATGTCACCATGGCAAGTCACTGAAACTCCATCTAGCTTAGTTTCTTTAATTGTAAAACGAGGACCATAGTGACACCTCCTAGGGTTATTGTGAGGATCAAATGCAATAATATTTGTAAATTGCATGTAAGTTCTTGGCACATAATAGGCACTTAATAAATACTTGTTTCCTTTCTCTCCCCTACCCCCCTTTCTAAAGACAGGAACCTGCAATAGCTAGATCCAGGAGCTGATTATCTAATTTAAAAACAACTGCATGCTAGTGTAGGGGACTTTGTTTTCTATGCTCAATTCAATTTAATATTTGTTAACTGTCAACTATATGCAAAATATTCTCCATTAGGCATTATGAATGCAAAGATGACAACAACAACAACAACAACAACACTTCCTTCATGGAGTTTACAATCTACTGGGGGAGGAGATTCAGCATTTACATGGATAAGTACTTTCAAAATAACTTGAAGAAGGAAAAAGCATTAAAAATGAAAATGTCAAAGAAAAGTTTCTCATAGAAGGTGACATGAGATGAAACTTGAAGAAAGACCTTCTAGAAGGAAGGGGTGAACTGCATTTTAGGCATGCAGGGAACTGTGTAAAGGCATTGAATTGGGAGAGGTAATGCTAAGTTGGGAAAACAGTGCAAGAAGGCATGACATGGTTTACACCATTTTAAGGACCATTTTAAGGGCCAACTAGGTGGTGCAGTGGATAGAGCACCAGCCCTGGAGTCAGGAGGACTTGAGTTCAAATCTGGCCTCAGAAACTTGACATTTACTAGCTGTGTGAACCTGGGCAAGTCACTTAACCTCATTGCCTAGTCCCCCCAAAAAGGAGAAGAACTATTTTAATAGCTGCTTGCAGAATGGATTGGAGATAGTAAAATATGGCCACAGAAAGCTTGATTGGAAATCTAGATCAATAATCCAGGCAAGAGGTGATGAGGGTGACAATTAGGATAGTGGCCATATGAGTGAAGGAAGACAGATGTGAAAGATGTTATAGAGATAGTAATGTCTTCTATAGGAGGCCTTTCCTGATTCCTCCAAGGTATTAGTGACTCCCTGTTGCAATATATCTTCGACTTATTATATACATATATGTGTGTGTGTATGTGTGTGTATGTATATATATGCGCATATATATATATATATATGTATACACATGTATACATTTACGTGCATGTGTCCATCAATAAAATCTTAGCTCCTTGAAGAGACTTCTATTTTTGTGTCCCTGATCAACAATAGTTCTTTGCATATAATAGTTGCATAATAAATGCTTGTTTCTTGCTTCATTGACATATTCATAGATATGGCATATGAAAGAAGGATGTATCTAAGATGACTAGGAGATGTGAAACCTTACTGACAGAAAAGATGGTAGTGTTCTCCATAGAAATTGGTAAGCTTGAAAAAATGAGTTTGGGCAGGGATGGGTAGGAACTGATGTTTAAACTCAATGACTCTTTCAATGTTCAGACTGGCCCTACAGAGGCCATTTGATTCATTTCCCTGTGTTTTCTCAACTTTACCTATCCCAGATATGTCTGGCAGATATAAGGGAGGAGCCACAATGGTGGAGTAAAAGCAGTGACTTGCTGAGCTCTCCCTCAAACCCTTCCAAATACCTGTAAAAAAAAAAAGTTTCTAAACAAATTCTAGAGCAGCAGAACCCAGGAAAACACAGAGAGAAACAAATTTCCAATCCAAGATAACCTGTATGGATGATTAGAAGGGTCTATTGCTCCCAGCTGGGAGAAAAACCAGTTTGGCGTGGGTGTGCAGTCAAAACAGGCCTCAGAGAACTTGGAGCAGGCCACAGAGGACTGAATCATAGGCATCTGTGGCGGTTTCCAGATATGTATATCATTTTATAAGTTCTTTCAGAAAAAAAAATTCTATAATTTCCTCACTAACCCTTTCAGCTTTCTAAAACTTCTGCCAGAAAGGTATTTTGTTTATGTCTAACTAAATTTCTCCTATCACAATTAGAGTTAATTATTAAAAGAAAGAAATTATTGACCTCTTAGGAGAAAACAGTTGTTTGCATTGTTTTTCTTCAGTAGAAAGGTGAACATTAAGTCACTAATGAGGCTTCCCTTTCTTTATGCAGAGTAGTCCTAAAGCCTTTAGTTTAAGTAATTTATCCCAACTCATTCTGTAAAATCATTTCCTACAGAACTTAGATCATAATACATGTCCCATTTATGAAGGAAGAGAAACTCCCCCCCTCCTCCTTTTCCCCCTCATTCCTACCTAAGATAAGGCCTAGGTGAATTTCTGTGGGATCTGGCCTGACTGTCCTCTCTTATATGTAACATTGAAGCAAAGGGGTGGCTAGCTTTTCTGTGGAGTTTTGTAATTCTCGGCATTTTTTGCACTGCTTAATCCACTTGATCCTCACAAGAAAACTGACCCAAGATGAAGAAAGTAAAACCTAGAGAAGTTTACTGACTCCTCCAAGATAACACACAGTTGCAATAGCTAGGGACTAGAGCCTAAGTTTCTCATCCAAGTTCTTGTAGAATGCAAGCTTCTTGAGGGCAAGTACAAATTCCATTTAACAGTAACACATACACACACACACACACACACACACACACACACACACACACTACATACTATATCTCCAGTTCCTAATAAAAGAGTGTATATTATCAGTCTTTACAAGATCAAAGAGATCATAGATATAAAAAAAAGTTACCATAAGATCACAGGCTAGAAAAGATCTCAGAGGCCATCTCTATTAGGGGCTGTTAATTATTTTTTTTGTATGTGTGTTATGGACTCTTGGCAGTCTGGTGAAACCTTTGGATCCCTTTTGAGAATAATTATTTAAATATAGAAAATAAAATACATAGGGTTACAAAGAAAATAAATTATAATGAAATATAATGTGTATATGTGTAAATGATATAAATGTGTGAATATATACATATATAAATACAAACATATGAATTTATATAAAGGAAAAACAAATAAATTGAAATATATCATGCATATATATATATATATGTATGTTTATTCATATATAACATGTCATCACATGGAAATAAGTAAAATAGCAAGAGGTAACTCAATTTAACAGACAACCAAGTGACTACATGGACACAATGGACTAAATGGAAGTAGTGTTGACTCTAGAATCAGATGACCTAGGCTCAAATCCTCCCTCTCATGCTTGCTTAGAACCTATGTGACCTTGGGCTAATTATTCAACCTAGCAGAGTCACAGTTTCCTCATATATAAAATGAAGTAGTTGACTTAGATCAGGGGTTCTTAACTTTGGGACTATGAACTTGTTCTATCTATCTATCTTTCTATCTATCCATTTGTGTATCTATCTATCTATCTATCTATCTATCATCTATTTATCTTTCTAACTAGATGTAACATAGATGTAACTAGATGTTATAAAGGGAACCAAATATAGAGAAACATTGTTTATATATACATATGCATGTATATATATACACATGCATACATGTATGCACATATGCACATTATGTACAAATATGTTTATAACCCTATTTCAATATAATTGGTTTCCTTTTTCCCTTATAATACAACTAGACAGAGAGATCGATAGAATAATCTTAAGTTAAGAATCTTTGATTCAAGTCAACGCACTCATTTAATATGTGAAGAAACTGTGACCTAGCTAGGTTGAATAACTGGTACAAGGTCACACAGGTAGTAAGCAAGCACAAGCGATAAGATTTGAAACCAGGTCCTGTGACTCCCAAGTCTTCACTCTTTGCACAAGAGTGTGTAGATATTAGGTTATCTATTTCAATTGAGTCACCTCTTGTTGTGCTACTTTTTACCATGTGATGACATGCCAGTTCACTGGGCTCTGGGGAAACAATAGAGAAAGTAGGAGTGGGAGAAGGAAAAAAAAAGGTGAAGAGAAAAAAAAAAAAGACCTTGATGAGTTTATGCAAGTCTTTCTATGACTTACATGATCAATAATTAGACTAAATATGTTTTCATTGCTGTCCAGAGGAATGCCTGTCTTCATATTTATCTGGTACAGATGCCCAAAGCCTAGTGACATTTCACCAAAATCAACTGGAAAAAATGAACTCCATACTGACCTGATGTCTTCAGTCTGAAATTATATTAAGTTAAATAAACCTGTTATATCCCACTCACACACGCTAGTTATTCCTCATTCATCAAGGCATTTTCATATCTTTTTTTTCCCCTGCCTTTGGGAGGTCTTACATTTTCCTTTATTCTGTGGTCCATGGGTCTCATATAGCCCACATTTTCTACTACTTTCAGTACCTTGATTCAATTTCTTAGTCTATCCTACAACTTAAAACATGAATATTAGCTCTGAATCAAAGAGTCTAAATTCAAATAAAGACTTGGAACACTAAGATTTGTGTAACCTTAAGCATTTTTTTTAACTTCCCTGGACCTCAGTTTCCTCATCTGTATCATAAGGTGGTTGGGCCAGATGCCCTTTGAGGTCTCTTCCATTATCAGATTAATGATCTTATGGTCTAAAGATCAATTGAGTATCATGTTTAAGTTTCATTATCCTTTTACTTATCCATTTCTCTGAAACATCAGTGACAGTTTCCCTTTATACGAGACCAAACTCATAACAAATAAATGCTAATTGTTATGGATTTACTAGTGTGGTGAGTTGTTTTTCTTTTTCTTCAGTGCTCTAATTCCTCTAGTAGTACAGTTAAAGATGCTCTGGAGATGGATGATTAATGATGATACTCCTTTGGGTAGAACATTATCCTAATGAGATAAAGATTATTCTTCACACCGAAAGAAATTCTGTTCCATGATTAGAAGGAGAAAAAAATAGTCCCTTCTCTCAAGGAACTTAAGTTGGACTGGGGAGATTCACCATTTACCTAGATAAATAATAAATAAAAGATCATTTGAAATGGGAAAAACATTAAAAATGAAGGAAATAAGAAAGACTTCTCCCAAAGATGACACTTGAGACTCTTCTTTAAGGAAGCTAAGCATTCAAGAAGGAAGTAATGATTGGGATTTAGGCAAAGGGAATAACTATATGAAGGCACTTAGATGTCAGGCAGTTAAAAGCTCTTAGCAGCACCCCTAACCCTCAATTAAGCCTTAACTATTTCCTTTATAGTTGTTTGCTGGGACACTGTGCCAGAAAGAATAGAGAGCTATTAGAGGAAAAGAAATGCTTGAAAGAATGCATTTATTCACCTACTCCTTGGCCAAATGCAAGCTCAGTTAACAATCACATTTGTGATGCTAGGGCGATCATAACTGACTGAGGGGTCTCACCCATTCTAACCTGGCAATCTCCAGACAGATAAGACACATAGATAGCATTCATCCTCATCTCAAACTCCCACTTTTTCCCCCAAGAATGGAGCACAAACCTCAATCTGGGATCCAGTCCTTCAGTCAGAATACATGTTAGACATGTAAAATGGCCATCAAGAACAGCAACACCCCACCCCACTATCACCGCTGATATTGTGAAGAACTATAGTTGTTTTGGATTTCTTAGATCATAGCCCTAGACCCAAGTCGCTATCCATAAATGCCAAGCACTGCCTTTCATTTTACCTTCTCATTGAACTTCAGGAAGTAGTCTCTGCATTAACCAGTTAATCATCAGTGGTAGCTTTTAGAGTTTTACTATGTTCCTTTGGGAATAATCAGCAGCAGCTAACCATAAGTCAATAAAAATGCTTCCAGTCCCTCTCCTTCCCCTACACCATCATCTTTTTCAGAGACTTGGAATAAAGAGGAATGTTTTACTTTTGTTAGAATAGTTAAAAGCCACTCAGGAGGAAGTTGGTGAAGGTAATCACTCAGTTACATCAAGCAGACACTCCAACCAGTTCATATAAAGAAGCAAGGCAATGGTTAAATATTTCCATTCCTAATGTGAAAAACACTCCTGAATTGGTCAAACAATATTACTGAGAAGTGCCCTTGAGTAATTTTGACCTAAACTAGTTTTATAAAATTGGGAAAGTCATTCACCCTCCAGGTTCATTTTACTTATCTGTAAAATGTGGTTGAAGTGATGGACTATGGGATCTCTAAGTTGTTTTGTTGTTGTTGTTGTTGTTGTTGATTTGCCCCCCAGCTCTAGCATTCTATGATTCTCTACTCAAATCTCTTTCATTAATAATGGATGCTCAATAGTTTTATCATTTGTCTGAAGGATGGTATGTTTTCTTAATCTGGTCCTGTAATGGCAAATACTACCTGAAGCATACAGGTTGATTCAGTCACTAGTACAGGCCACTGGGGTACCATTTGGGGCATTACTCTTTGATTCATACTAAGGCATTCTAATCCTTAGAGGTTTACATCACAACTGATTCTCTGCAAATCCTTAGCAAATAATTAGACAACAGGTAATTTACAGGGCAAACCTGAAGCTAAGGCTTTTTTATGATGATTTTTATTTCTTTTTCTTCTGTTGCTTCATTGTACCCCAGTGATGTTTGTTCTCATTTTCTGATGAGAAATCTAAGGTGGGAAGAGGTTAAGTAACTTGTTGCCACAGGTCAATTTTTATTTTCTAGATTATTTTGTTTCCTGCCATGCTATTTTTTAAAGCTAGAGAGTGTTTTGATGTCTAAGGGGTCCACTCAAAAGCTTTAACTTTTGACTTACAATCAAACAGATGGCTTGTTGTGAAATTGAGCTGACCTAGTAGTGTTCTGCAGTGTTACCTATTTCCCTGATAACACAGATAGGATGATTTGTAACATCAGACATTGGCTCAGTTAACATTCCTCAGGAGAACAGATATCTAGAAGAGTTTAAATACAAAAATACTCTTTTCACACAGTCCCAGAGCTCTTTACAGACCAAGGTATTTTTTTTCATTCCCTTAATCTATATGCAAAATATTGCATATTTCATTCTTATCAAAGTATACTTTGGTGCCTTTAAAATCATTTTGATGAATTCATACCCCTCTTGATCTTTCCTTCCAAAGTCTCCTTTGCAGAAAGCATGAATCAATTCTGCTCTGAACCACAATCAAAATAAGGAATCATCAGTTATTCTCAAATAGTCATTATCTCCATCTTTTGTTATCATTACTCATTATTCTGGTTTATTCCCTGATAGTTATGTTTGAGAAAATTATAGGCACTCTGTCTATGTCTTTTTGTTGAACTACTGATGGTAAGTGATTCCTTGTATTGCATTCCATTAAATTTTTAGTGCTTAGGTTTAAGTGGGCAAAAGGTCCTAGATGAAGTTTTGGAGGAGCCAATATTTCTCTTTTTGTGACCACTTCTGTTTTCATTGTGCCTTGCACTTATGCCTGCCAATAGTATGATATATCAGTATACCAAACATTGATACTTCTATAAGGATGGGTTCCACTCCTTTTCCAACTAATGAAATCAAAGAAGATGCAGACACTTCAATTAAATCAATTGACCAGTGGACATGTTAACATTCTAGTACATGTTGTTGACCTTCTTTAATTAAATCATGAAAGAAATGAGCTTTGCTGAGATGATAAGTAATGCTCTTTAAACTTAGGTCTAAAAATAGCAAGTTAGTCAAGCAGAGAACCAGTCTAGTTATAGTTAAGGACCATCTCTGAATGATAGTCATCTGAGGAAAGACAGCTTCATGAAGTGTGATCCAAAATGGGGGACTGAAGTCTTCCTATGGATGTTTAAAGGCATGTAACTTCAGAATCCAGCAGAAAGCTGTGCTTAGAGGAAACTTCATGAGTTTTATGAAAGAAAAATGACTTCTAGTAGCTAAGAGTTGTGATTTGATTCTCTACCCCTGATGATCTCTGCATTTGGGCCTTATCACCCTGCTTTAAGTTTGGACCCACTCACCCCATAGAATCTGTTATTTTTGAAAGTAAGTTCCAGACCTTTAGAAGAGGTCTGTTTGTAACTACTATTCTTGCTATATCATCTTGGTAAATATATTTGCTAAAAGACTAATTAAGCCTGCTGATTATCAGTTAGAAGCCCATGAGCTGTATCTTGTGAATGATAGTATTAGAAATTCAGTCTCTCAGGGTTATCCCCTAGAAATCTGAGACTATTAGTATCTGCCCTCTGGAGACCTCCACCAAATGAGATTTGATAAAGTAGCCTCAGAGGGGGTAGTGCTAAAATAATCACCTTGACATTTCATCTAGTTCTGATACCCTTCTTTCTATTCCCTGAGTTCCAGGATATCCTTCCC
>NW_020946835.1:0-25659 GCF_900497805.2 Vombatus ursinus | reverse complement strand
CTTTCTTTCTTTCTTTCTTTCTTTCTTTCTTTCTTTCTTTCTTTCTTCTAGAATATTATATTCCATTTTCTCTGCTCCTTTATGGTCATGGCATCTAAGTAATTTGTGGTTCTCTCTGTGGTTCCTCAATATTTGAATACTTTCTTATTGCTTGCAGTATTTTTTCTTTGACCAGGAAGGTTAAATGAAACTCAGAGAGGGCAATTAAGTTGTCAATAGTCATACAGATAGTTGGTGGCACAGCAACCACTATAACCTGGTCTTTCTGTATCTTCATGTACTGTCTCTAGTAAGACTGATTTACCTTACGAAAAATACTGTCCTTTCTAAATTGCCTAATGAAAAGGTATTTTCCCATAAATATTATGGGAAAATTTTCTTAAAGAAAATAACCCAATAAGAACTTTGAAAATAAAGTCCATTACTTCCTTTAGAAAAGTATCTACTGGGGCAGAGTCAAGATGGCAGAGTACAGACTGGTACCTAGAAGAATTCTCTTAACATTCCCCTCCAAACAATTTTAAAATGAGGCCTTGAATCAAATTTTTGGAGTGGCAGAGCTAACGAGATAAGACAATTTAGGAGGTCCATAGGAAAGGTCTGTAGCACTAAAATTGGTGCAGGCTCAGAGCCTATCAGCAACACAAGTAGGGCCTTGGAGGTGGCCACAGCAGCAGCAGCAACAAAAATAGCAGCAAAGCTTCAGGAACTCTCAGCCCAGAGGTGGTAAGGAGGTCAGACAGGTGGTCTGAAAGAGATTACAGGGGACCCTTTGCTGACATTGGCTATAGCCTGTGTAGATTGCCAACTCTATTGCACCTAAGCAGTTCTGGGTTACATTTGCAGGATGGAAAAGAGTGCTTGTGATTGTTTACAAGCGAACAGGGACTCAGGTCATAGTCACAGGGCCAAGATAAGTGCTAGTACTTGTGTCTGCAAGGAAATATGGGCCATTCCTCAGTGAAGATCAGAGTGTAGACCATGAAAGCAGTGATCACACCTCTACCAGGATAACACTACCATGAAACCACCAAAAACATGCAGGACCCCAGTCCTAACTCTGGAAACAGCACATGAAAAAGCCTGTAGTTGGGCACAGTGCATCCTCACCCCGAGATGAGCAGAGAACATTAACATAAAGTCCAAAATGAAGTAATAGGCTGGGGAAGTGAGCAAATAACAAAAACGAACCTAACCATAAAAAGCTACTACGATGGCACAGAAGACCAAGATATAAACTTAGAAAAAGACAGCAATGTAAAAACACCTATAAGCAAAGTGTCAAAGAAAAAGCCAATTGGACCTGAAGCCAGCAAGATTTCCTGAAAGCGTAAAAGAAAAACATTAGAGTCACAGAGGAAATTTTGGAAAAAGAAATGAGAGAAAATTATGAAAAGAGAATTAACCACTTGGTAAAAGAGGCACAAAAATGTTGAAGAAAATATTGCCTTAGAGCAGAGGGGGCCAGGCCTGGGTGGGTCTGCTTACTTGATGCTAGCTAGGGGCCGGACTCTGAGTAAGAGGACACTCGGAGACACTTAGTTGAAGGGAAGACGGCATTCCTTAGCAAACAGAGCTATAAAGATGCCATCGATCAGTGTCACAGTTACAATGCCCGTCTGTGTGCCGAGCACCATCAACGCCTGCCCTTCCTGGACTCTCAGACCAGAGTGGCCCAGAGCAACAGTTACATCTGGATGGAAAAGTGACATTGTGGTCCGGGACTGGTGCTGGGCCAGTGGTGTTACTATCCTTCTCGGCGTTGGCAGAAAAAATGACAGGCCCACCTTCTTGAAGACATCCCACTCTTCTTGGCATCCACTAAACCAGACATGGAGGGGATTCTGAAGAAGAAAGGCCTAATTGCTCAGGCTAGAAGCAGCTCGAGGGCCTTGGTTCTCACTACCATCCTAGGGAAGCAAACTGCCCAAGATGCCAGGGCTAATGATGATTGCCTGGGCAGGTCCCAGGTGACCTCCAGCGGGACAAGGAAGCAGACCCTGGAGTTCCAGGATGAAGATGAGGTCTGGGTGGCTGACCAAGAGGAAGATAAACCCAAGCCCACACAGGGCAGGGGCAAAGCCAAGGCTAAAGGTGGAGAAAGGTCATTCAAGAAGAGTGAGCTTCAGGAGATGTTGGATAAGAAGCCTGTTTTTTAACTCTACTCAAAGTCAACCTCCAATATCCCCCTTATGCTCTTTCTCTTCCTGACCTAGACATGTAGTCCTAAAGTGGATTGGAATCCAGTAAGCCCCAAACCAATGCCCCTAAGTTCCTGGGTCACAGATGAGTCACTAGACACCCCTTCTCCCCTCAGACACTTGCTAGCAGCTGATAAGGCTCAATGCTTCTGATTCCTCAGGCTTCTGCCAGCTGAAGCTGGCAGTGGAGAGGGGCAGAGTATGGAAGCAATACATAGCAGTGCTCCCTGGGGAACCTTTCCTGCTTGGCCCTAAGGGAGGACTTATCTCACTGTTGCATTGGAGGTGAAGTGCCTTTTTTTTAAGATCTTGTACTCCAGACATTAGTACAATAAATATTTTCTATGGAAAAAAAAAAAGAAAATATTGCCTTAAAAAAAGAAGCATAAAAATTCACTGAAGAAAATAATTCCTTAAAAAGCAGAATAGGCCAAATGGAAAAGGAGGTACAGCAATTCACTGAAGAAAATAATTCCTTAAAATTTAGAATTGGGAAGTAAAATCTAATAATTCCATAAAACTTCAAGAAACAATAAAACAAAGTTAAAAATGGGAGAGGAATAGAAGAAATTGTGAATATCTCACTGGAAAAAAAAACTGACATGGAAAATAGATTCAAGAAAGATAATTACGGAGTTATTGGACTACCTGAAAGGCATGATCAAAGAACATTCAGAATCATCTTTTTAAAGAAATTATCAAGGAAAATTGCCTTGATATCTGAGAATCAGAGGGTAAGATAGAAACTGAAAGAAGTCAGTGATCGCCTGCTGGAAGAGATCCCAACATGAAAATTCCCAGGAACATCATAGCCAAATTGCAGAGCTTCCAGATCAAAAAGAAAACATTGCAAGTAGCTGGAAAGAACAATTCAAATAATGTAGAGCCACAGTCAGGATCACATAAGATATAGCAGCTTCTCCCTTAAAGAAGCAAAATGGTGTCCTGGAGGTAGGATCACAACAAAAAATAACCTCCCCAGGAAAACTATATATAATCCTTCAAAGGAAAAGATGACTATTTAATGAAATAGAGGATAACCAAGCATTCTTGATGAAAAAACCAGACTTGAGTAGAAAACTTGATATTCAAACAGAGAATTCAAGAGAAGAATAAAAAGGCAAACATGAAAGAGTAATCATAAGGGACTCTATGGATTCAAATTCTTGACATTCCTATATTGGAAAATGATAAATATAACTCCTAAGACCTTTATCATTATTAAGGTAGTTACAAGGAATCTACATGCACAGACAACACAGGTGTGAGTCAACTATGTTGGAATGATCTCAAAAAAGAATGTAGGGATGAGAAAGATGGTAACATTTGGCTATGGGGGAAGAGATTTATTATGGGGAAATTTTTCTCATATAAAAGAGATATGTAAAGAAGAGCTTTTATAGTGGAGGGGAAAATTGGGGAATGGCAGACAATGCTTGAATCTCACTCTCATTGGGATTGGTTCAAAAAGGGAAATACACACACACACATTCAGTTGGGTATAATAATAAATCTATCTTATGCAATAGGGAGATAGGTGGTAAAGTGGTTAAGATATATGGGGCAGGTTATAAGGGAGAGGAAAGACTGAAGGAAGCAGTGGTCATAAGCATGAAAGACTTTTGAGGAGACAAAGGAGAAAGAGAGAGAGAGGATAAACAGAGGAAAATGGGGTGGAGGGAAATGCACAATAAGTAATCATAACAGTGAATGAGAATAGGATGGGTAAACCCATAGAACAGAAGTGAATAGAAGAATGGATTGGAAACCAGAATCCAACAGTATTTTGTGTAGAAGAGACACACTTGGAACAGAAAGAGACGCATGAGGTTTAAATGAAGTACTGGAACAGAGTCTATTATGCCTCAGGTGAAATGAAGTGGGAATCATGGTCTCAGACAAAGTAAAAGTAAAAATAGACCCAAATAAAAGAGATAATCAGGTAAACTATATTTTGCTGAAAGGAACCATAGATAATGAGGTAACATTAAAAAATATAGCAAATTTCTCTGACAAATACTTAATTTCTCAACTATATAAGAAAGGGAATCAATTTTTTTAAAAGTAACATCCCTTCTTGAACTGATAAATTGTCAAAGATGTGAACAGGCAGTTTTCTGTTTGACTGATTCTTGCTCTCTCATAGAATCATTAGTTTCCATTTGTTCAATTCTAATTTTTAACATATATTTTTTCTGTTAGATTTTGTACTTTCTTCTACAATTGGTCGATTGTATTTTTAAGGGATTTATTTTCTTCATTGTACTTTTTTTCCAGCTGGCCAATTGTGTGTTTTAGGGACTTGTTTTCTTCAGTGTACTTTTTTTCCAATTGGCCAATTGTACTTTTTAAGTACTCCTCTACCTCTATCATTTGACTTTTAAAATCCTTCTTGAGTTCTTCTAAGAAGGCTTTTTGGGCTTCAGACCAGTTCATATTCCCTTTTGATGTTGCAGATGTGGGTTTGATGACAGTGTTGTCCTCTTCAGAATTTCTGTCTTGATCTTCACTCTTCTCACAATATGAATCTATGGTATATTTCTTTTTTACTCATGGTGTTTCTTTATTCCCTGGCCTTTAAAGAGATTAAGCTCTCCTGCTGGGGAGCAGAGGGCACTGACCCAAGCTTCTTGTGTTGGGAGCCTAGGTCTTGGTCACTGGCTTTGTGTGCCGGGGACTCTTATGTTGACAATTGAAGGCTGTAGGGTTCTGGCAGCTTATCTGGTGTTGGGCTGGAATCAGCAAGGTTGGGACTTTCAGGTAAATCTAGGTTGCCTGCTTTTCCTTTCCTTTAGCTTTGTTTAGCTCCTTTTAGATAAGTGCTGCCAGGTGTTTATCTGCCTGGGGCCCCTTGCAGTGCTGCATCTTATTTCTGTTGAGGCATTGGGAGACTTCTTTGCTGAAGAATGCCTAGGCACCTGGTGGTTTTCTGAGCTGGTTTCCACCCGTTACCCCACCCTCACTGAGGCACTGGGAGGTACAGCTGTTGGTGTTTGCCTGCTGGACCACCTGGGCTTTGGGATCTCCTCCTGGTTGGCAGTTGGAGACTGTAGGGTTCTGACAGTTTACTTGGTGTTGGGCTGGAATCAACAAGGCTGGAATTTTTTGGCAGCTCTAGGTTGCTTTCTTCATCTCCTTTCAGATGAATGCTGCAGGGTGCTTATCCACCTGGGGCCCTTTGTAGTGCTGCTTCCCTTATTTTTGCTAAGGCACTGGGAGACCTGTTTGCTGTAGAATGCTGAGGCACCAGAATCTCCTCCTGGTGTGCTAAAGTGGGTCTTTCCACTAGCTGGCTGGGTGACTCCTGTTTCATACTGCTTCCCTTCCCCCAGGGTAAGAAGGGCCTTTCCCATTAATCCTTCTAGTTATCTGGGCTACTGCAGTGCTGCACCCTGTCTTTCTTCTGGTTCAACTGTTCCAGGGTTTTTCCTGGAGTGATATTTTCTGGGTTTTCAGAGGTTGATAGGGGAGGGTGAGAGCCACTACCTTTTCATCATCTTGGCTCCCGGAAGTGGAAGTCCTAGGCAATTTTCTGAAGAAGAAACCAAAGGTATTTATAGTCATATGGGAAAGAAAAACCAAACCTCTAAATCATTATTAATTAGAAAAACGCAAATTAAAACAACTCTGAGGTGCCATGTCACCTTTATCGAAATGACAAACGCTCAAGAGGATGAGGTAAACATGTACATTAATGAACTGTTAGTGGAGTAATGAACTGGTCTAACCATTCCGAAGAACAATTGGGAACTATGCCCAAAGGGTTATACAACTATGTATATCCTTTGATCCAGCAATACCATTACTAAGTCTCTATCCTAAAAAGACTAAAGAAAAAGGAAAAGGACCTATATGTACAAAAAATATTTTAGCAACTCTCTTTGTAGTTGCAAAGAATTGGAGCTTGGGGGGATTGGAGCTCAGCAATTGGGGAGTCGCTGAAGAAGTTGTGGCTTATGACTGTGTTGGAGTATTATTGTGATGGTGAATCACATAAAAAATGATGGGGGAAAGTTTCAGGAAAAAAAAAAGCAACAAGAACAACCTGGGAAGACTTATATGAACTGATACAAAGTGAAAGGAGAAGAACCTGGAGATCAATATGCACAGTGACAGCAACAGCGAAAGATTTGACTACTCTGATTGATACAGTGCTCCACATGCATATAGAGAAGTGATGAACTCTGAGTGCAAATTAAAGCATAATTTTCTATCTTTATTTTCTTTTTAATTTTGCTTTTTTGTGAGATGGCTAATATGGAAATATGCTTTGCATGATTTCATGTGTATAATTGATATCATATTGTTTGCCTTCTCAATAGGAAAAAGTTTGGAGGGAGAAAGAGAATCTGGAACTAAAAATTAAAAAAAAGAAAAGAGAGTCAAAAATAAATAAATAAAGCCTAAAAAAGAAAAGCATCTACTGTCATAGACATTTGTTAGGATTAGGTTTATATCCATTTATCCCCCATTCTCATTGCAAATAAATGTCAGTATTCCCCATCCAAGCATTGGTTTCTATGGAGTTTATTGCTGTAAACTCTGTGAAATAATTCATGGGAAGACGCTTTCAAGTGTTTAATTGGAAATATCTTCCCTTCTGCTTCTTTACATAGAACACAGAGGCATTATTCAGAGTCCTTTCAATAAAAAAGATTTCTAAATCAAATTATTTTTAATGTAGTGGTTCTTTCCATGTGAATAAATATCTCAATTGAGATGTATAAAACCAATCAGGTCCCTACTTGCCTCAGCTTTGCAACTGGGTACCAATTTTTCTCCCCCTTGCAAGGGTTTCTTATGATAATTTTGTTGACAAAACAACAACAGAAAAACAAAACAAAACAAACACAACAACACATCTACAGTATTGCAGAGATGTCTTTGTCTTTATAATATGGATTATCCTGCTGAGAGGAAACTTGAGAAGATGTCAAACTTTTTTTCCCTGAAAACAAGAAAAACTTCACCTACACATCCCAAAGTAAAAGACTCAAAGAATAAAAAAACTCAAAGGAATGCTTTCCCATCTCCAATTTAGTGTATGGATGGAAACATCAAGGAAGTGGTGTTCTTAACACCTTCAGTGATTTACGAGTTAGCAAATTAATGACCTGGGTCCAAATATGTCCGGCCAGTTTGTAAGACTCATAAACTAGAGTGTCTTTTATATTTTAAATATATATAATATTTCATGTTATTTGAAAATGAAAAAAAATCTTAGCTTCGTTAGCCTTTTGGGAAGTAGTTTGCCACATCTTGATTTAGATTGGCAAATGTAGTTGAAGATGAATGGGAGTACACAATTCCAACAAGATGAACTTCTCAAAATTGCCATTAAAAATATGGGTAGAAGTACTGAGAAATTAAACATTAAAATTAAATACTGCTTAACTTACACTCTCTTTTAATTTAAATTAAAGGAGTGTAGTGTTATGCAAAATGAGCTGGATTGATAGTCTGGATCAAAGGGTACTAGTCCTAGATCAGTCACCAACTAGTTGCGTGACCCTCAGAAGTTCCTACCCCACTTGGAATTTGTTTCCCCAGCTGTAAAATAATGCGACTCTAGCATAGATGTTCTCCAAAGCCCCTTGCAGCTGTAACATACCATGATAGTATTGAAAAAGACTGCAATGCAAATAAGTTAGCACTGTTATCCCAGTGAGAGAGCCAGATAACCTAAAATGATGTCAATCCTGACTGACAAGTAGCAAGGCTCTCCCTTTCCCCCAGCAATAAGGTTGCCACATGGTACAAGGGACCACGTTCTGCTTGCTTGGGTGCTTGCCCAGAACAATTTACTTCTTTTAAGAATTCTAGGGCTTGGGGTGCATTTTTAAATGATTTTTATTTACTTTGAAATGCCTATGTGTACATGTGAGAAAATATGTTTGATTTTCATAAGATCCCAGTTGTAAATAGGCCTTGAGGTTAAGCCATAATGGGTACATCCAGTGAATAATGAATAATAAGAGTAAGATGAAAATGTTGGGGAAGAAAAAAAACTAAACTTGAATAACTGTAATTAAGTTGAAAGCATTTTAAGTGTGGTATTCCTCATTTTAAGTAAATATTTTGCATATACATACATATATTGGTTAAATTCATTATACAGAATATTGTACTGCTCACACTGAAAAATAGACAAAAACTTGATTTTTATAATTTGTATTCTCAACTTTCAGGTGTCCATATGTCAATTACATAATAAAATGCTCATAGGAGTAAATGAGTTTAGACAGATAAATTGAATGATAAATAGAATGATAGATGTACAGATACAAGTTGTGTATATATATATATATATGTGCATAGACATGTACTCATTTGATATACATGTGTTTGTTTAATTTCTTAAATATGCATAACATTCCATGGTGAATTATAATAATGTAGGTCCCCTTGTTTTCTTACTTTATTATAAGCTCCATAAGGGTAATAATCATTTCTTATTTGTCTTTGTTTGAAACTCAGTACCTCATAAGGAATCAGAATTTAAATACCTCAGTAAACATTTGTTGAATTTGCTTTTGGAGAGAGAGAGAGACAGACAGACAGACAGACAGACATAGATATGTATGTATGTGTATGTGTGTGTATACATACATACACACTTCATGTTACCCATAATGAATTATTAACATATTAACCTGGTTACTTTCAGATATGCTAGGTTTTAAGGTAATGTGTGTATGTAAAAAGCTCTGTGCGCATTAAGGTGTTCTATAAACGTTGTTGACCAACAGCAGCTTAAGGTAAAGCAAGCAGAGGTCAATGCCAGGCACAAGAATGACAAATTATCTGGAAAAAGATGGGGTCATTTATACATACTGGGATCAGTCAGTCAACATTTAAGTACCTACTGTGTTCCAGACACTAAGTTAGACTCTGGAGGTACAAAGAGTCAAAAGATAGTTTCTGTCATCAAGGAGCTTGCAATCTAATGTAAGAGAGAAGGAAGTAGATATGTACAAACAAGTTATGTGTAGGATATAGGAAATAACAAGAGAAGGAAGGTACCAGAAGCAAAAGGGGTTGGAAAAAAAGTCTCCTACAAAAGACTTAATTTTAGTAGAGACTTAAAGGAAGCCAGGGGAGGTATTAGATGGAAATGAGAGCATTCTAAGCTTGTGGGACGACCACAGATGCCAGGAGCTGAGAAATTGACTGTCTTGTTTGTAAAGAAAAAAGAGAGCAGCATTACTGGATTGAAGAGAATATTATGAGGAGGAAGGTATGAAAAGACTGGAAAAATAACAGGGGGCTGGGTTATGAAAGACTTTGAACACTAAACAGAGAATTTTGTATCTGATCTTGGATACAAAAGGAGTCACTGAAGTTTATGAAGCAGGGTGGTGACATGGTAGGACTAGTGGTTTAGGAAAATCACATTGGTGATTGAAAGGAAACTGATAAGAAGCAGATAGATATGGAGGAGAAGAAGCAGGAGAAAGTAGCATCCTAAAACCCAAGAAAGAGAGTATCAAGGAGGAGAGGGTGATCAACAGTGTCAAAGTGTATAGAATAGTCAAGAAAAATGAGGAGAGAGAGAAGGCTATTGGATTTGGCAATTAGGTGATCATGACTTATAAGAGAGTAGTTTTGATAGAATTAGTATTCAAGTTGGAAGCTGGATATAAAGTTTTAGAGGAGAGGATAGTGGAACCACCAATTATAGATAGCCTTTTCAAGGATTTTAGCCACAAAAGATATAAGAGATCTAGGATGATAGTAGCAGGGGATGGAAGGATTAAGTGAAGGATTTTTTTGAGGTTAGAGAGACATGGTCATGTTTGTAGACAATAGGGAAGGAGCCATTAGACAGGGAGAGACTGAAAATAAGAGAGCAGTGGTGATAGAAAGGGAAAATCTGTTGGAGGAGATCAGTAGAAAGGATAGCCTTGGTAAAGAATCTCCTCATCATGTGCGACAGGGGTGAAGAAAAAGATAGTGCCCAAAGGTACCTGAATGAAATGAGATGAGGAGGAAGGGAGAAGAAGTAGTTTTTGGTGAATGCACTCAATTTCTCTGGGAAAAAAGAAATATGAGCCAAGATTTTTAGCTGAGAAAGGAATGGGATAAGGAACTATGGGAGATTTCAGGAGAAAGGAAAAGTTTGGAAGAATTACTGTAGAAAATAGGGTAGTGAACTGATGAGAGAGGTATATTAGGATTACCTAGCAGCAGTGAGGGTCTAGTTGAGGTTGTATAACCTAGATTTGTAGTGGACCCACTGAAAATAGTTGTATGATTTTCTACACCTTTGTTCAGCATCATATATGTAGGAATAATGATGACAGATGGTAGGAATTATCCAAGCTAAAGCTTGGCAGGGCACAATGTTTAAGGGGGCTAGGTACTTAAGAGAAGGATAGCATAGAATAGAATTTCTATAACAAGGAGGTATTCAAATCCCTTGACCAACAGGCCAAGATAAAGAAAAGAGGAGAGAGGGCAAGGGAGATGACATGGTAGAGAGGTGAGAAATAAAGGAATTGGAGACCGCAGTGTTGAAGAAAAGGAGGATTTGGTATGAGAAGAAGAGGTACAAGGCCAGTATATCATGGTAATATAAGGGTATTTTACAATTCTTGAACATGGGGATGGTACATTTGTGGATGGCTATAAGATCAAAGGTATAACAATTTTTGTGCAAGGCTGTGTTGAGGTAGATGAGTAGCTCGTGGGAAGTGAGTTGACTAAGGAACAGAGTGGTTTGAAGAAAAATACAATATATACGTTGAAGTCCTCTAGTATACAAGCAGGAATTGACAGGGAGAGAAATTTGTGAGGAAGGAAGGGAAAGGGTGACATGGAAGTCTGTAGACAACAGCTGTCAGGATTTTGATTGGCTGGTAGAGATGAATAACCTGAATTTCAAAGGAAGAGAACTTACTGAGTGATGGTGGTTGAAAGAGAACCTGGAAGTGGCAATGGGGAGCAATGAGCAATGACTATTATAGCTCCCCTAACTCAACCAGGAAGTCAAGGGGAATGAGTGAAGGTATAACCACAAAGGGAGTCCAGGAAGGCTGCATCATGAGGGGGAAAGGGGTTTCAGGAATAGCTAAAAGATGGAAAGTTTGGGAGAGGAAGAGATTTAGGATGAAAGAAGTTTTATTACTTCTGAAACAGGCATTCCAGAGGTCACGTTGGAATGGAAGGATTGTTTTTGGTTGGAACTTTGGAGTGGGTAGGTTGAAGGAAATGAAAATATAGAATCTTATGGTGGAAGGTGGGGAATAGGGTTTGGATGATGACCTGGAGGGATTCAAAATCATGAGGATATATAGGCTATGAATAGGTATGAGGATATTCATCGTTGGGTGGAAGGTGCCACTTCTCTTCCTAAAGGATACTGAATATTGGACTGGAGCCAAGCACATCATGAGATGAAAAGTAAACATATATTCAGATGGGAGGCCCTGTTTCACCATTTTTCTTCCCTCTAAAGTTTGAAAATTAAGCAGAAAGCAGCATAGCAGGACAGGAAAAAAGCTGAACCTATACAACAGGAGAAGGAAAGTTCTACTACCCACTGACTTTCTTCTTCCCCTTTCATCAAGGGATATGTTCAGGAAGAAATGAAAGACCTGAGGTCAAAGAAAAGTTACTCCTTGATGTGCTGGAGGTTTTTCCACATGAGTATAGGAGATTAGCCTGGAAGCAGGGTGTAGGAGTTGTCTTGTGCTAGCACAGATGGATGATCATTCAACCAGGACCCTTGCTGCCATTCCTCAGGGAAAATATGTGCAGGAGATATAAGGCACATAGTCAAAGGAAGATCTTGGGCCTCTTCTCACCTAAGGATGGTGATCATGCAGTGAAACACGAATACCTATATTCCTTGCACAGGGGAAAGTCGCTTCGGAACATAAGGAAGTCATTGCTGCCATCCCTCAAGGGGTGCACAGGAGATGGAGCTGGGATAAAAAATGGAATCAGGAGCTGAATAGGAAGCAGATGCTGCAAAAAGACAGGCATTGAGATCAGCTCCACAGAAGAATGAAATCCACTTCCTAAGGAATGGCAGAAACCTCTATCATAGTAATAGCTAGCATTTTTATAGAACCTACTATGTGCCAGCCATTGCACTAATGCCTTTACAAATATTATCTCATTTGGCCCTCACAACGTTTTGTGAGATAAGTACTATTATTATTTCCATTTTACAATTGAGTCAATTGAGACAAAATGAGGTTAACTGATTTTAACAAAATTATACAACTACAGGCATACCTCGAGATATTGGAGATTCTGTTCCAGATCACTGCAATAAATCACAATCAAATGAGTCATATGATTTTTTTTTGGTTTTCTAGTGAATATAAATGTCGTTTTCACTTTACTATAGTCTATTAAGTGTGCAATAGAGCAGTGCTTCTTAAACTGTGGGTTGTGACCCCAGGATCATGATCCACAGTTTAAGAAACACCGAAGGGGTCATGGGTGGAAAAAATTTAAGAAGTCCTGCTTAGAATACTGTCTTTATTATTTTTTTTGAGGTAGTTGGGAGTCAAGAGACTTGCCCAGGGTCACACTTTAAGTGTTTGATCTGAGGTCACATTTGAACTCAGGTACTCCTGACTTCAGGGCTGGTGCTCTATCCATTGCACCACCTAGCTGCCTCAGAAGACTGTCTTTAAAAAGTACATACTTGAATTAAAATAAAAAACTTTATTGCTAAAAACACTAACCATAATCTGAGCTTTTGGTGAGTCATATTTTTTTTTCTGGTCGATTTGTTTTGCCTCAATGATGATGGCTGCTTATTAATCAAGATGGGGGCTGCTGAAGGTGGGGTGACTGTGGTAAATTCTCAAAATAAGACAACAATGGTTTACTGCATAGATTGACTCATCCTTTCTCTTGAACACATAGAGGCCACTGCAAGATTATTAGCCTAATTTCAATATTGCTATATCTCAGGGAGTAGAAAAGGCTGAGGAGAGGGAGAGAACTGGGGTAAGACCAGTCAGTCGCTCAGTCAAGACACATATAACATTTACTGATTAAGTTCATGGTCTTATACAGGTGCAATTCATAGTGCTCCAAAACAATTATAATAGTAACAACAAACATAACTGATCACAGATCAATGCAACAGATACAATGATGATGATGATGTTTAAAATATTGTGAGAATTACCAAAATGTGACACAGACAAAATATAAGCACATGCTGTTGGAAAAATGGCTCCACTACATTTGCTTAATGCAGGGTTGCCACAAACCTTCAATTTGTAGAAAAACAGTATCTGTGAAATACAATAAATTGAAGTGCAATAAAATGAGGAAAGCCTGTAATAAGTGTCTGGGGCTAGATTTGAAATCAAGTCTTCCTGTCTTTAGTTCCAACACTGTTCACAGTTTTTAACCTTGCTACCTATTATAAGATGAACAAAAAGTCTCATGATCTACATTTGTAAGTTGAAACATGGTGAGGAGTAAAGGTAGAGCAAAGCAAGTATCAGAATCCTTTAAACATCTGGCTACATCAAAGAGTATTTCTGTCTACCTGAATCTAACATGCAGATGAACCTCTAAATGTTTTACTCATCTGAATCTACGCAGGGTTCAGATATTAATTGATCACATGTTAGCAAGTGCTAAGTGCAATAATGTGGCCCATTACTATTAGAAGTTGCAAATTACCAGGAGGTAGAATACCCAGGTGAAGGCAAGTTAGATGATGTAGTAGAATAAATCATCAGCATTTCTATATGTTATGGACAAAGTCCAGCAGCAAGAGATAGAAAGAAAAATGTCTTTTAAACCATATAAAATTCTTGGGAGTTTACCTTCCATGACAAACCCAGTAACTATATGAACACAATTACAAAACATTTTTTCCACACAAAGTCAGATCTAAATCCTTGGAAAAATATTAATTTCTCATAGGTAGACTGAGACAAATTAATGAAAATGACAATCCTACCTAAATTAATTTACTTATTCATTGCCATAACAATCAAAATACCAAAAAAAAATTTATAGAGCTAGAAAAAAATAAAATAAAATTCATATAGAAAAAAACAAAAGGTCAAGAATATCATGGAAATCAATGAAAAAAATGTGAAGGAAAGTGGCCTAGCCATAGCAGATCTCAAACTGTACAAACCTGATACAAAGTGAAGTGAGCAGAAGCAAGAGAATATTGTATACAGTAACAGCAATACCACATAATGATCAACTGTGAATGACTTACCTATCTCAGCAATACAATGTTTCAAGACAATTCCAAAGGAGTAATGATGAAAAATTTTATCCACCTTGAGAGAAAGAACTGATGGAATCTGAATACAGATTAAAGCATACTATTTTTCACTTTATTATTTTTTATGTCCCCCCCCCCACTTTGCTCCGTGTCTCCTTTTACAACATAGCTAATTTGGTAACATATTTTGTATGATTGAACATGCATAATCCATATAAAATTGCTTACATTCCAGAAAGGGGTAGGGAATGGAAGGAGGAAGAAAATTTAAAACTCAAAATTTTTTAAGAAAAGTTAAAATTTTTCTTTATATGTAATTGGAGAAAATAAAATATTATTTAAAGAGAGGAGGAGAAGAGAGAGAGACAGAGACAGATAGAGACAGACAGAGACAGAGAGATAGAGACAGAAAGAGGATGAAGATAGATACATACATATAGATATACACCCCACAAAAATCGCTTATGTATAATTTGTATGCAAATACAAGGTAATGGGGTTAATGAAGTGATAGATGCAGATATGGATTTATCTATCTATTTATTCATATATATACACAATCAAACATATGCATATATACATATATGTATAACTATATGCATTTATATACATAGATTCATACATATGTATTGTACAGATAAATGCATAGATACATTCATTTTAGGTGTATCAACATATGTACATAAAATTTAATAGTTTACAATTATTCAAACTTTTGACATGATGTATATACAAACATACACATGTATGAATGTGATTATTTATAGAAACATATACATAATTATGTGCTTATACATATAATGAGTATATATATATCATGTATATTCTGTATATGATATATGCATATATGATTATGTATATATGAGTGTGCATATGTGTGTGTTTTTCCCAGCTTCTTTCAAGTCTCACATATGACACTTCCTTCATAAGCCTTTTCATGATTTTCTTATCTGTTGCTACCTTCTCTCTACCAATTGTCTTGTATTACATGCAAACTAAATATAAACTAAAATTTTGGAAAGAGTAGTATACACACACATACACACAGTTTTTGTCTTTGTGTGTATATGTACACATGCATATATACATATGTATGTTGCTGTGTAGCCATATGTGAGTTGTGTATAGATATATTTAAATATGTATAAATTATGTGTGTATACATACTTGCATACATACATACATGCATACATAAATGTGTCTATGTAAACAGTAGGAAAGCACTAGGAAAATAAGGATGTTGGAAGAGTGAGTTCAGTTTCTCTTACCAAATTAATCACCAAAGACCCAGGACAAATTATACAAAGATTGAAAGAAAAGTCCAAGCTGAAAGGTGCTACACTACCGTCAGTAATCTCTGAGTTAGCCTTGATAATAGAGGAGGAGCTGGATACAGGCACATTTTGTACTGGTTTTCAAAATAATGAAGAAGGAAGATACTTGAATCTATAGGTCAGTGAACCTGAAGTTGATTGCCAGTTAAAAAAATTTAAAAATAAAACACTTTGACTCAATATTGAAAGAAAAATATGAACATTTATAAAAATAACACCAACATCTATTAAATGCTTTCCTTCTCTTGATGACCACCAACTTACTTTTTATGTGTATTTTTCCATAATTGTTTGTGTATTGTCTCTCTCATCACACTTTGACCTCTTTTGGATCAGAGATTATGTTTTTCTCTTTTATTATGTTCCCAGTGCTTAGCAAAGAGCTTGACACATAGTAGGCATTTAGTATGTATTGATGACTTTTTTAACTGAGGAAAAGTCATGGCAGGCTACTTTATTTTTTTTTTTGACAGGGTTGCTACAAACAGTGAATTAGGTAGACCGTGATTTGGATGAAAACATAGATCAGCATGTTTATCAAATCTGTGGGTGACAAGCTGGCAAGAATACTGAATACACTGGCAGACAGAATCCATTTCCAAAAAGATTCTGACAGGCTGGAATGATGAGCAAACTATAATGAGATGACAGTTAATATGGATAAATATAAAGTCCTTTACTTGGGTTAAAAAAAAAATCAATGGGACAATAACTGGATGGGGAAGGTGTGGTTAGAAAATAGTTGGTGGGGGAGGAGAGAAGTTGTGGAATTAGGCAAATGGCCAGTTCAATATGAGTCATCTAGGTGACATGGAAGGCAAAAAGCTATTTTTGGTCTTAGATTCCATTAATAAAATCATAGTGTGCAGAACAAAGAAAGGCATGGGTTCTGTTGTGCTCCACCTTTGTCAGACTACGTCAGGAATACATATTCACTTTTGGATATAGCATTTTACAAGGCCTGTTGACAAAATAAAATTATTGACAAAATCTGAAGGAAGGGAATCAGGATATGAGAGGTTTCCTAATCTTCTCATACAAGGATTGATTGATGGAACCCAACTTGTTTAGGATGGAAAAATAATGACTTAGAGTTGACATGACTGCAGTTTTCAAATATTTCAAAGGTTTTCTAATATTTCAAAGGTTAGATTTTTTTCTATTTTCTTTTTATCCTGACTTTTGCAAATGTGTGTGGTTTTAGGAAAACCACTTAGCATATTTGAATTTCAGGGTTTTTTTTTTCATCTTATATCACAGATTTCATCTTATGTCTAATAGAGTTGGATTGTTACTTGTTAAGGATGCTATAGAGGAGATGCCTTGTCAGATCTGGGTTGAACTAAGTAACTTCAGAGGTTATGTGAGTCTATAAAGTCAATTGCCTTAGTTTGGTAATTTATTATGCATTGGAGAGATGACTATATATCCTTCAAAGAATAAGCACTGACCCACGTGAACAATTCCTAGAGCAAAATTGGATATAGACATACCAATAAGATGTCTTTGTCTTCAATTTTCATTGAACTCACATTTTGTGGAAAAATCCTTTTCTTGCCCATCCTGAATTACTTTTTTCTGTCCTTTCATAGGCTTCTGGAAGGGAATAATACCGATGCTAGGTGGTTAACATGCTTTCTAGGTTAAAGGATATAGCATGGGATCTGGAGTCAGGAAGATCTTAAATCTCAAATTAGGCACTTAGTAACTATGTCACCATGGCAAGTCACTGAAACTCCATCTAGCTTAGTTTCTTTAATTGTAAAACGAGGACCATAGTGACACCTCCTAGGGTTATTGTGAGGATCAAATGCAATAATATTTGTAAATTGCATGTAAGTTCTTGGCACATAATAGGCACTTAATAAATACTTGTTTCCTTTCTCTCCCCTACCCCCCTTTCTAAAGACAGGAACCTGCAATAGCTAGATCCAGGAGCTGATTATCTAATTTAAAAACAACTGCATGCTAGTGTAGGGGACTTTGTTTTCTATGCTCAATTCAATTTAATATTTGTTAACTGTCAACTATATGCAAAATATTCTCCATTAGGCATTATGAATGCAAAGATGACAACAACAACAACAACAACAACACTTCCTTCATGGAGTTTACAATCTACTGGGGGAGGAGATTCAGCATTTACATGGATAAGTACTTTCAAAATAACTTGAAGAAGGAAAAAGCATTAAAAATGAAAATGTCAAAGAAAAGTTTCTCATAGAAGGTGACATGAGATGAAACTTGAAGAAAGACCTTCTAGAAGGAAGGGGTGAACTGCATTTTAGGCATGCAGGGAACTGTGTAAAGGCATTGAATTGGGAGAGGTAATGCTAAGTTGGGAAAACAGTGCAAGAAGGCATGACATGGTTTACACCATTTTAAGGACCATTTTAAGGGCCAACTAGGTGGTGCAGTGGATAGAGCACCAGCCCTGGAGTCAGGAGGACTTGAGTTCAAATCTGGCCTCAGAAACTTGACATTTACTAGCTGTGTGAACCTGGGCAAGTCACTTAACCTCATTGCCTAGTCCCCCCAAAAAGGAGAAGAACTATTTTAATAGCTGCTTGCAGAATGGATTGGAGATAGTAAAATATGGCCACAGAAAGCTTGATTGGAAATCTAGATCAATAATCCAGGCAAGAGGTGATGAGGGTGACAATTAGGATAGTGGCCATATGAGTGAAGGAAGACAGATGTGAAAGATGTTATAGAGATAGTAATGTCTTCTATAGGAGGCCTTTCCTGATTCCTCCAAGGTATTAGTGACTCCCTGTTGCAATATATCTTCGACTTATTATATACATATATGTGTGTGTGTATGTGTGTGTATGTATATATATGCGCATATATATATATATATGTATACACATGTATACATTTACGTGCATGTGTCCATCAATAAAATCTTAGCTCCTTGAAGAGACTTCTATTTTTGTGTCCCTGATCAACAATAGTTCTTTGCATATAATAGTTGCATAATAAATGCTTGTTTCTTGCTTCATTGACATATTCATAGATATGGCATATGAAAGAAGGATGTATCTAAGATGACTAGGAGATGTGAAACCTTACTGACAGAAAAGATGGTAGTGTTCTCCATAGAAATTGGTAAGCTTGAAAAAATGAGTTTGGGCAGGGATGGGTAGGAACTGATGTTTAAACTCAATGACTCTTTCAATGTTCAGACTGGCCCTACAGAGGCCATTTGATTCATTTCCCTGTGTTTTCTCAACTTTACCTATCCCAGATATGTCTGGCAGATATAAGGGAGGAGCCACAATGGTGGAGTAAAAGCAGTGACTTGCTGAGCTCTCCCTCAAACCCTTCCAAATACCTGTAAAAAAAAAAAGTTTCTAAACAAATTCTAGAGCAGCAGAACCCAGGAAAACACAGAGAGAAACAAATTTCCAATCCAAGATAACCTGTATGGATGATTAGAAGGGTCTATTGCTCCCAGCTGGGAGAAAAACCAGTTTGGCGTGGGTGTGCAGTCAAAACAGGCCTCAGAGAACTTGGAGCAGGCCACAGAGGACTGAATCATAGGCATCTGTGGCGGTTTCCAGATATGTATATCATTTTATAAGTTCTTTCAGAAAAAAAAATTCTATAATTTCCTCACTAACCCTTTCAGCTTTCTAAAACTTCTGCCAGAAAGGTATTTTGTTTATGTCTAACTAAATTTCTCCTATCACAATTAGAGTTAATTATTAAAAGAAAGAAATTATTGACCTCTTAGGAGAAAACAGTTGTTTGCATTGTTTTTCTTCAGTAGAAAGGTGAACATTAAGTCACTAATGAGGCTTCCCTTTCTTTATGCAGAGTAGTCCTAAAGCCTTTAGTTTAAGTAATTTATCCCAACTCATTCTGTAAAATCATTTCCTACAGAACTTAGATCATAATACATGTCCCATTTATGAAGGAAGAGAAACTCCCCCCCTCCTCCTTTTCCCCCTCATTCCTACCTAAGATAAGGCCTAGGTGAATTTCTGTGGGATCTGGCCTGACTGTCCTCTCTTATATGTAACATTGAAGCAAAGGGGTGGCTAGCTTTTCTGTGGAGTTTTGTAATTCTCGGCATTTTTTGCACTGCTTAATCCACTTGATCCTCACAAGAAAACTGACCCAAGATGAAGAAAGTAAAACCTAGAGAAGTTTACTGACTCCTCCAAGATAACACACAGTTGCAATAGCTAGGGACTAGAGCCTAAGTTTCTCATCCAAGTTCTTGTAGAATGCAAGCTTCTTGAGGGCAAGTACAAATTCCATTTAACAGTAACACATACACACACACACACACACACACACACACACACACACACACTACATACTATATCTCCAGTTCCTAATAAAAGAGTGTATATTATCAGTCTTTACAAGATCAAAGAGATCATAGATATAAAAAAAAGTTACCATAAGATCACAGGCTAGAAAAGATCTCAGAGGCCATCTCTATTAGGGGCTGTTAATTATTTTTTTTGTATGTGTGTTATGGACTCTTGGCAGTCTGGTGAAACCTTTGGATCCCTTTTGAGAATAATTATTTAAATATAGAAAATAAAATACATAGGGTTACAAAGAAAATAAATTATAATGAAATATAATGTGTATATGTGTAAATGATATAAATGTGTGAATATATACATATATAAATACAAACATATGAATTTATATAAAGGAAAAACAAATAAATTGAAATATATCATGCATATATATATATATGTATGTTTATTCATATATAACATGTCATCACATGGAAATAAGTAAAATAGCAAGAGGTAACTCAATTTAACAGACAACCAAGTGACTACATGGACACAATGGACTAAATGGAAGTAGTGTTGACTCTAGAATCAGATGACCTAGGCTCAAATCCTCCCTCTCATGCTTGCTTAGAACCTATGTGACCTTGGGCTAATTATTCAACCTAGCAGAGTCACAGTTTCCTCATATATAAAATGAAGTAGTTGACTTAGATCAGGGATTCTTAACTTTGGGACTATGAACTTGTTCTATCTATCTATCTTTCTATCTATCCATTTGTGTATCTATCTATCTATCTATCTATCTATCATCTATTTATCTTTCTAACTAGATGTAACATAGATGTAACTAGATGTTATAAAGGGAACCAAATATAGAGAAACATTGTTTATATATACATATGCATGTATATATATACACATGCATACATGTATGCACATATGCACATTATGTACAAATATGTTTATAACCCTATTTCAATATAATTGGTTTCCTTTTTCCCTTATAATACAACTAGACAGAGAGATCGATAGAATAATCTTAAGTTAAGAATCTTTGATTCAAGTCAACGCACTCATTTAATATGTGAAGAAACTGTGACCTAGCTAGGTTGAATAACTGGTACAAGGTCACACAGGTAGTAAGCAAGCACAAGCGATAAGATTTGAAACCAGGTCCTGTGACTCCCAAGTCTTCACTCTTTGCACAAGAGTGTGTAGATATTAGGTTATCTATTTCAATTGAGTCACCTCTTGTTGTGCTACTTTTTACCATGTGATGACATGCCAGTTCACTGGGCTCTGGGGAAACAATAGAGAAAGTAGGAGTGGGAGAAGGAAAAAAAAAGGTGAAGAGAAAAAAAAAAAAGACCTTGATGAGTTTATGCAAGTCTTTCTATGACTTACATGATCAATAATTAGACTAAATATGTTTTCATTGCTGTCCAGAGGAATGCCTGTCTTCATATTTATCTGGTACAGATGCCCAAAGCCTAGTGACATTTCACCAAAATCAACTGGAAAAAATGAACTCCATACTGACCTGATGTCTTCAGTCTGAAATTATATTAAGTTAAATAAACCTGTTATATCCCACTCACACACGCTAGTTATTCCTCATTCATCAAGGCATTTTCATATCTTTTTTTTCCCCTGCCTTTGGGAGGTCTTACATTTTCCTTTATTCTGTGGTCCATGGGTCTCATATAGCCCACATTTTCTACTACTTTCAGTACCTTGATTCAATTTCTTAGTCTATCCTACAACTTAAAACATGAATATTAGCTCTGAATCAAAGAGTCTAAATTCAAATAAAGACTTGGAACACTAAGATTTGTGTAACCTTAAGCATTTTTTTTAACTTCCCTGGACCTCAGTTTCCTCATCTGTATCATAAGGTGGTTGGGCCAGATGCCCTTTGAGGTCTCTTCCATTATCAGATTAATGATCTTATGGTCTAAAGATCAATTGAGTATCATGTTTAAGTTTCATTATCCTTTTACTTATCCATTTCTCTGAAACATCAGTGACAGTTTCCCTTTATACGAGACCAAACTCATAACAAATAAATGCTAATTGTTATGGATTTACTAGTGTGGTGAGTTGTTTTTCTTTTTCTTCAGTGCTCTAATTCCTCTAGTAGTACAGTTAAAGATGCTCTGGAGATGGATGATTAATGATGATACTCCTTTGGGTAGAACATTATCCTAATGAGATAAAGATTATTCTTCACACCGAAAGAAATTCTGTTCCATGATTAGAAGGAGAAAAAAATAGTCCCTTCTCTCAAGGAACTTAAGTTGGACTGGGGAGATTCACCATTTACCTAGATAAATAATAAATAAAAGATCATTTGAAATGGGAAAAACATTAAAAATGAAGGAAATAAGAAAGACTTCTCCCAAAGATGACACTTGAGACTCTTCTTTAAGGAAGCTAAGCATTCAAGAAGGAAGTAATGATTGGGATTTAGGCAAAGGGAATAACTATATGAAGGCACTTAGATGTCAGGCAGTTAAAAGCTCTTAGCAGCACCCCTAACCCTCAATTAAGCCTTAACTATTTCCTTTATAGTTGTTTGCTGGGACACTGTGCCAGAAAGAATAGAGAGCTATTAGAGGAAAAGAAATGCTTGAAAGAATGCATTTATTCACCTACTCCTTGGCCAAATGCAAGCTCAGTTAACAATCACATTTGTGATGCTAGGGCGATCATAACTGACTGAGGGGTCTCACCCATTCTAACCTGGCAATCTCCAGACAGATAAGACACATAGATAGCATTCATCCTCATCTCAAACTCCCACTTTTTCCCCCAAGAATGGAGCACAAACCTCAATCTGGGATCCAGTCCTTCAGTCAGAATACATGTTAGACATGTAAAATGGCCATCAAGAACAGCAACACCCCACCCCACTATCACCGCTGATATTGTGAAGAACTATAGTTGTTTTGGATTTCTTAGATCATAGCCCTAGACCCAAGTCGCTATCCATAAATGCCAAGCACTGCCTTTCATTTTACCTTCTCATTGAACTTCAGGAAGTAGTCTCTGCATTAACCAGTTAATCATCAGTGGTAGCTTTTAGAGTTTTACTATGTTCCTTTGGGAATAATCAGCAGCAGCTAACCATAAGTCAATAAAAATGCTTCCAGTCCCTCTCCTTCCCCTACACCATCATCTTTTTCAGAGACTTGGAATAAAGAGGAATGTTTTACTTTTGTTAGAATAGTTAAAAGCCACTCAGGAGGAAGTTGGTGAAGGTAATCACTCAGTTACATCAAGCAGACACTCCAACCAGTTCATATAAAGAAGCAAGGCAATGGTTAAATATTTCCATTCCTAATGTGAAAAACACTCCTGAATTGGTCAAACAATATTACTGAGAAGTGCCCTTGAGTAATTTTGACCTAAACTAGTTTTATAAAATTGGGAAAGTCATTCACCCTCCAGGTTCATTTTACTTATCTGTAAAATGTGGTTGAAGTGATGGACTATGGGATCTCTAAGTTGTTTTGTTGTTGTTGTTGTTGTTGTTGATTTGCCCCCCAGCTCTAGCATTCTATGATTCTCTACTCAAATCTCTTTCATTAATAATGGATGCTCAATAGTTTTATCATTTGTCTGAAGGATGGTATGTTTTCTTAATCTGGTCCTGTAATGGCAAATACTACCTGAAGCATACAGGTTGATTCAGTCACTAGTACAGGCCACTGGGGTACCATTTGGGGCATTACTCTTTGATTCATACTAAGGCATTCTAATCCTTAGAGGTTTACATCACAACTGATTCTCTGCAAATCCTTAGCAAATAATTAGACAACAGGTAATTTACAGGGCAAACCTGAAGCTAAGGCTTTTTTATGATGATTTTTATTTCTTTTTCTTCTGTTGCTTCATTGTACCCCAGTGATGTTTGTTCTCATTTTCTGATGAGAAATCTAAGGTGGGAAGAGGTTAAGTAACTTGTTGCCACAGGTCAATTTTTATTTTCTAGATTATTTTGTTTCCTGCCATGCTATTTTTTAAAGCTAGAGAGTGTTTTGATGTCTAAGGGGTCCACTCAAAAGCTTTAACTTTTGACTTACAATCAAACAGATGGCTTGTTGTGAAATTGAGCTGACCTAGTAGTGTTCTGCAGTGTTACCTATTTCCCTGATAACACAGATAGGATGATTTGTAACATCAGACATTGGCTCAGTTAACATTCCTCAGGAGAACAGATATCTAGAAGAGTTTAAATACAAAAATACTCTTTTCACACAGTCCCAGAGCTCTTTACAGACCAAGGTATTTTTTTTCATTCCCTTAATCTATATGCAAAATATTGCATATTTCATTCTTATCAAAGTATACTTTGGTGCCTTTAAAATCATTTTGATGAATTCATACCCCTCTTGATCTTTCCTTCCAAAGTCTCCTTTGCAGAAAGCATGAATCAATTCTGCTCTGAACCACAATCAAAATAAGGAATCATCAGTTATTCTCAAATAGTCATTATCTCCATCTTTTGTTATCATTACTCATTATTCTGGTTTATTCCCTGATAGTTATGTTTGAGAAAATTATAGGCACTCTGTCTATGTCTTTTTGTTGAACTACTGATGGTAAGTGATTCCTTGTATTGCATTCCATTAAATTTTTAGTGCTTAGGTTTAAGTGGGCAAAAGGTCCTAGATGAAGTTTTGGAGGAGCCAATATTTCTCTTTTTGTGACCACTTCTGTTTTCATTGTGCCTTGCACTTATGCCTGCCAATAGTATGATATATCAGTATACCAAACATTGATACTTCTATAAGGATGGGTTCCACTCCTTTTCCAACTAATGAAATCAAAGAAGATGCAGACACTTCAATTAAATCAATTGACCAGTGGACATGTTAACATTCTAGTACATGTTGTTGACCTTCTTTAATTAAATCATGAAAGAAATGAGCTTTGCTGAGATGATAAGTAATGCTCTTTAAACTTAGGTCTAAAAATAGCAAGTTAGTCAAGCAGAGAACCAGTCTAGTTATAGTTAAGGACCATCTCTGAATGATAGTCATCTGAGGAAAGACAGCTTCATGAAGTGTGATCCAAAATGGGGGACTGAAGTCTTCCTATGGATGTTTAAAGGCATGTAACTTCAGAATCCAGCAGAAAGCTGTGCTTAGAGGAAACTTCATGAGTTTTATGAAAGAAAAATGACTTCTAGTAGCTAAGAGTTGTGATTTGATTCTCTACCCCTGATGATCTCTGCATTTGGGCCTTATCACCCTGCTTTAAGTTTGGACCCACTCACCCCATAGAATCTGTTATTTTTGAAAGTAAGTTCCAGACCTTTAGAAGAGGTCTGTTTGTAACTACTATTCTTGCTATATCATCTTGGTAAATATATTTGCTAAAAGACTAATTAAGCCTGCTGATTATCAGTTAGAAGCCCATGAGCTGTATCTTGTGAATGATAGTATTAGAAATTCAGTCTCTCAGGGTTATCCCCTAGAAATCTGAGACTATTAGTATCTGCCCTCTGGAGACCTCCACCAAATGAGATTTGATAAAGTAGCCTCAGAGGGGGTAGTGCTAAAATAATCACCTTGACATTTCATCTAATTCTGATACCCTTCTTTCTATTCCCTGAGTTCCAGGATATCCTTCCC
>NW_020946834.1:0-2579 GCF_900497805.2 Vombatus ursinus | reverse complement strand
TCAGGAAAAGCTTCTTGTAACAACTGGCATCTGAGTTAAACATTGATGGAAACTAAGAGGATGGACTATTTTCTAAGTATGCCAGACAGTTGTGTTTAGGAAGGAGCAGTCAGTTAGTCAGTCAACAAACATCTAATAATAATAATAATAGCTAATAATTATATAGCATTCACTGTTTCAGGCACTGTGATAAGCCCTTTACATTATTAATTCATTTGATTCTCACAACAACTCTGGGAGATAGGTGCTATTTTTATCCCCATTTTACAGATAATAATAATAATTAACATTTATATAGTGCTTACTATCTGCTGGGAACTGTACTAAGCACTTTACAATTATTATCCTATTTTATCCTCACAACAGCCCTGGGAGGTAGATGCTATCATTACTCCCATTTTACAGATGAGGAAACTGAGACAGACAGAGGTTAAGTGTCATGCCCAGGGTCACACAGCTAGTAAGTATCTGAGGACAGATTTGAACTCAGGTCTTCCTGACTCCTAGACCACCTAGCTTGCAATAGACAATCAGCAAGACAATTTATCTGATTTGTGGCATTTGCCTATTTATGAGGTGTAAATGCTCACCCTGAAATTTTAACAATTGCTCCTCACAAGCAAGTTAGAGCTGGCTCCAGCACACTTGAGTTAGACTTGAGTTAGTTAGCAGGGAGGCTCCAAGGAATGACCTTTGGATCTCAGCCCAGTAATAACTGCAATGAGGGTACATCTAATGGCTATGCTATAGGTGAAAATAAAGTTGGTAGGGGGTGAACGCTAGGTACAAACTGCTTTGAGTTTGAGCTCACTTTCTCCAGGGACTGAGGAGTACTGTCTCCTCCTTCCAAAATGCTGGAAAGGAAATGATTTGCACTTCTATTCTTGCTGTATCCTCACCCTAAGTATTTCTTTGTAAAAGCTAATTGATGCCTATTGGTTAAATGAAACTGGGGAGATAATCACAGTGGAGGTAAGCACACCAGAATGGGAATTTGAGCCAATAGCGGAATAGAAAGCCATTACATTGCCCCTCAGGGGTACCCCTAGGACACGACGGGGAAATGTAGCCAGCATCCCTCTAGGCGATTGATCCAGAGTCTTGCTGCATGTGGTGACTCATCTAGCATAAAATTTAGTTCTTCTTATTTGCAGAAACTCCCTGGAGAAATTATCCACTCAAGACTTTCACTACTCAATAGCCTAGTTTTCAGAATCCATTAAAGAAAAACCGGCAACATGTTTTTCTCTGCCTTTGTTTTAGGCTGTCATTGTATAATGATATCTTTTCAGTGTATATTTCCCTTACATGTCAAATCATCTTTTTGAGATGATATTGAAGATTTTTGCATTTGTTGATTCATTGAATGTTTTAAGTACTAATAGTTGACATATGATCCCGAACAAGTATTGATAGTGAGCCTAATATGAGAAGTATGGACTTTGCTTTACTAAGAGCTAGTGCCTATCTGCTAAATGTTCATACTTTTCTTTTTTTTCATTTAAACAGACCTGGATTGCCTGCCTCATTGTGAGAGTCATTAGGATTGCAGATCCATAGGGTAAAATCTATAGGTTATCTACCCGATTGCCCAGAGACCTCGAGTAATCATCCTCAGTTGCTTCATCCCTTTTCTTGGGAGCCTCATATTTGTTCAGGGCTTTAATTCATCCTGTTTTCTTCAGTCTCTCCCTGAGCTACTTGGCCTCTTCTTGGGTGCATCTGGAATTCCAGTTGGAGTGTCCTTGCAGTGAGAGGGATCCAGGGGGGGAAATTTTTAGGTGTTCTTTGAAATAGAGACCAAGAGGAAATTTTTTCTGGACCTTGTTGCCAGTGGTACCCTGGAGAAATTTCAGTGTGTCTTTTCGGAAAGGAACACTTAGAAAAATTTGTCCAGATCCCAGTTGGATGACCTTATGTGCTGAGGAAACCATGGAAGAGTTTTCATTCAGGACAGTTGGATTTCTCACCCAGAGGTGAGGGGATGACTTCTAGTCAGCTCCAAGTCCCTCAATTCCACATGCCCTGGGATCACTGTAGAAATTAGTTTTTCTTCTGGGATAGAAAGCTTGATTTTTTTTGCCTTTTAAAGTTACTTAATGATTAAACCTGCTCTATGACTTTGTGTGGAGCTGGGTAGGGCTGCTTTGCTGGAAGAGCAAAAGCCCCCTGATCACCCTTCCCCCAGTTACTTTGCAAGCCCCAAACCGAAAGGATCACTTGGTTTCTCACCTGAGTATGAGAGGATGTCTTTCAGCAGACCCCAGGTCCTTCATTCTTGTAGAAAGAATTTTGTGTGCTCTAGGATTGTTGTAGAGACTCAGTTTTCAAATGTGGAAAGCTTGATATGCTTTTCCTTTGGAGTTTAAACCCACTCTGTGAGTTGTGAGTCTAGAGCAGACGCTGGCAGCCCTAATGGAAAAGAGTAAACTGCTTTATAGGCTCCAAGTCAAATTGGTTTGATTTCTCACCTGAAGGTGAGGCAGTGACTTCCAGCTGACCCCTTGTCCTAGACCTAAACCCTTTGGGGAGAGCTCCACATGGTCTGGAAATCTCTGAATCAACCAGGTTTTCTCACT
>NW_020946833.1:0-2586 GCF_900497805.2 Vombatus ursinus | reverse complement strand
GAGGGTTAGTGAGAAAACCTGGTTGATTCAGAGATTTCCAGACCATGTGGAGCTCTCCCCAAAGGGTTTAGGTCTAGGACAAGGGGTCAGCTGGAAGTCACTGCCTCACCTTCAGGTGAGAAATCAAACCAATTTGACTTGGAGCCTATAAAGCAGTTTACTCTTTTCCATTAGGGCTGCCAGCGTCTGCTCTAGACTCACAACTCACAGAGTGGGTTTAAACTCCAAAGGAAAAGCATATCAAGCTTTCCACATTTGAAAACTGAGTCTCTACAACAATCCTAGAGCACACAAAATTCTTTCTACAAGAATGAAGGACCTGGGGTCTGCTGAAAGACATCCTCTCATACTCAGGTGAGAAACCAAGTGATCCTTTCGGTTTGGGGCTTGCAAAGTAACTGGGGGAAGGGTGATCAGGGGGCTTTTGCTCTTCCAGCAAAGCAGCCCTACCCAGCTCCACACAAAGTCATAGAGCAGGTTTAATCATTAAGTAACTTTAAAAGGCAAAAAAAATCAAGCTTTCTATCCCAGAAGAAAAACTAATTTCTACAGTGATCCCAGGGCATGTGGAATTGAGGGACTTGGAGCTGACTAGAAGTCATCCCCTCACCTCTGGGTGAGAAATCCAACTGTCCTGAATGAAAACTCTTCCATGGTTTCCTCAGCACATAAGGTCATCCAACTGGGATCTGGACAAATTTTTCTAAGTGTTCCTTTCCGAAAAGACACACTGAAATTTCTCCAGGGTACCACTGGCAACAAGGTCCAGAAAAAATTTCCTCTTGGTCTCTATTTCAAAGAACACCTAAAAATTTCCCCCCCTGGATCCCTCTCACTGCAAGGACACTCCAACTGGAATTCCAGATGCACCCAAGAAGAGGCCAAGTAGCTCAGGGAGAGACTGAAGAAAACAGGATGAATTAAAGCCCTGAACAAATATGAGGCTCCCAAGAAAAGGGATGAAGCAACTGAGGATGATTACTCGAGGTCTCTGGGCAATCGGGTAGATAACCTATAGATTTTACCCTATGGATCTGCAATCCTAATGACTCTCACAATGAGGCAGGCAATCCAGGTCTGTTTAAATGAAAAAAAAGAAAAGTATGAACATTTAGCAGATAGGCACTAGCTCTTAGTAAAGCAAAGTCCATACTTCTCATATTAGGCTCACTATCAATACTTGTTCGGGATCATATGTCAACTATTAGTACTTAAAACATTCAATGAATCAACAAATGCAAAAATCTTCAATATCATCTCAAAAAGATGATTTGACATGTAAGGGAAATATACACTGAAAAGATATCATTATACAATGACAGCCTAAAACAAAGGCAGAGAAAAACATGTTGCCGGTTTTTCTTTAATGGATTCTGAAAACTAGGCTATTGAGTAGTGAAAGTCTTGAGTGGATAATTTCTCCAGGGAGTTTCTGCAAATAAGAAGAACTAAATTTTATGCTAGATGAGTCACCACATGCAGCAAGACTCTGGATCAATCGCCTAGAGGGATGCTGGCTACATTTCCCCGTCGTGTCCTAGGGGTACCCCTGAGGGGCAATGTAATGGCTTTCTATTCCGCTATTGGCTCAAATTCCCATTCTGGTGTGCTTACCTCCACTGTGATTATCTCCCCAGTTTCATTTAACCAATAGGCATCAATTAGCTTTTACAAAGAAATACTTAGGGTGAGGATACAGCAAGAATAGAAGTGCAAATCATTTCCTTTCCAGCATTTTGGAAGGAGGAGACAGTACTCCTCAGTCCCTGGAGAAAGTGAGCTCAAACTCAAAGCAGTTTGTACCTAGCGTTCACCCCCTACCAACTTTATTTTCACCTATAGCATAGCCATTAGATGTACCCTCATTGCAGTTATTACTGGGCTGAGATCCAAAGGTCATTCCTTGGAGCCTCCCTGCTAACTAACTCAAGTCTAACTCAAGTGTGCTGGAGCCAGCTCTAACTTGCTTGTGAGGAGCAATTGTTAAAATTTCAGGGTGAGCATTTACACCTCATAAATAGGCAAATGCCACAAATCAGATAAATTGTCTTGCTGATTGTCTATTGCAAGCTAGGTGGTCTAGGAGTCAGGAAGACCTGAGTTCAAATCTGTCCTCAGATACTTACTAGCTGTGTGACCCTGGGCATGACACTTAACCTCTGTCTGTCTCAGTTTCCTCATCTGTAAAATGGGAGTAATGATAGCATCTACCTCCCAGGGCTGTTGTGAGGATAAAATAGGATAATAATTGTAAAGTGCTTAGTACAGTTCCCAGCAGATAGTAAGCACTATATAAATGTTAATTATTATTATTATCTGTAAAATGGGGATAAAAATAGCACCTATCTCCCAGAGTTGTTGTGAGAATCAAATGAATTAATAATGTAAAGGGCTTATCACAGTGCCTGAAACAGTGAATGCTATATAATTATTAGCTATTATTATTATTATTAGATGTTTGTTGACTGACTAACTGACTGCTCCTTCCTAAACACAACTGTCTGGCATACTTAGAAAATAGTCCATCCTCTTAGTTTCCATCAATGTTTAACTCAGATGCCAGTTGTTACAAGAAGCTTTTCCTGA
>NW_020946832.1:0-2579 GCF_900497805.2 Vombatus ursinus | reverse complement strand
TCAGGAAAAGCTTCTTGTAACAACTGGCATCTGAGTTAAACATTGATGGAAACTAAGAGGATGGACTATTTTCTAAGTATGCCAGACAGTTGTGTTTAGGAAGGAGCAGTCAGTTAGTCAGTCAACAAACATCTAATAATAATAATAATAGCTAATAATTATATAGCATTCACTGTTTCAGGCACTGTGATAAGCCCTTTACATTATTAATTCATTTGATTCTCACAACAACTCTGGGAGATAGGTGCTATTTTTATCCCCATTTTACAGATAATAATAATAATTAACATTTATATAGTGCTTACTATCTGCTGGGAACTGTACTAAGCACTTTACAATTATTATCCTATTTTATCCTCACAACAGCCCTGGGAGGTAGATGCTATCATTACTCCCATTTTACAGATGAGGAAACTGAGACAGACAGAGGTTAAGTGTCATGCCCAGGGTCACACAGCTAGTAAGTATCTGAGGACAGATTTGAACTCAGGTCTTCCTGACTCCTAGACCACCTAGCTTGCAATAGACAATCAGCAAGACAATTTATCTGATTTGTGGCATTTGCCTATTTATGAGGTGTAAATGCTCACCCTGAAATTTTAACAATTGCTCCTCACAAGCAAGTTAGAGCTGGCTCCAGCACACTTGAGTTAGACTTGAGTTAGTTAGCAGGGAGGCTCCAAGGAATGACCTTTGGATCTCAGCCCAGTAATAACTGCAATGAGGGTACATCTAATGGCTATGCTATAGGTGAAAATAAAGTTGGTAGGGGGTGAACGCTAGGTACAAACTGCTTTGAGTTTGAGCTCACTTTCTCCAGGGACTGAGGAGTACTGTCTCCTCCTTCCAAAATGCTGGAAAGGAAATGATTTGCACTTCTATTCTTGCTGTATCCTCACCCTAAGTATTTCTTTGTAAAAGCTAATTGATGCCTATTGGTTAAATGAAACTGGGGAGATAATCACAGTGGAGGTAAGCACACCAGAATGGGAATTTGAGCCAATAGCGGAATAGAAAGCCATTACATTGCCCCTCAGGGGTACCCCTAGGACACGACGGGGAAATGTAGCCAGCATCCCTCTAGGCGATTGATCCAGAGTCTTGCTGCATGTGGTGACTCATCTAGCATAAAATTTAGTTCTTCTTATTTGCAGAAACTCCCTGGAGAAATTATCCACTCAAGACTTTCACTACTCAATAGCCTAGTTTTCAGAATCCATTAAAGAAAAACCGGCAACATGTTTTTCTCTGCCTTTGTTTTAGGCTGTCATTGTATAATGATATCTTTTCAGTGTATATTTCCCTTACATGTCAAATCATCTTTTTGAGATGATATTGAAGATTTTTGCATTTGTTGATTCATTGAATGTTTTAAGTACTAATAGTTGACATATGATCCCGAACAAGTATTGATAGTGAGCCTAATATGAGAAGTATGGACTTTGCTTTACTAAGAGCTAGTGCCTATCTGCTAAATGTTCATACTTTTCTTTTTTTTCATTTAAACAGACCTGGATTGCCTGCCTCATTGTGAGAGTCATTAGGATTGCAGATCCATAGGGTAAAATCTATAGGTTATCTACCCGATTGCCCAGAGACCTCGAGTAATCATCCTCAGTTGCTTCATCCCTTTTCTTGGGAGCCTCATATTTGTTCAGGGCTTTAATTCATCCTGTTTTCTTCAGTCTCTCCCTGAGCTACTTGGCCTCTTCTTGGGTGCATCTGGAATTCCAGTTGGAGTGTCCTTGCAGTGAGAGGGATCCAGGGGGGGAAATTTTTAGGTGTTCTTTGAAATAGAGACCAAGAGGAAATTTTTTCTGGACCTTGTTGCCAGTGGTACCCTGGAGAAATTTCAGTGTGTCTTTTCGGAAAGGAACACTTAGAAAAATTTGTCCAGATCCCAGTTGGATGACCTTATGTGCTGAGGAAACCATGGAAGAGTTTTCATTCAGGACAGTTGGATTTCTCACCCAGAGGTGAGGGGATGACTTCTAGTCAGCTCCAAGTCCCTCAATTCCACATGCCCTGGGATCACTGTAGAAATTAGTTTTTCTTCTGGGATAGAAAGCTTGATTTTTTTTGCCTTTTAAAGTTACTTAATGATTAAACCTGCTCTATGACTTTGTGTGGAGCTGGGTAGGGCTGCTTTGCTGGAAGAGCAAAAGCCCCCTGATCACCCTTCCCCCAGTTACTTTGCAAGCCCCAAACCGAAAGGATCACTTGGTTTCTCACCTGAGTATGAGAGGATGTCTTTCAGCAGACCCCAGGTCCTTCATTCTTGTAGAAAGAATTTTGTGTGCTCTAGGATTGTTGTAGAGACTCAGTTTTCAAATGTGGAAAGCTTGATATGCTTTTCCTTTGGAGTTTAAACCCACTCTGTGAGTTGTGAGTCTAGAGCAGACGCTGGCAGCCCTAATGGAAAAGAGTAAACTGCTTTATAGGCTCCAAGTCAAATTGGTTTGATTTCTCACCTGAAGGTGAGGCAGTGACTTCCAGCTGACCCCTTGTCCTAGACCTAAACCCTTTGGGGAGAGCTCCACATGGTCTGGAAATCTCTGAATCAACCAGGTTTTCTCACT
>NW_020946831.1:0-2586 GCF_900497805.2 Vombatus ursinus | reverse complement strand
GAGGGTTAGTGAGAAAACCTGGTTGATTCAGAGATTTCCAGACCATGTGGAGCTCTCCCCAAAGGGTTTAGGTCTAGGACAAGGGGTCAGCTGGAAGTCACTGCCTCACCTTCAGGTGAGAAATCAAACCAATTTGACTTGGAGCCTATAAAGCAGTTTACTCTTTTCCATTAGGGCTGCCAGCGTCTGCTCTAGACTCACAACTCACAGAGTGGGTTTAAACTCCAAAGGAAAAGCATATCAAGCTTTCCACATTTGAAAACTGAGTCTCTACAACAATCCTAGAGCACACAAAATTCTTTCTACAAGAATGAAGGACCTGGGGTCTGCTGAAAGACATCCTCTCATACTCAGGTGAGAAACCAAGTGATCCTTTCGGTTTGGGGCTTGCAAAGTAACTGGGGGAAGGGTGATCAGGGGGCTTTTGCTCTTCCAGCAAAGCAGCCCTACCCAGCTCCACACAAAGTCATAGAGCAGGTTTAATCATTAAGTAACTTTAAAAGGCAAAAAAAATCAAGCTTTCTATCCCAGAAGAAAAACTAATTTCTACAGTGATCCCAGGGCATGTGGAATTGAGGGACTTGGAGCTGACTAGAAGTCATCCCCTCACCTCTGGGTGAGAAATCCAACTGTCCTGAATGAAAACTCTTCCATGGTTTCCTCAGCACATAAGGTCATCCAACTGGGATCTGGACAAATTTTTCTAAGTGTTCCTTTCCGAAAAGACACACTGAAATTTCTCCAGGGTACCACTGGCAACAAGGTCCAGAAAAAATTTCCTCTTGGTCTCTATTTCAAAGAACACCTAAAAATTTCCCCCCCTGGATCCCTCTCACTGCAAGGACACTCCAACTGGAATTCCAGATGCACCCAAGAAGAGGCCAAGTAGCTCAGGGAGAGACTGAAGAAAACAGGATGAATTAAAGCCCTGAACAAATATGAGGCTCCCAAGAAAAGGGATGAAGCAACTGAGGATGATTACTCGAGGTCTCTGGGCAATCGGGTAGATAACCTATAGATTTTACCCTATGGATCTGCAATCCTAATGACTCTCACAATGAGGCAGGCAATCCAGGTCTGTTTAAATGAAAAAAAAGAAAAGTATGAACATTTAGCAGATAGGCACTAGCTCTTAGTAAAGCAAAGTCCATACTTCTCATATTAGGCTCACTATCAATACTTGTTCGGGATCATATGTCAACTATTAGTACTTAAAACATTCAATGAATCAACAAATGCAAAAATCTTCAATATCATCTCAAAAAGATGATTTGACATGTAAGGGAAATATACACTGAAAAGATATCATTATACAATGACAGCCTAAAACAAAGGCAGAGAAAAACATGTTGCCGGTTTTTCTTTAATGGATTCTGAAAACTAGGCTATTGAGTAGTGAAAGTCTTGAGTGGATAATTTCTCCAGGGAGTTTCTGCAAATAAGAAGAACTAAATTTTATGCTAGATGAGTCACCACATGCAGCAAGACTCTGGATCAATCGCCTAGAGGGATGCTGGCTACATTTCCCCGTCGTGTCCTAGGGGTACCCCTGAGGGGCAATGTAATGGCTTTCTATTCCGCTATTGGCTCAAATTCCCATTCTGGTGTGCTTACCTCCACTGTGATTATCTCCCCAGTTTCATTTAACCAATAGGCATCAATTAGCTTTTACAAAGAAATACTTAGGGTGAGGATACAGCAAGAATAGAAGTGCAAATCATTTCCTTTCCAGCATTTTGGAAGGAGGAGACAGTACTCCTCAGTCCCTGGAGAAAGTGAGCTCAAACTCAAAGCAGTTTGTACCTAGCGTTCACCCCCTACCAACTTTATTTTCACCTATAGCATAGCCATTAGATGTACCCTCATTGCAGTTATTACTGGGCTGAGATCCAAAGGTCATTCCTTGGAGCCTCCCTGCTAACTAACTCAAGTCTAACTCAAGTGTGCTGGAGCCAGCTCTAACTTGCTTGTGAGGAGCAATTGTTAAAATTTCAGGGTGAGCATTTACACCTCATAAATAGGCAAATGCCACAAATCAGATAAATTGTCTTGCTGATTGTCTATTGCAAGCTAGGTGGTCTAGGAGTCAGGAAGACCTGAGTTCAAATCTGTCCTCAGATACTTACTAGCTGTGTGACCCTGGGCATGACACTTAACCTCTGTCTGTCTCAGTTTCCTCATCTGTAAAATGGGAGTAATGATAGCATCTACCTCCCAGGGCTGTTGTGAGGATAAAATAGGATAATAATTGTAAAGTGCTTAGTACAGTTCCCAGCAGATAGTAAGCACTATATAAATGTTAATTATTATTATTATCTGTAAAATGGGGATAAAAATAGCACCTATCTCCCAGAGTTGTTGTGAGAATCAAATGAATTAATAATGTAAAGGGCTTATCACAGTGCCTGAAACAGTGAATGCTATATAATTATTAGCTATTATTATTATTATTAGATGTTTGTTGACTGACTAACTGACTGCTCCTTCCTAAACACAACTGTCTGGCATACTTAGAAAATAGTCCATCCTCTTAGTTTCCATCAATGTTTAACTCAGATGCCAGTTGTTACAAGAAGCTTTTCCTGA
>NW_020946830.1:0-12808 GCF_900497805.2 Vombatus ursinus | reverse complement strand
TTCTTGAGGGCAGAGGTTGTTTGTGTTGTCTTTCTAGCACAGGGGGTTAGGGACTGAGCCCAAGATGTTATTAAAATGGGTGCTATGAGAAATGATGAGCTCAATGATCTTAGAAAGGCATGGGAAGACTTACACAAAATAGCGAAGAGTGAAGTAAGTAGAACCTAGAGAACATTGTACATAGTAACAGCAACATTGTTTTAAAAATGACTTTGAGTAACTAAGTCATTTTGACTATTATAAATATACAAACTAAAAATAAAGGATATATGAAGAAAGATGCTATCTTCATCCAGAGAAAGAACTGATAAATAGAAGTATGCATAGAATAATTTTACACACACACACACACACACACACACACACACACACACACACACACCCCTATTTGTGTCCAATAGTAGCCATGTCTAGGGTGGGGCAGGAAGGAGGGTAGTAATTGTAGTTGTTGTTCAGCCATTTTTCAGTCATGTCTGACTCTTCATGACCCCATTTGGGGGTTTCTTAGAAAAGATATTGGAGTAGCTATTTCCTTCTCCAGCTCATTTTGCAAATGAGGAGACTGAGGTAAAAAGGGTTAAATGACTTGCCCAGGGCCACACAGATAGTAAGTATCTGAGGATACATTTGAACTCAGGCATTCCTGATTCTAGGCCAGGGCTCTATTCAATGCATCACCCACCAGTACAAAGAGATGTGACTAGCACATTCAACAGGTGCACTTTTATGTGGCTTGCTAAATTTGTTCTTCCCAGGTCCTTGCAGGTAGGTGGACAGTTGTCTCAAATTGACAAATTCTTTATCATAACCAGATATTCCAGGGTTGAATAAAAACAGCCTACAGAGGAAGTGAAACTCAAGCCATCCCATTTTTTCCACTCATTAGCAGCTCTGGTATAAGATTTGGTGGGAGAGGAGATTGATGTTATTGGTTAAAATGGTTCATGTTTGTGGCTTTCAAGTATGCAAGCATTCCCCCTCCCCCCATCCCTCATTGCAGCAACAGTTGTTCCAAAGCTCAGCTCTGCAGTTGGAAGAAAATATCCCCATCAAGTAGAGCTCTTTGAGATAATAATTTGGCTAACATCTCCTTGTAGTTAATTTCTTTGAAGAACTAGACTGACAGAAAACAGTGTTGTTTCACACAACTGTAATTTCAAATAGTCCTTCATGGTGTGTGTTTCACAGGACAGGCCCATTGAAAACAGGCACAATGTAATGTGACTTTGAGAGGGGCCCAAGGAAAAGAGGGGATACAGAGAAAGAATTAAGAAGCCGTGCTTTGCCAAGCATCTGAAGCCCAAGATGGAGGAACCCTCAGAAAATGGGGGATATTCTCTAGTCTGGAGGCCAAAGGAGTTCTAAGAGGGTTTCACTTCTTCAAGCTCCAAAGGACTGATCCAAGAACCGAAAGAATTGGTGAGCACCCCACCACAGAAGGTAGCACTGGAGAAACCCAATAACTGGTGAGTCTATAAGAGACATCCTTTGTGAGACATTTGGCTCCAGCTTTTTATTCTTCATATTTTCTTTGTGGGAATGGATAGATGGCACAGCGGATAGAGCACTGGGCCAGGAGTCAGAAAGACCTAACTTCAAATCTGGCCTCAGACACTTACTAGCTGTGTGACCCAGGCCAAGCCATTTAATGCTGTTTGCCCCAGTTTCCTCATCTGTCAAATGAGCTGGAGAAGGAAATGGTAAACCATTCCAGTATCTTTGCCAAGAAAAGCCAAAATGGGGTTATGAAGACTTGGACACAACTGAAACGATTGAACAACAACAATTTTCTTTATATGAAGAGGTAGGGAAGGTTTGAAGATTAAGGAAGAGATGATGCCTTATTTATCATTATATCTCCCTTAGCATCTAGCACAATGATGTGTAAATACTAGGTGTTTAGTAAGTATCTGCCAAATGAACGAATAAAAGGAATAAAATATTCCATCCTTGGATTCTGCGACTTTTCATTGGTAATCCTTCCTGCCTTCCATGCCTGGAATGTTCTCCATTCTCAGGTCCAGTCTTTACTTTCCTGGCTTCTTTCAAGACTATGCTGAAATCTCACTTTCCAAAGAGGCCTTTCCTGGCCTCTCTGCAACACTCTCCCCTCTCTCCTCGACATACACATAGATGGTGCCTTTCCTCTGGTATTATCTCCCATTTACACTGTATATAGCATGTCCTAAAAGTCTTCTTTCATGTTTAATCTTTAATAGCTGAATATTGCATGAACTTTTGAGATACCATGTATATCTTTTATGAACGTAAGTAGTTGTTTGTATATTGTCTCTCCCACTAGATTTTAAACTCCTTGAGGGGAGGGACCATTTAAAAAAACTTTTCTTTGTATTCTCAGCACTTAACGATGCCTCCTACTTAATAAGTGCTTAATAAACTCCTGTTGATTAGTTGATTGATATGAACCTGACTCCTAACAGCCAATCAGGAGGTTTCCCTTTGAAAAGCTTTTGTAGATTGATGATTATGACAAGAGATTGAAATCATAAAATATGCTGCTGGACAGGACCCTTGTTCTAATCCCAGGGTTGTCGTTACCTAGCTCTATACCCTTAGGAAAGTCAGTTCACATTTCTGAACCCCAGTTTCTTCATTATGAAGAAATTGGATAATTCTGAGGTAACAAACTCTCAGTGGGACCAGAGCCAGATTAAAATGTAATTGGAAAATGTTTAACAAAATAAATAAAAATTCAATACAACAAAGACAATGTTAATGTGTGCTTTTCTCAGTCAATATGCCCACAGAGATCCATTTTTCTCTTTGAGTTTGACATCACTGGATTAGATGATCTGTTAGGTCTCTTTAAGCTCTAAATCTATGATTATACTAACTTTATATGACCACCTCATTTTACACATAAGCAACCTGAGGTCCCAAGGGGTTGTTACTTATATAAGGTCATAAAGAACAAAGCCTGGATTCAAACCCAAGTTCTTCAACTCGAAAAGTGAGTTTGGTTTAGTTAATAACCCAGGGCTAACTAAGTTCACTATTGGAAGGACACTGCCTTTGTCATTGTTTTTAGGTTTTGAGCCACAGATATGTCAACTGGATTCCTTCACTTACCAGGCAGGTTCAGGGTAAGGCCATATTTGAAATAAATTTTCAAATTAAAAATAAAAGTCTTCTAGCTTCTGCTAAGGAGCCCTGACTACGAATTTGGGGTGGAAATATAAAGGAAGAGAAAATTGTCCAGTCACCTTTAGAGATACTTCATGGATGGGGCAAATACTGCATCCCTACTTGATGGAAGTTTCCCAGTGAAAACAAGGATCGGAAATTGTTGGAAATCCAAAGGAATAAGACCTGGTCCAAAGGAAATTGAACAAGGAAGCCTATCAGTGGACAGCAAATACTGTGGTTAGAAAGAGAGACCAAAGTGGAGCTTAGGATTTGGAAAACTGCATGGCAACTGTAAGGAAAATAGATTACTCTCAGCCAAGAGCAAATATGAAAGAAACAGGCTCCGGCCACACGGTAACTAGGACAGATGGGCTGTGAGTGAGGTAGTGTTTATCAGTGCTGCTGTTTGGGGAGAAACACACAAAAGCTTGCACTGCCTCATCAGGGAATCTTGGTGGCAGTATTAACATGGTGACAACTGATGTGTATGTGGTGAGGTGGCATTAGGAGAGGCTAATGAATGACCCGGCAGCATTATTGATTATTGTTACTTCCTTGCATTGATTTATAAAATTAATTCTTATGTATCAAGATTTTCATGACCTATATGATATGACTGGTCATCAGGGGAGTGCCTTTCAGATGCACTGGTACAACCCACAAATTGACCTGGATGTAGAAATCATAAGAAACTTGAAGAACAGCACCAGACTAGATTGGTAGACCAGCATTACAGAGCAGCTGAAAAGTTAGGTCCCATCTAAGTGGTTAGATTTTCTGAGAAAATAAGATACTCAAGTGTCTGGAACCAGAGATAGCTCAACTAGAGATCAAGGGTCAGAAGGGAGCTGTCTGTTGAGATGAACTTCCTACAGGGTGACCAAGCCAGTTTAACTCAGTTTACTAATAAAGGTAAGATCATAGACATTAGTTGTGGCTTATATAAGCTACCCCTGGAAACCCCTTTTGGGGGATGGTCCTATTATATCAGTGATGTCATTAAATAGCTAAAGTGCATCACAACGGAGAATGCAAATTCTAGGACTTCAACTGGTGACTTTTGTACAGTTTCCAGGTAGATTATTCTTTCTTTTACAGAAAAAAAGGCACTTACAGGAAATTTGTTCTTTTTTTTCCCTAGCTCTCAAGGTATCTTCTTCTAACATAGGCATGGTAATTAAGGTAAATATGGAACCAGGGTTGGATTGGTCAAGGAGGTAGAAAGGAGGCATTAACCTGTGAGACCCCTAGTGTGCATAGCTAGATAGAAAGCAAAGGCTTTCTATAATCTCATGAACTTTTTTCTCCCAGGTTCTGGGAGGCCTCTTTGCAGCACAGAGGCTTCTTTGGTCACAGCCTGGGCCTTTTTGTCCCTCAAGTCTGACCTTGCACGCTAATATACGAATATGTGCCAAATTTACTTCCACAGCTAGATCACCCAGAACCTCCAGGAACCAAGGGAACCAAGAAGATTGGCTTTTGTGATTATACCCAGGCCACCCATGAATAAGTCCATTGAGCAAGGGGTAAGAAACAGCTATTCAGTCTATAAATATCCCCAAGGCTGGCCTGAAAAGCCAATGATGTCAGAGAAAGTGAACAGACATCTCCAAAAAGACAAGTTCAGTATGGAGAGGACCAGGCATAAAGGATATCTTTCCCTCTGTCATTATGTTTCCAGACTTGATGCACTAGGGCTGGTGAAATGTATCTTTCCCAGCACTGTCTTACAACGAGTAGCTAGTCCTTATGAGAAACTCCCTGGGATCCCCCTGAGGAACATCAGGTGTGTCTGCAATAACTCCATCAGCAATGAGGTAAGACTTGAATGGTGGTACTCTGCCCTTGGGTGAAAGATAAGGTAGAAAAATAGGTTGGAGTTGGGAGAAGAGACAGCTGAGAAGGGAAAGGAGTGAGGGGATGCCAAGACTGCCAAAAAAATTGTTGAGAGGTCTCACAAAGAACTCTACTCTGCATTTGGCTGCCTTGGCTTGCCATTCACTATGAGCAGAATGGGGGTAGTGCTTTTCACAGAAATGTTAATGGGAGATACAAATTGCTTACGTAATGCCCCTGCACCAATGAAGGAACAGCCTGTCAAGGGAAACTTGGAGAAATTGCAACCGGAGATGATGCTGGGACAGAGCCCGAAGTGCTTTGTGCCATTTGTGGTTGGGAAGAGGGTGGAGATAGGGGCGTGACATGTCGAAGTTTAGTTCATGGCACCAAAGGGACATAGCCCCGAGGTCAGTATCACTCTAGTCACATGATATCATGACAAGAGACAGTAAACAGAGAAATCAATAGGAGGAATAGGAAGCATCTTTGGAAAAACCTAATGAGACACTTGAGTTACAGCCAGGATTATACAAGGGCCATTCAGCACTTGGCTAGAGAGCTCACCCTGGGGATAATGCTTGATCAAATGTTGCCTGGGTATGGGGCTCCCAAGAATGATGGTGCACTGCTTGTTCTGATGCAGTTTACTAGCCAAATGGAGCTCCAGGGTGAGTTCTGTTAAACTGGATGGAGAATTACTCCTCATTTGCTTGCCCTGGGCATGCAAGGCAGTTACCTCATGACTTGTAATTGACAGGAGCAAGTTTCTCATGACATCCAGGCAGGTCCTTTTCGGCTCTGGAGGTAGCACTCAGCCACACTGAGTTACGAAGAGGTAATGAATTGAGTGGAAGATTCAATGCCTTGAATAGGTTAAAAATAGTATGACTACCTGTTCCAGGATAGCTAGGATGGTCCTAGTTTTAGAAGATGATGTCCTAGTACCAAGGAGAGGTTCTAGTTGGTACTTATCCCAAGCATTCCTAACTTAACTCTAGCCCACAAATGCCTTTCCTTTACCTTGTATTCCTCTAGAATTTATGTTGCATTGAATTGTTCTTGGTTTCTTATCAATAGATGATCCCTCTCTCACCATTTGATCTTATTCTAGAGTTCTGCAATACTTAGCTTGCATTGTGTTATTATGAGCTTACTTTTGTTCTTTATTCAATTTAATTCAACAAGCATCTATTAATTGCTTACTACGTGCCAGGGACTCTGCTAAGTTAGGGATACAAAGACAAAAATGAAAATCTCTTCCCTCAAGGAGCTTATTTTCTATAAGATGTTTGCATATATTTAAGGAACTGTAAGTTCATGGAGAGTCTTTTTCTCATGGACTCATTGCATTTTAGAACTGGAAGAGAGCTCAGAAGTCATTTTTATTAACAATACCTCACATTTGAATACTACTTTAAGGTTTGCAAATCACTTTCCTAACAACACTCCTATTAGGTTGGTAGAACAAGCCATTATCCTTATTTTACAGAGCAAAAAACTGAGGCTCTGAGATTAAATTATTTAGGAGAGAACTTCTAATTTGATAGGAAATAAAACTGCTGGGAAAACTGGAAAGGAATATGGCACAAATCAGGCTTAAATTAACATCTTATACCATACCCTGCAATAAATTCAAAATAGATATGTGATCTTAATATCAAAGATAATGCCATAAAAATTAGAAGAGAAGCAGATTATATATCTCTCATGGCTATGGGTATGAGATACACTCTTAACCAAACAAAAAATAGAAGCAATTATAAAAGAAAAATTGATAAATTTTGATTACATGAAATTGAAAATCTTCACAAACAAAATTAATGCATCCAGGTTAAGAAGGGAGGCAGTTGAATGGGGAAAAAAATCTTTGCTTAGTGTCCGAGATATATAGAAAACATATCTATTTATCTATATGCATATATATACATACATACATATACACATACATAAACATGTGTGTATGTATGTATATATGTAAATTACTTTGGTGTGCATAACCCAAACCATTCATATATACATATATGTGTGTATGTATCTGGATAACCAAAACTATTTCTCAGTAAATAATTAGTCAAATGATATGAACTAGAAAAGAGTTCTTGAAATGAAAGATTGCAAACTATTGATAACCTGTGAAAAATGTTCTAAATAAAAAATAATAAGCAAAATGCAAATCAAAACAACCCTGAGGTTTCACCTTATTCTCAGCCAATTGTTAAAGATGACAAAAGCTGAGAATAGAGAATTTAGGAGTAGTTGTAGGAAGATATGTACAATAGTGCCTTTGTTCCTCTCCAGGCTACATTTCTGACTCTAGACTTTTTCTATCATGCATGACATAGAACCATTTCACTCTGGAAATTCACTTAACCTATGGACTTCTCAAATTGGAAGTACCTTTTGAACTTGCAGACTTTTCCTGATTGGATGATTCCTTCCAGAACCTCCATTTTAAGTAGGATCTCCAGGCCACCCATGTTTTAATTTTCTCTAGCTGCACTGCTGATGCTCTTCCCAGACACCTTCTTTCTGCCCTATCCCCCCAACTCATTAAAATGTAAACTCCTTAAGAGCAGGAACTGTTTTTTCTTTCTGCTTGTATTTATATTCTCTGTGCTGAGCATAGGACCCAGAACATGGTAAGTGCCTAATAAATGCTTGTTGACTTGATTGATTTCATCTTTTGAGGCTGGAGGAAGGAAGATAATAGAGGTAAAAAGAGAGTTGAAGGAATTTGAGAATTGTATTAATAATCTCAGATAAGGTCATCTCATGAAAGAGAGGATGTGTGGGGATGGCAATGAGAGCTTGAGGAGTTTGGGAACAGTGCTATGAAGCATGTAATAGGAACAGTTAATATGAAGCTTCAAAATGAAATTAATAACAGAGCTGGAGAGCATTAGTGAGGGGTTCAGTTGTAGTTGTAAATATGGTGGCCTACAAAAATGTCATTCCTCACACAAAAGAAACCTCTTTGGGATTTCATCTTCCCAATTCAAGTAGTCACAGAATCACAGAATTTTCGAGCTGTCCCACGGTGGCTGCTAAAGCCAGCTGCAACTGGCTTGTGAAAATGGATTGTTAAATTTTCAATATGGGCATTTACATGTCAGAAATTGGCAAGCACTACAGATCAGGGCTTCATTTATTGTTTTGTTGATTGTCTAGACCTGGGGTGGGGAACCTGCAGCCTCGAGGCCACATGTAGCCTTCCAGGTCCTTGGGTGCGGCCTTTTGACTGAGTCCAAGTTTTACAGAACAAACCCTTTTATTAAGGGGATTCACTCTGTGAAGTTCAGATTCAATCAAAGGACTGCATTTGAGGACCTAGAGGGCTACGTGCTACGTGTGGTCTCGAGGCCGCAGGTTCCCCACCTCTTGTCTAGACTTAAGAAAGTGATGGAGGAAGTGTTAATAATACAGATTAAACTTAAAAGTGTGTTGTGGGCACATTTTCCTGTCATAAAGGCAGTTGTTAAACATTTACCAGCACAGCCCTGGGGAAGCAACTTTGGTTGCCATATAATCTAATCCACACCTGAAAAGTAACCCTTACTATAACATACACAGCAAGTTATGCAGCGGCCAGAACTACCATTTCCAGTGGCTGCCCATTACATTTTTGTGTGGCTCTAATTGTTAAAAAAAAAAAATTCATGACATTATGTCTACATTTCCCTTTTTTATCTTTTTTTTCTTTCTTTTTCTTTTCCTTTTTTTGAGACAATGATATTAAGTGATTTGCTAAGGGTCACATAGCTAGTGTCTGAGGCTTGATTTGAACTCAGATCCTCCTGACTCCAGGACTGGTACTCTTATCCATTGTTCCAGGTAGCTGTCCTCCCTTTTGTATTTTCTACTCATTGCTTCTGGTTCTGTCCTTTGGGGTCATACAGAAAAAGTTTAATCCATCCTTCATATGACAGCCCTTCAAATACTTAAAGACAGCTATCACAACCTCCCCAATTTCAGTCTTCTCTTCTCCGGGCTAAATATTCTCAGTTCCTTCAACTGATGTACAAATAACACTGTGGACTCAAGGATCTTCATCATCTTGGTTGCCCTGCTTCTAGATTTTCTCCAACTTAATTCCAGCTATGCATACAACTGGTTGTCTAGGTTAGTTTGGAGCCATATCCCAGAGACAGAGATCCAAATGGTAAAATTTGAGTCACACTTTTAGGGCCAGTCTTTGATAGGTTCAGAGTCCCCTCCATTTGAGAGCTGATCTTTACTAGTTTTCTGACACAAAGGAATTTAGTCTTCCTGGAATCTTTTACAAGTACTGAATTACCATGAAGAAGCAAAACAAAACAAAACCCAGAGACAGCTTTAGAACCTTGGTGAGAATAGTGAAAGAGGATTTTGTAGAAATGCTCATTTTAGCATTGAAGTTGGGAAGAACAGGAAATAGAGAGTATTTAAAGTAAACGGTTCTTGTTCTCTTCTCTCTTTCAGATCACTGTTTTGTGTAGAGGTAGGCATAACTGGAAGACCACAGAGCAGAAGTTTGCTCCATCTGCTACTCTAGCTTCCATTAAAAGTCTCTCTGTCAGGCCTCTTAAGGAAAATAGTTTGAAAGTTTTTGCTTACAAGAAACAGAGCAAAGGGTCAGTCAGTCAACTGGTCAACAAGACTTTACTAAACTGACTATGTGTTTGTTGCTAGCACTGGGGATAAAAAGAAAGGCAAAAAACAATCCTTGACTTCAAGTAGCTTACATTCTAGTTGAGGGACAACTTGTGAATTATTAGATTTATATGATCCCCTAGTTGTAGCAGATGGAGACCTAGCTGTTCCATGAAGCCTTTCCTCATAACTCCAAATAGTACTAGCCTCTTCACTTTTTGAATACTATACATTTTGTCACAGAAAAAATTCAATTTAGCACCATCTTAGAGAGGACCTTGTATCATTCTCTAATTGGTTCACATATGTATGCTTTTTCTCCCTCCCAAAATTCTCTCTTTTAAAGCAGTGGGTTTGCCATACATTTCATCCATAATCTCCCTTCATATTAGATACATGAATGATAGAATGAAAAAACATTTATCAAGTGCTTAATAAGAGTCATATACTAGCAAGCACTTTGTAGGTATGCTCCATAAATATTTGATAAATTGAACTTCCTACAGAAAAATGAACATTCTTCTTCCATAAGAGTGGGGACTTAATGAAGTTTTGGTGGCTGTAAGGGAATGAGCCTAAGCCTGAACATAGAACTATAAGTAGGAATTTTTTTTAAATCTAGAACAAGAACAATTGTGGAGGAAGGTAGTAGAAGGCATAGGTGAAATACATAGGATTGTGTGAACATAGGTGAGGGAGGGTATGATCTATTTTCCCCAGAATCTGTCCCTGGACTCCATAGAGAATGGGGGCAGCATTATGAGGAGGAGTATAGTATGGCAGAAAATATACTGGATTTAGAGTTAGAAGTCCTGGGTTTAAATTCTGGCACTCTGAACACTGACACTGAACAAGTTATTTAACTCTCTGGGCCTCAGTTTCCTCAGCTGTAAAAAGAAGGGGTTGGATTAGGTGACCCTCGAGGTTTCTCCGCCATTCTAAATCTGATCTTGGGAGTCTTTGAGGTCTTTGGGCCATTGGGAGTGGTCTGAGGAAGGATGAGAGTAGATGGCACAAAAAAGGGAAATGAGAGGTCACTGAAGATAATTCAACTCAATTCAATTCAACAAATTAAATACCTACTCTGTGCCAGGAACTGTACTAGGTACTGGGAATACAATGACCAAAATGAAACAGTCCCTGCGCTTAAGGAGTTTACATTCACAATACACTTTTTTCCCCACTAGGGCAAAACCTGTTGGGGAAAATGAGTGTTGGTGAGGCGGAAATAAGAAAGTCAAGTGTCAACCTGATTACTGCAAAGAGAAAGCCATAATGCCAGCACATTTACTTATGTGACACTATATGAAATAACTTTCTGGTTCTGGTGGGTCCAGAAGCATGGCAGCTGGTAGAAACAATTCCATCTTACTCTCAGCCAAGACCTAGAGACCTCCCTTCCTCTCACATAGCCCTAGTTATACCTCTTTTTTTAAGGGGAAGTGAAAGGGGTGAGAAGGCTTGAGGAATCTTAGGTGACTAAATAAGTGATTATTTGCATTCTAGCTTAACAAGGGAACAGGCATTGGGCCTGTGTTGCCTATTGGGCAGTTTAGAAGTCAGACTGTTGTAAACTTACAGAGGGAAACCCTATGGGGAATTATGTAAGAGTGGGAGAGTTTTTTCTCCATGGCTATAACTGGCAATTTCAGCACCCAGGGGAAGCATTACAAAACCTATCTAATGGCTTAGAATGAGTGTAAATAGCAATTGTTTTCTGTTCTGGCCAGAAACCTTAAGGGTCTTCCCCTCCCAGATTGATATGTTTGTGACAGTAAACTAGGCCATCTTTTTTCTAAGTTCTTATCCAGCCTTTAGTCATTGAATGGGCATTGCCTCAGACAACCTGAAGCCTGGGAAAGACCTTAATTTAGAAATGCCGACGTCATCCATTGCATCCTGGAGCACTGCTAGTCCTCTTGTCTTGTCTTGCCACTGGGCTTCCATGACTCTGGAGGAGAGAGTGAGACTGATGATTTTGTGTAGCTCTGCCTCACTTAAATCCAATTCATGAGTAAGTCTAGACTTCACTCTTGTGATGTCAATAACAACAACAACAACAAAGCAAGTTGAGGGAAAAGAGGCCTTGGACCACTGCTACTGAGATCACTTCGGGAAGAAGGGAGCAAGGTGGGGTAGAGCCTGGAAGTAAGAGGAGCCCTAACTGTGGAGGTGGGGGTTGTTTGAGATCAACATCTAGTAACTTCATATTTTACAATAATTATTCTGACTAACTAGATGCTTAAAAACTCTGTTTTCAGTGTTTGGAAGGGGTATAGTTGCTATCAATGCCCTTTAAATTTTGATTTAAAATCTGGGATTGGAGATAGAGCTGTTCTACATTAGCTGTTGATCTGCTTTTCTCTCTTTTGTTGATGAGAGAAATATTTTTCTTTCCCCTCTGGCTCTGAAGAGTGTGGAGTTGTACCACAAGAGAAAAAAATCTGAATTAGGTAACATTATTTTCCCCTTTCCAAGAGAGTTGGAAGCATTTTTTAGAAACTGGGTGAAACTGATTTCCCAACTTCGAGGAGAGTCACCATTGAAATAATCGTAACTACAACAGCGTCACAGATTGAGAACTACAAGAGACCTTTGATGTCATCTAATCTAACCAACCACGAATACCCTTTGGACAGATGAGGAGGTTGAGGCCCAAGGAGGTCAAATGGCATGTCTGAGGTCACACAGATGGTAAGCCACAGAGGCAAAATTCAGACTCATATCCTCTGAGTGCCAGTCCAGTGTTCTTTTTACTGGTCCACGCTGGTGAAGTCAAATTATTTATTTATTTTTTGATGTCAATTTTTTACTATGCAGAAGCATACTGTCTATCTTAGAAAAAGCAAGGGGCAGACATGGGCCCTACTACCTTAGTTAGTCCTGTTCTTAAAGGCTCACTCTCTCTCAGTTCGTTACTATTCCTCTGGAAAATTTTCAAGTTCTTCATTTTGGGGTTGTTGTTGTTGTTTTGTGAATGGTGTTGCAATGGCTTTATCATTTTTCATCTTGCCGTGGCTTTTTAGATCAGGACATAGAAGAAGAAATTACAAAATGATTTTTTCCCCTTCATGAATGCTTAGCTAGAACTGCAAAGCAGGCTCCTGCATTTATGAAAGGGAAATGGGAATGTCTTTTCCAACGAATCCTGTCTTCTCATTTTGTGGCCTGAGAATGTAAGCATCAGCTTCAA
>NW_020946829.1:0-12808 GCF_900497805.2 Vombatus ursinus | reverse complement strand
TTCTTGAGGGCAGAGGTTGTTTGTGTTGTCTTTCTAGCACAGGGGGTTAGGGACTGAGCCCAAGATGTTATTAAAATGGGTGCTATGAGAAATGATGAGCTCAATGATCTTAGAAAGGCATGGGAAGACTTACACAAAATAGCGAAGAGTGAAGTAAGTAGAACCTAGAGAACATTGTACATAGTAACAGCAACATTGTTTTAAAAATGACTTTGAGTAACTAAGTCATTTTGACTATTATAAATATACAAACTAAAAATAAAGGATATATGAAGAAAGATGCTATCTTCATCCAGAGAAAGAACTGATAAATAGAAGTATGCATAGAATAATTTTACACACACACACACACACACACACACACACACACACACACACACACCCCTATTTGTGTCCAATAGTAGCCATGTCTAGGGTGGGGCAGGAAGGAGGGTAGTAATTGTAGTTGTTGTTCAGCCATTTTTCAGTCATGTCTGACTCTTCATGACCCCATTTGGGGGTTTCTTAGAAAAGATATTGGAGTAGCTATTTCCTTCTCCAGCTCATTTTGCAAATGAGGAGACTGAGGTAAAAAGGGTTAAATGACTTGCCCAGGGCCACACAGATAGTAAGTATCTGAGGATACATTTGAACTCAGGCATTCCTGATTCTAGGCCAGGGCTCTATTCAATGCATCACCCACCAGTACAAAGAGATGTGACTAGCACATTCAACAGGTGCACTTTTATGTGGCTTGCTAAATTTGTTCTTCCCAGGTCCTTGCAGGTAGGTGGACAGTTGTCTCAAATTGACAAATTCTTTATCATAACCAGATATTCCAGGGTTGAATAAAAACAGCCTACAGAGGAAGTGAAACTCAAGCCATCCCATTTTTTCCACTCATTAGCAGCTCTGGTATAAGATTTGGTGGGAGAGGAGATTGATGTTATTGGTTAAAATGGTTCATGTTTGTGGCTTTCAAGTATGCAAGCATTCCCCCTCCCCCCATCCCTCATTGCAGCAACAGTTGTTCCAAAGCTCAGCTCTGCAGTTGGAAGAAAATATCCCCATCAAGTAGAGCTCTTTGAGATAATAATTTGGCTAACATCTCCTTGTAGTTAATTTCTTTGAAGAACTAGACTGACAGAAAACAGTGTTGTTTCACACAACTGTAATTTCAAATAGTCCTTCATGGTGTGTGTTTCACAGGACAGGCCCATTGAAAACAGGCACAATGTAATGTGACTTTGAGAGGGGCCCAAGGAAAAGAGGGGATACAGAGAAAGAATTAAGAAGCCGTGCTTTGCCAAGCATCTGAAGCCCAAGATGGAGGAACCCTCAGAAAATGGGGGATATTCTCTAGTCTGGAGGCCAAAGGAGTTCTAAGAGGGTTTCACTTCTTCAAGCTCCAAAGGACTGATCCAAGAACCGAAAGAATTGGTGAGCACCCCACCACAGAAGGTAGCACTGGAGAAACCCAATAACTGGTGAGTCTATAAGAGACATCCTTTGTGAGACATTTGGCTCCAGCTTTTTATTCTTCATATTTTCTTTGTGGGAATGGATAGATGGCACAGCGGATAGAGCACTGGGCCAGGAGTCAGAAAGACCTAACTTCAAATCTGGCCTCAGACACTTACTAGCTGTGTGACCCAGGCCAAGCCATTTAATGCTGTTTGCCCCAGTTTCCTCATCTGTCAAATGAGCTGGAGAAGGAAATGGTAAACCATTCCAGTATCTTTGCCAAGAAAAGCCAAAATGGGGTTATGAAGACTTGGACACAACTGAAACGATTGAACAACAACAATTTTCTTTATATGAAGAGGTAGGGAAGGTTTGAAGATTAAGGAAGAGATGATGCCTTATTTATCATTATATCTCCCTTAGCATCTAGCACAATGATGTGTAAATACTAGGTGTTTAGTAAGTATCTGCCAAATGAACGAATAAAAGGAATAAAATATTCCATCCTTGGATTCTGCGACTTTTCATTGGTAATCCTTCCTGCCTTCCATGCCTGGAATGTTCTCCATTCTCAGGTCCAGTCTTTACTTTCCTGGCTTCTTTCAAGACTATGCTGAAATCTCACTTTCCAAAGAGGCCTTTCCTGGCCTCTCTGCAACACTCTCCCCTCTCTCCTCGACATACACATAGATGGTGCCTTTCCTCTGGTATTATCTCCCATTTACACTGTATATAGCATGTCCTAAAAGTCTTCTTTCATGTTTAATCTTTAATAGCTGAATATTGCATGAACTTTTGAGATACCATGTATATCTTTTATGAACGTAAGTAGTTGTTTGTATATTGTCTCTCCCACTAGATTTTAAACTCCTTGAGGGGAGGGACCATTTAAAAAAACTTTTCTTTGTATTCTCAGCACTTAACGATGCCTCCTACTTAATAAGTGCTTAATAAACTCCTGTTGATTAGTTGATTGATATGAACCTGACTCCTAACAGCCAATCAGGAGGTTTCCCTTTGAAAAGCTTTTGTAGATTGATGATTATGACAAGAGATTGAAATCATAAAATATGCTGCTGGACAGGACCCTTGTTCTAATCCCAGGGTTGTCGTTACCTAGCTCTATACCCTTAGGAAAGTCAGTTCACATTTCTGAACCCCAGTTTCTTCATTATGAAGAAATTGGATAATTCTGAGGTAACAAACTCTCAGTGGGACCAGAGCCAGATTAAAATGTAATTGGAAAATGTTTAACAAAATAAATAAAAATTCAATACAACAAAGACAATGTTAATGTGTGCTTTTCTCAGTCAATATGCCCACAGAGATCCATTTTTCTCTTTGAGTTTGACATCACTGGATTAGATGATCTGTTAGGTCTCTTTAAGCTCTAAATCTATGATTATACTAACTTTATATGACCACCTCATTTTACACATAAGCAACCTGAGGTCCCAAGGGGTTGTTACTTATATAAGGTCATAAAGAACAAAGCCTGGATTCAAACCCAAGTTCTTCAACTCGAAAAGTGAGTTTGGTTTAGTTAATAACCCAGGGCTAACTAAGTTCACTATTGGAAGGACACTGCCTTTGTCATTGTTTTTAGGTTTTGAGCCACAGATATGTCAACTGGATTCCTTCACTTACCAGGCAGGTTCAGGGTAAGGCCATATTTGAAATAAATTTTCAAATTAAAAATAAAAGTCTTCTAGCTTCTGCTAAGGAGCCCTGACTACGAATTTGGGGTGGAAATATAAAGGAAGAGAAAATTGTCCAGTCACCTTTAGAGATACTTCATGGATGGGGCAAATACTGCATCCCTACTTGATGGAAGTTTCCCAGTGAAAACAAGGATCGGAAATTGTTGGAAATCCAAAGGAATAAGACCTGGTCCAAAGGAAATTGAACAAGGAAGCCTATCAGTGGACAGCAAATACTGTGGTTAGAAAGAGAGACCAAAGTGGAGCTTAGGATTTGGAAAACTGCATGGCAACTGTAAGGAAAATAGATTACTCTCAGCCAAGAGCAAATATGAAAGAAACAGGCTCCGGCCACACGGTAACTAGGACAGATGGGCTGTGAGTGAGGTAGTGTTTATCAGTGCTGCTGTTTGGGGAGAAACACACAAAAGCTTGCACTGCCTCATCAGGGAATCTTGGTGGCAGTATTAACATGGTGACAACTGATGTGTATGTGGTGAGGTGGCATTAGGAGAGGCTAATGAATGACCCGGCAGCATTATTGATTATTGTTACTTCCTTGCATTGATTTATAAAATTAATTCTTATGTATCAAGATTTTCATGACCTATATGATATGACTGGTCATCAGGGGAGTGCCTTTCAGATGCACTGGTACAACCCACAAATTGACCTGGATGTAGAAATCATAAGAAACTTGAAGAACAGCACCAGACTAGATTGGTAGACCAGCATTACAGAGCAGCTGAAAAGTTAGGTCCCATCTAAGTGGTTAGATTTTCTGAGAAAATAAGATACTCAAGTGTCTGGAACCAGAGATAGCTCAACTAGAGATCAAGGGTCAGAAGGGAGCTGTCTGTTGAGATGAACTTCCTACAGGGTGACCAAGCCAGTTTAACTCAGTTTACTAATAAAGGTAAGATCATAGACATTAGTTGTGGCTTATATAAGCTACCCCTGGAAACCCCTTTTGGGGGATGGTCCTATTATATCAGTGATGTCATTAAATAGCTAAAGTGCATCACAACGGAGAATGCAAATTCTAGGACTTCAACTGGTGACTTTTGTACAGTTTCCAGGTAGATTATTCTTTCTTTTACAGAAAAAAAGGCACTTACAGGAAATTTGTTCTTTTTTTTCCCTAGCTCTCAAGGTATCTTCTTCTAACATAGGCATGGTAATTAAGGTAAATATGGAACCAGGGTTGGATTGGTCAAGGAGGTAGAAAGGAGGCATTAACCTGTGAGACCCCTAGTGTGCATAGCTAGATAGAAAGCAAAGGCTTTCTATAATCTCATGAACTTTTTTCTCCCAGGTTCTGGGAGGCCTCTTTGCAGCACAGAGGCTTCTTTGGTCACAGCCTGGGCCTTTTTGTCCCTCAAGTCTGACCTTGCACGCTAATATACGAATATGTGCCAAATTTACTTCCACAGCTAGATCACCCAGAACCTCCAGGAACCAAGGGAACCAAGAAGATTGGCTTTTGTGATTATACCCAGGCCACCCATGAATAAGTCCATTGAGCAAGGGGTAAGAAACAGCTATTCAGTCTATAAATATCCCCAAGGCTGGCCTGAAAAGCCAATGATGTCAGAGAAAGTGAACAGACATCTCCAAAAAGACAAGTTCAGTATGGAGAGGACCAGGCATAAAGGATATCTTTCCCTCTGTCATTATGTTTCCAGACTTGATGCACTAGGGCTGGTGAAATGTATCTTTCCCAGCACTGTCTTACAACGAGTAGCTAGTCCTTATGAGAAACTCCCTGGGATCCCCCTGAGGAACATCAGGTGTGTCTGCAATAACTCCATCAGCAATGAGGTAAGACTTGAATGGTGGTACTCTGCCCTTGGGTGAAAGATAAGGTAGAAAAATAGGTTGGAGTTGGGAGAAGAGACAGCTGAGAAGGGAAAGGAGTGAGGGGATGCCAAGACTGCCAAAAAAATTGTTGAGAGGTCTCACAAAGAACTCTACTCTGCATTTGGCTGCCTTGGCTTGCCATTCACTATGAGCAGAATGGGGGTAGTGCTTTTCACAGAAATGTTAATGGGAGATACAAATTGCTTACGTAATGCCCCTGCACCAATGAAGGAACAGCCTGTCAAGGGAAACTTGGAGAAATTGCAACCGGAGATGATGCTGGGACAGAGCCCGAAGTGCTTTGTGCCATTTGTGGTTGGGAAGAGGGTGGAGATAGGGGCGTGACATGTCGAAGTTTAGTTCATGGCACCAAAGGGACATAGCCCCGAGGTCAGTATCACTCTAGTCACATGATATCATGACAAGAGACAGTAAACAGAGAAATCAATAGGAGGAATAGGAAGCATCTTTGGAAAAACCTAATGAGACACTTGAGTTACAGCCAGGATTATACAAGGGCCATTCAGCACTTGGCTAGAGAGCTCACCCTGGGGATAATGCTTGATCAAATGTTGCCTGGGTATGGGGCTCCCAAGAATGATGGTGCACTGCTTGTTCTGATGCAGTTTACTAGCCAAATGGAGCTCCAGGGTGAGTTCTGTTAAACTGGATGGAGAATTACTCCTCATTTGCTTGCCCTGGGCATGCAAGGCAGTTACCTCATGACTTGTAATTGACAGGAGCAAGTTTCTCATGACATCCAGGCAGGTCCTTTTCGGCTCTGGAGGTAGCACTCAGCCACACTGAGTTACGAAGAGGTAATGAATTGAGTGGAAGATTCAATGCCTTGAATAGGTTAAAAATAGTATGACTACCTGTTCCAGGATAGCTAGGATGGTCCTAGTTTTAGAAGATGATGTCCTAGTACCAAGGAGAGGTTCTAGTTGGTACTTATCCCAAGCATTCCTAACTTAACTCTAGCCCACAAATGCCTTTCCTTTACCTTGTATTCCTCTAGAATTTATGTTGCATTGAATTGTTCTTGGTTTCTTATCAATAGATGATCCCTCTCTCACCATTTGATCTTATTCTAGAGTTCTGCAATACTTAGCTTGCATTGTGTTATTATGAGCTTACTTTTGTTCTTTATTCAATTTAATTCAACAAGCATCTATTAATTGCTTACTACGTGCCAGGGACTCTGCTAAGTTAGGGATACAAAGACAAAAATGAAAATCTCTTCCCTCAAGGAGCTTATTTTCTATAAGATGTTTGCATATATTTAAGGAACTGTAAGTTCATGGAGAGTCTTTTTCTCATGGACTCATTGCATTTTAGAACTGGAAGAGAGCTCAGAAGTCATTTTTATTAACAATACCTCACATTTGAATACTACTTTAAGGTTTGCAAATCACTTTCCTAACAACACTCCTATTAGGTTGGTAGAACAAGCCATTATCCTTATTTTACAGAGCAAAAAACTGAGGCTCTGAGATTAAATTATTTAGGAGAGAACTTCTAATTTGATAGGAAATAAAACTGCTGGGAAAACTGGAAAGGAATATGGCACAAATCAGGCTTAAATTAACATCTTATACCATACCCTGCAATAAATTCAAAATAGATATGTGATCTTAATATCAAAGATAATGCCATAAAAATTAGAAGAGAAGCAGATTATATATCTCTCATGGCTATGGGTATGAGATACACTCTTAACCAAACAAAAAATAGAAGCAATTATAAAAGAAAAATTGATAAATTTTGATTACATGAAATTGAAAATCTTCACAAACAAAATTAATGCATCCAGGTTAAGAAGGGAGGCAGTTGAATGGGGAAAAAAATCTTTGCTTAGTGTCCGAGATATATAGAAAACATATCTATTTATCTATATGCATATATATACATACATACATATACACATACATAAACATGTGTGTATGTATGTATATATGTAAATTACTTTGGTGTGCATAACCCAAACCATTCATATATACATATATGTGTGTATGTATCTGGATAACCAAAACTATTTCTCAGTAAATAATTAGTCAAATGATATGAACTAGAAAAGAGTTCTTGAAATGAAAGATTGCAAACTATTGATAACCTGTGAAAAATGTTCTAAATAAAAAATAATAAGCAAAATGCAAATCAAAACAACCCTGAGGTTTCACCTTATTCTCAGCCAATTGTTAAAGATGACAAAAGCTGAGAATAGAGAATTTAGGAGTAGTTGTAGGAAGATATGTACAATAGTGCCTTTGTTCCTCTCCAGGCTACATTTCTGACTCTAGACTTTTTCTATCATGCATGACATAGAACCATTTCACTCTGGAAATTCACTTAACCTATGGACTTCTCAAATTGGAAGTACCTTTTGAACTTGCAGACTTTTCCTGATTGGATGATTCCTTCCAGAACCTCCATTTTAAGTAGGATCTCCAGGCCACCCATGTTTTAATTTTCTCTAGCTGCACTGCTGATGCTCTTCCCAGACACCTTCTTTCTGCCCTATCCCCCCAACTCATTAAAATGTAAACTCCTTAAGAGCAGGAACTGTTTTTTCTTTCTGCTTGTATTTATATTCTCTGTGCTGAGCATAGGACCCAGAACATGGTAAGTGCCTAATAAATGCTTGTTGACTTGATTGATTTCATCTTTTGAGGCTGGAGGAAGGAAGATAATAGAGGTAAAAAGAGAGTTGAAGGAATTTGAGAATTGTATTAATAATCTCAGATAAGGTCATCTCATGAAAGAGAGGATGTGTGGGGATGGCAATGAGAGCTTGAGGAGTTTGGGAACAGTGCTATGAAGCATGTAATAGGAACAGTTAATATGAAGCTTCAAAATGAAATTAATAACAGAGCTGGAGAGCATTAGTGAGGGGTTCAGTTGTAGTTGTAAATATGGTGGCCTACAAAAATGTCATTCCTCACACAAAAGAAACCTCTTTGGGATTTCATCTTCCCAATTCAAGTAGTCACAGAATCACAGAATTTTCGAGCTGTCCCACGGTGGCTGCTAAAGCCAGCTGCAACTGGCTTGTGAAAATGGATTGTTAAATTTTCAATATGGGCATTTACATGTCAGAAATTGGCAAGCACTACAGATCAGGGCTTCATTTATTGTTTTGTTGATTGTCTAGACCTGGGGTGGGGAACCTGCAGCCTCGAGGCCACATGTAGCCTTCCAGGTCCTTGGGTGCGGCCTTTTGACTGAGTCCAAGTTTTACAGAACAAACCCTTTTATTAAGGGGATTCACTCTGTGAAGTTCAGATTCAATCAAAGGACTGCATTTGAGGACCTAGAGGGCTACGTGCTACGTGTGGTCTCGAGGCCGCAGGTTCCCCACCTCTTGTCTAGACTTAAGAAAGTGATGGAGGAAGTGTTAATAATACAGATTAAACTTAAAAGTGTGTTGTGGGCACATTTTCCTGTCATAAAGGCAGTTGTTAAACATTTACCAGCACAGCCCTGGGGAAGCAACTTTGGTTGCCATATAATCTAATCCACACCTGAAAAGTAACCCTTACTATAACATACACAGCAAGTTATGCAGCGGCCAGAACTACCATTTCCAGTGGCTGCCCATTACATTTTTGTGTGGCTCTAATTGTTAAAAAAAAAAAATTCATGACATTATGTCTACATTTCCCTTTTTTATCTTTTTTTTCTTTCTTTTTCTTTTCCTTTTTTTGAGACAATGATATTAAGTGATTTGCTAAGGGTCACATAGCTAGTGTCTGAGGCTTGATTTGAACTCAGATCCTCCTGACTCCAGGACTGGTACTCTTATCCATTGTTCCAGGTAGCTGTCCTCCCTTTTGTATTTTCTACTCATTGCTTCTGGTTCTGTCCTTTGGGGTCATACAGAAAAAGTTTAATCCATCCTTCATATGACAGCCCTTCAAATACTTAAAGACAGCTATCACAACCTCCCCAATTTCAGTCTTCTCTTCTCCGGGCTAAATATTCTCAGTTCCTTCAGCTGATGTACAAATAACACTGTGGACTCAAGGATCTTCATCATCTTGGTTGCCCTGCTTCTAGATTTTCTCCAACTTAATTCCAGCTATGCATACAACTGGTTGTCTAGGTTAGTTTGGAGCCATATCCCAGAGACAGAGATCCAAATGGTAAAATTTGAGTCACACTTTTAGGGCCAGTCTTTGATAGGTTCAGAGTCCCCTCCATTTGAGAGCTGATCTTTACTAGTTTTCTGACACAAAGGAATTTAGTCTTCCTGGAATCTTTTACAAGTACTGAATTACCATGAAGAAGCAAAACAAAACAAAACCCAGAGACAGCTTTAGAACCTTGGTGAGAATAGTGAAAGAGGATTTTGTAGAAATGCTCATTTTAGCATTGAAGTTGGGAAGAACAGGAAATAGAGAGTATTTAAAGTAAACGGTTCTTGTTCTCTTCTCTCTTTCAGATCACTGTTTTGTGTAGAGGTAGGCATAACTGGAAGACCACAGAGCAGAAGTTTGCTCCATCTGCTACTCTAGCTTCCATTAAAAGTCTCTCTGTCAGGCCTCTTAAGGAAAATAGTTTGAAAGTTTTTGCTTACAAGAAACAGAGCAAAGGGTCAGTCAGTCAACTGGTCAACAAGACTTTACTAAACTGACTATGTGTTTGTTGCTAGCACTGGGGATAAAAAGAAAGGCAAAAAACAATCCTTGACTTCAAGTAGCTTACATTCTAGTTGAGGGACAACTTGTGAATTATTAGATTTATATGATCCCCTAGTTGTAGCAGATGGAGACCTAGCTGTTCCATGAAGCCTTTCCTCATAACTCCAAATAGTACTAGCCTCTTCACTTTTTGAATACTATACATTTTGTCACAGAAAAAATTCAATTTAGCACCATCTTAGAGAGGACCTTGTATCATTCTCTAATTGGTTCACATATGTATGCTTTTTCTCCCTCCCAAAATTCTCTCTTTTAAAGCAGTGGGTTTGCCATACATTTCATCCATAATCTCCCTTCATATTAGATACATGAATGATAGAATGAAAAAACATTTATCAAGTGCTTAATAAGAGTCATATACTAGCAAGCACTTTGTAGGTATGCTCCATAAATATTTGATAAATTGAACTTCCTACAGAAAAATGAACATTCTTCTTCCATAAGAGTGGGGACTTAATGAAGTTTTGGTGGCTGTAAGGGAATGAGCCTAAGCCTGAACATAGAACTATAAGTAGGAATTTTTTTTAAATCTAGAACAAGAACAATTGTGGAGGAAGGTAGTAGAAGGCATAGGTGAAATACATAGGATTGTGTGAACATAGGTGAGGGAGGGTATGATCTATTTTCCCCAGAATCTGTCCCTGGACTCCATAGAGAATGGGGGCAGCATTATGAGGAGGAGTATAGTATGGCAGAAAATATACTGGATTTAGAGTTAGAAGTCCTGGGTTTAAATTCTGGCACTCTGAACACTGACACTGAACAAGTTATTTAACTCTCTGGGCCTCAGTTTCCTCAGCTGTAAAAAGAAGGGGTTGGATTAGGTGACCCTCGAGGTTTCTCCGCCATTCTAAATCTGATCTTGGGAGTCTTTGAGGTCTTTGGGCCATTGGGAGTGGTCTGAGGAAGGATGAGAGTAGATGGCACAAAAAAGGGAAATGAGAGGTCACTGAAGATAATTCAACTCAATTCAATTCAACAAATTAAATACCTACTCTGTGCCAGGAACTGTACTAGGTACTGGGAATACAATGACCAAAATGAAACAGTCCCTGCGCTTAAGGAGTTTACATTCACAATACACTTTTTTCCCCACTAGGGCAAAACCTGTTGGGGAAAATGAGTGTTGGTGAGGCGGAAATAAGAAAGTCAAGTGTCAACCTGATTACTGCAAAGAGAAAGCCATAATGCCAGCACATTTACTTATGTGACACTATATGAAATAACTTTCTGGTTCTGGTGGGTCCAGAAGCATGGCAGCTGGTAGAAACAATTCCATCTTACTCTCAGCCAAGACCTAGAGACCTCCCTTCCTCTCACATAGCCCTAGTTATACCTCTTTTTTTAAGGGGAAGTGAAAGGGGTGAGAAGGCTTGAGGAATCTTAGGTGACTAAATAAGTGATTATTTGCATTCTAGCTTAACAAGGGAACAGGCATTGGGCCTGTGTTGCCTATTGGGCAGTTTAGAAGTCAGACTGTTGTAAACTTACAGAGGGAAACCCTATGGGGAATTATGTAAGAGTGGGAGAGTTTTTTCTCCATGGCTATAACTGGCAATTTCAGCACCCAGGGGAAGCATTACAAAACCTATCTAATGGCTTAGAATGAGTGTAAATAGCAATTGTTTTCTGTTCTGGCCAGAAACCTTAAGGGTCTTCCCCTCCCAGATTGATATGTTTGTGACAGTAAACTAGGCCATCTTTTTTCTAAGTTCTTATCCAGCCTTTAGTCATTGAATGGGCATTGCCTCAGACAACCTGAAGCCTGGGAAAGACCTTAATTTAGAAATGCCGACGTCATCCATTGCATCCTGGAGCACTGCTAGTCCTCTTGTCTTGTCTTGCCACTGGGCTTCCATGACTCTGGAGGAGAGAGTGAGACTGATGATTTTGTGTAGCTCTGCCTCACTTAAATCCAATTCATGAGTAAGTCTAGACTTCACTCTTGTGATGTCAATAACAACAACAACAACAAAGCAAGTTGAGGGAAAAGAGGCCTTGGACCACTGCTACTGAGATCACTTCGGGAAGAAGGGAGCAAGGTGGGGTAGAGCCTGGAAGTAAGAGGAGCCCTAACTGTGGAGGTGGGGGTTGTTTGAGATCAACATCTAGTAACTTCATATTTTACAATAATTATTCTGACTAACTAGATGCTTAAAAACTCTGTTTTCAGTGTTTGGAAGGGGTATAGTTGCTATCAATGCCCTTTAAATTTTGATTTAAAATCTGGGATTGGAGATAGAGCTGTTCTACATTAGCTGTTGATCTGCTTTTCTCTCTTTTGTTGATGAGAGAAATATTTTTCTTTCCCCTCTGGCTCTGAAGAGTGTGGAGTTGTACCACAAGAGAAAAAAATCTGAATTAGGTAACATTATTTTCCCCTTTCCAAGAGAGTTGGAAGCATTTTTTAGAAACTGGGTGAAACTGATTTCCCAACTTCGAGGAGAGTCACCATTGAAATAATCGTAACTACAACAGCGTCACAGATTGAGAACTACAAGAGACCTTTGATGTCATCTAATCTAACCAACCACGAATACCCTTTGGACAGATGAGGAGGTTGAGGCCCAAGGAGGTCAAATGGCATGTCTGAGGTCACACAGATGGTAAGCCACAGAGGCAAAATTCAGACTCATATCCTCTGAGTGCCAGTCCAGTGTTCTTTTTACTGGTCCACGCTGGTGAAGTCAAATTATTTATTTATTTTTTGATGTCAATTTTTTACTATGCAGAAGCATACTGTCTATCTTAGAAAAAGCAAGGGGCAGACATGGGCCCTACTACCTTAGTTAGTCCTGTTCTTAAAGGCTCACTCTCTCTCAGTTCGTTACTATTCCTCTGGAAAATTTTCAAGTTCTTCATTTTGGGGTTGTTGTTGTTGTTTTGTGAATGGTGTTGCAATGGCTTTATCATTTTTCATCTTGCCGTGGCTTTTTAGATCAGGACATAGAAGAAGAAATTACAAAATGATTTTTTCCCCTTCATGAATGCTTAGCTAGAACTGCAAAGCAGGCTCCTGCATTTATGAAAGGGAAATGGGAATGTCTTTTCCAACGAGTCCTGTCTTCTCATTTTGTGGCCTGAGAATGTAAGCATCAGCTTCAA
>NW_020946828.1:0-36314 GCF_900497805.2 Vombatus ursinus | reverse complement strand
TTAATTAGGAGCATTGTTTTCTACTATTTTTATTGTCACATTTCAGCTTCATTATGGATTAACTAAGCTTTTGAAGATGAATCTGGAAGTATAACAATCATTTATAATATTGTTTCAATGGTAAAATGCATTCCAAATTTTAGACAATCGACTTGCAAATGAACTTTTGGAATACAACCTATTTGCAAATTAGGATCTGTCTGTATTTTAGTCTTCAAATTCATATTTGCATAATTCTCTTTCCCAAAGTAAGTAACTAGTATCATATTTCAGTATGAACTCTCCTGGTACCTAAATTCATTTCATTATTTCCCTTGTTCTCCATTGTTTTCTTTTATATGTAATTGTCTTGTTCTTAGTATTGGAAAATATTTGAGCTGGAGAGGACTTTAGAAATTACTTAGTCCAACTCTCTCATTTTATAGATGAAAACACTTAGGTCTAAAAGGTTTAAATAATTTGCCAAAGTTACATGACTAATTGGTGGCAAAGTTGAGACTCCAGGCTTCTTAACTTCAGTCAAATCCTCTTCTCCTCATACTATTTCTTTTCCTTGGAACCTACAGTTCTGATAGGAAGTGTTTGATTTTAGCCATAATGTATTACTGGAAAACTCATCATAAAGTAAACAGAAGGTCACTTTGGTGGTGGTTGTTGTTGTTATTGAACAATGATATAATTGGAGATTTCAACTCTGAGCAAGGACTGGATACCAAATAGATCATAGATATGACCAACAAAATACTAATACATCTTCACTCTTCTCACTTAAAATAGTAAAATTATGATCCATATTTGATAAATTGGGCATAGATAACATTTACATATTTATTATACAAAGGAGTCCAATGTGCCCCTTGCATATACAATAAAAACAAATCATAACAAAAATAAAACATATATCCACTACCTTGTAAATTTGCCCCCCCAAAATTGTGTTAGCTATGATAAATATTAATTAAAGATATTAAAGATAATATGGCAAAGTAGAAATAGATCTTGACTGGGAATTGTTTCCTAGATTCTCATCCAGGCTCTTCCATTGTGTATCCTTAGGCAACTTATTCAATCTTTCTGAGTTTCTGTTTCCTTATCTGTAAAATGATGAAATGGAACTAGATGCCCTCTAAGGTCCCTTCCAGTTCTATGTATTTATGATTGAATTAATGATAATATTATTAGCTTCCTTTGTATTTAGAGAAAGTTTTGAGGGGTAATTTAGTTGTATCCTTAGGAAAAAAATCCCTGGGGAAGTTTGAACTGATGATGGTTTCTCTTTATATTTATCTTTGGCAAGCCCAGACACTGAAAGTCATTGTATATCAACCATTCTTTTCAAAATCAGCCATTGTGGGGGTTTGCCCATTAGAAGGATTTTATTGTAGGGTTTGGGAGAAATGGCCTATTGAATTTGATCCACTTCTTCATCTTTTCTTCTTTCTCTTCCCTCCACACAATATCAAGGACAATAATTGAGGGGAAAGCAAGGTACAAAAGGATAGTCTGATGAGTGTGCATGGAAGGAGAAAAATGAGAGATTAACTCCATTCTTTTGCTTTGAACGAAGAAAACAAACATTTATTAAGCACCGAATATGTGCCAGGTACTGTATTAAGTGCTTTACATATATTATCTTATTTGATCCTCAAACAAACCTGGTGTATAGTTGGTGCTATAATTATCCCTATTTTACTTTGGAGGAAATGGAAGTAGACATGAAATTGAGGTAACTTGTCCAGCTAGTTAGTGTCTGAGATGGGATTTGAATTCATAGCTTTCTGACTCCAGGCCCAATGCTCTATCCACTGTTCCACCTAGGTTCCTTGGATGATGTCAGAAGGAACCTGAAGAGGATTACACAGTGAAGCAATGTGGTCCAGTCAAAAAGATACTGGGCTTGGGGTTAGGAGACCTAGGCTTTGGTCTTAGTTTAGATACTAACTAGCTGTGTGAGCTTTAGCAAATCACTTTCTGCAAGCCTGTTTCTATATCGATAAACTAGTGAATAATATGTATACCAAACACCTAAGAGGAATATATAATGATAGGGCTTTGTTGGCTTTAAATGGTTACCTAAATGAGAGCCTTTATGAGGATGCAAGGGCTTCCTTAAAATTACTGTTAAAGCTAGCAGCATGGATTTGGAGCTTCTGAGGAGTGAAGTATAGGTGTTAATTAGCCAGCATTGAGTGAGTAGAGTGGTGAAATGCAAAGTGTCCTAAAGCAGGAATGACTGTACTTAATATGGATTTAATAACTGAGACAATTGCTCTCAGCTACTAAAAATGGAAATATGCTACCTTGGGAACAGCTTACCCCACCATTAGTGTCTATAATTAAATAAAATCTTTTTTGGTCTATTTCCTTACTAACAGGTCAATAATTCAATTCTGTTCAATACAAGAAACATTAAGTGCCTACTATGTGTACCAGGTGCTGCTAACATTTATATAAGCTTTATGGTTTGCAAATCACCTATTCTCATTTAACCCTCCCAACAAACCTATGAAGTAGGTGCTGTTATTGTTTTCATTTTATAGATGAGGATGGTGATCTAGGCTTTGTAAATCCTTTCGCACCCATTTATGGTCCTTTCTCCTCCACAAAGTCTTTCCACACTTATCAGGTTGACGCTGATTCCTCCCAACACTGAAATCCCAGCCCTCTTCATTTGTCAATTGATTGTGCACTGCCTGGTTACATTTCTGATACTGTCATACTGTTATTTGATGCTTCATACATTTATACTATCTCTTCTATTCAATTCATGATAATAATAGTAGTTGATATTTATATAGCATTTTATGCTTTACGAAGCACTTCCCATGTGATAAGTTTATTTGATTCCCCAAATTATACCATTTGACCCTGTGAGGAACGTACTACAGACATTATTATCCTCACTTTACAGTTGAGGAAACAGACTCAGAGGAGGTAAGTGACTTGTTCATGGTTATAAAATCAATAAATGTCAGAGTTGGATTAAAATCTAGTTCTCTCCCTTCTCCAGAACCACTGCTCTTTCTACTATAAGGGTAGCTAGATGGTGCAGTAGATAAGGAGCTGGACCCTGAGTCAGTAAGACCTGGATTCAAATCCAACCTCAGATGCTTAATAGCTATGTAACCCTGGGCAAGTCACATAAGCTCTCCTTGCCTCAGTTTCCTCATCTGTAAAATAGGGATACTAATTCCCATTGTTGTGAATGTTAAGCTATTGTATAGTAGTCCCTAAGGGTACTGTGAGGATAAAATGAGATAATATTGGTAAAGGGCTTTTTAAACCTTAAAGTTCTATATAAATGTTAGCTATTTTATATGATTATTATTATTACAATATTTCCTGAGATCAGGAACTATCATATTTCTAGATAATCCTCTAGCATATTAACTTAAGCATAATAGACTCTTGATTCAACAAGTTATTTAAATGCTTCATATATGTAAGCTCTGTGCTAGGTGCAGAGGACATAAAGCAAAAATTGAAGCCTCTGCCCTCGAGAAGCTTACATTTGAGCGGGAAGAATACAACACGAGAGATAAATAAATATGACATAAGGCAGAGTGTGATAGCAAAAGAGAGATCAAGACAAAGCTACAGTGTTTCGGGCAAATTTTAGAAGCTAGAGCTCACTCTCAGATGAGGGTCCTTAGAGAATAGAGGGATTTAGGGAGAGATGGTATCTGAGTACAGTCTTAAAGGAAGAAGATTTCAGTATTCAGAGATGAGAATGGATCATAGTGTTCTAGACTGAGAATTGGAAGTGACCTATGCTGAAAGCAGTGGAACCTTTTTTCAGTGCATTTAAGGATATGCCATGTGGCTTAATTGGAGACCCAAGTTAAGACCAAAGACTTAACTGGAAAACCCAAGGAAGCAGAGGGAACAATAAGAGTGTTAGGGCAGCTATGCTGACACCTGAAAACTAGGATAGTTGGCCAGCTTCTAGAGAGAGTCTGGGAATGACTTCCAAAATGGGATTGGGAAGGTCAGAGAATATGTACAACAAGAGATCTCACCAGAGAGCATGGGATACAATGGTCTTCAGGCCATGGAAGGAGAAGGGAGTCTGTAATGTCCTTACCAGAGAGTGCTCTCAGGACTTGGAAAGTCGGAACATCAAGCTCTCATTGGAATTTTGACTACATCTTCACTCCTTACATCAGGGAAGCTCATTGATTTCACATCTTCAAAGTCACAGGTAGGGAGATGCCAATCAACTAGGAAATTCTAGACTAGAAGTTTTTAGGCACAGAAGATTCAGATGTGGGATATTCTAGGAAAGGGATAGAGTAAGAGTTGGGACATTCTAGAAAGGAGGAGGAATCATGGCTAGGGAATAGGCAACTTATTAGTTTGAGAAAGGGTCTAAAGACAAGAGAGGTTATCTCATCCAGCACCTTCATTTTACAGATGTAGAAACTGAGACACAGGGAGGTTAAGTAAATTATTGAAAGTCACACAAGTAGTAAATGAAGGAAATGGGATTTGAATCCAGATTCTCTGAGTTACTTTTGCTGCCTCAAAAGAAAGTACAAGATAAAGTGATCATCAATTTGTAGCTGGAAGGAACCTTAGAGGTCACTAGTCCAACCTCACCTAAGGTCTCAAGAGATTTAAGGAACTGTCCAGGTTTGCACAAGTAGGAGGGAGGAGAGTCAAAATTCCAGCTCCAGTCTCCCAATTCCAAATTCAGTGTTTTATCCTTTGCACTATACATCTTCCTACATAACGTATGTTCTAGGCATGGAAGATAGCTTGCACAAATGTATGAGAAGACTGTGGGGTGGCTAGCTATCTCATTTAACTGACCAAAACACAGAGTGTGTGAAGAGGAATAACATGAAATAAGTCTGGATAAGTGGTTTGGAGAGATGAGGACACCCTTGAATAAGGCTGAAGAGTTTGTATTTTATTCTCTGAGTAATAGGTAACCTGTCAATAAATATTTTTTGATTCATTGATTCCATTGATTGACTTCTATTTCATTGGCTGGTCACTTAGGGAATGAATGAACATGAAGACTTTAGGGGAATAAGGAAAAAGCTATAATCTCCATTCTGTTACTGATCCAATGTGTGATTTGGATAAGTCCCTTCCAGTCCCCGGGACACAATTTTTTTTTATTAAGTTAAATTTAAAAAAAGAAAAAAAAACCCAAGATCAATTATACGTTAGTACAGTGGAACAATCAGAATACCTGTGTTCAAATCCGACTTATAACACTTCTTGCATGACCTTGGGTGGATTACTTAGTTAATCTTGAATGTTAGTTTCCTCCTGTGTACAATGAGATAGCCTCTAAGATCCCACCAGCTCTTGAACTATGACTCTATGATCTTGAAAATTCATCTCAGTAACCATCCCATGTGGGAAGCCTTCTCTGATCCTCTTTATATATTAGCAGTACCCGCTCCCTCCTTAAATTATCTCGTATTCACTTTGCCATTTATATTCTTTATTGCTGCAGTTGACTCCTTGAGGGCAGGCACTGTCTTTCAGTTATGTGTTTTGCTCTCTTTATCCTCAGCATTTAACATGATACCTCCTATGTAGTAGGAGCTTAATAAATGTTTGTTGACTTAGATATTCTCTAAGGTCCTTTTTCAGCCCTAACATTCAGTGATTCTAAATCATGTCCCCATCTATCAAAAACTCCTTCCTGGTTTAGGCTGATCAGGTATTTGGCACTCACTTGCACAAGTCTGTAAACTTTGCTTAACCTCCACAGGAGAATTCCTTCTAGTAAGTATTTTGTAATCTGGATTCAAAAGTGCTAACAACTTGTAGTGTTTAATGTCAGTTTGCTTCCCCCCCTCCCCAATTCAAAGATAACCAGTGTCAATAATCATTGGTTCAATCACACACTTGTAGGTGTTCATTTAAATGGTCTGAAAACACTCCATAGGAGTTGATTATCAGCCCACTCCTACCCAGACCTGCTACTTAAGGAAATTATTATTGGTCATGTGCTAAGTCATTTGTTTTTTCTAAGGGTTCTGCTGTTTTTCCCTCTGATAACGGTAACTAAGGGCAGGTCCCCTATTTATCTTGACTTATCTTCTGAAAAAATATTAAGCATTCTATCCAGCATCTTTTGTAAACCAGGTCACTGCTCTATCTAATGGGACCACATAGCTGTCACTACTAGTGTTCCCTCTTTTCCCCAGTCCTTTCCTTCATTGATATCCAACAACTCTGTGCAAAATAACTTTTTTTTGGTATTTCTTCTGCTCTTCAAAATTGAGCTTTGGTTCTCATTCTCTCAATTCTGTCAATGATTTTTTTTTTTGGGTAGGCAATGGGGTTAAGTGACTTGCCTAGGGTCACACAGCTAGTAAGTGTTATGTGTCTGAGGCCAGATTTGAACTCAGGTCTTCCTGAATCCAGGGCCAATGCTCTATCCACTGTGCCACCTAGCTGCCCCCTCAATGATTTTTTTTTGAAAAGCCTCCTTGTAGGGGCAGCTAGGTGGCACAGTGAATAGAGCACCAGTTCTGGAGTCAGGAGGAACTGAATTCAAATCTGGTCTCAGACATTTGACACTTGAAAGCTGTGTGATCCTCGGGCAAGTCACTTAACCCCAATTGCCTCAAAACAACAAAAAGGCCCCTTACATCCCTAGACAATTATAGTTCCTTGGGGAAATGAGGGAGCAGCAAGTTGATCAGTGAGAATAGCATAGTGGATTGAGAATTGGCCTCTGTGTCAGGAAGGGTTCTTGTCTTGCCTCTGACAGGTACAGGCTATATGACTTTGGCCAAGTCACTTAACTTCTCAGTGCTCTAGGTAACTCTCTAAGATTATAAGTTGAAGAACATGTGTAGATCTGCCTTGTTAGAAGAAGATTTCTTCATGGGGAGGTCCAGTAAAAAAATGTGTTCGGCATTTGCCATGTTCTGTTACGACTTCTCGTATTTCTAGATCTCTTCATCTGAACAGTGCAGCAGTGCCGCTCCCTTTTTCACTAAATTATCAGGTCCTTTATCTCATTCTAGGATAATTCATTAGCCCTCTAAAACCTGTTCCCAGACATAACTAACTTCAAAATAAAAATTATTTACAAGGAGTGGTCAGCCCCCAAAGAATCATCAAATTACTCTCACAATTCCTTTAAATTCAATAAGGAAAAAAGCAAATCTTTTTTTTTTTTACTGTGTCTCCAAAAATGAACCCTTTATAGACAGATTAATGCCCTGAGCATTCACTTGAGCCACGTCCAGATTCAGGAACTCATGTTAAGTTATGACTCATCTCTGGTCTATAGGACTTTTGAAATCTCTCCCCAAACAGACAGGAGACAAACCTTTTTCACTCTTCCTGATTCTTATTTATGATAAATATTAATCAGCCTCATTGATTCACCTTTCCATTTTACATCCATTAAAAGACACCTCTCTGGACAGACATCAAATATTTTACCCACTTTAACCAGGCTCATTGATTCTCTCCTTGTCTTCCTACTTCCTTCTCAGATAAAGAGGAGTTAAATAATAATTTCTGCCCAGTCATATCCCTCACCCTCTTCTAGCCACTGTTTTTGTTTTTTTTTCCCTTTCTAATCTCTTGAGATACAGCTTCAATAAAGTATAATCTGCCTAGTCATTTCTTTGATTCTCAGCTCCCTTCTCTATAGCTCACCCCTTTCTTTTCCTGAGTCTGCTCACTACTTTTGCACTACACTCTACAGGACATTCCTTTCTGCCACTGCAGCTGCTCCTGTCCCCTCCCTGTTCTGATGGTCATATTTCTTGCCCCATCCTTAACCCCTCAATAAGCTTATCACATAGGAAAGCAGAGGAGTCAATTTCCAACTACTTGGATTTTTATTGGAAAGAATGGACACTGTCCATTGGGCAGAGTCAGAGACATCAATTTCCAGAGCCACAGGTGTGAGAACCAGGCTGCCTTGATCCAAAGAAACACAGCAATCACCATACATCCAGTTTCTCTCTTTCCCCAATTAATTAGTTTCTAATGGTAAGAAGCAAAGGTATCATCTATAAAGTTAGAGGCATAAAATTTTTTTTCAATAAAGTTCTGCTCATCCTGCATCCTTGCTAAATTTTTCTAATGACTTTTTCCTTCATTGTGACACTCCCAAATACAGGGGTTGCTTGGGCAAAATCCCTGACAGTAGAAGAATTTGCATTTGAGCTGCATGGAGCAGCTGAACCATGTATGAGCTATATGTAGATTTTATAATCATAATATGAGACATAACACTTTTGTAGTTACAAAGTCAAACCTTGGGAGGTAGGTGCTATTATCAGCCCCATTTTACAGATGAGGAAACAGGCTGAGAGAGGTTAAGTGACACAGCTAGTCACACAGCTAGTATTTTTTCAGAGATTCATGATTTTATTGATATGGATACATACTCCTTTCACCAATAAGATTGTAAGTTGCCTCAAATGAGGAAACTGTTTTCAAAGAAGGCTGGTTGATAATTTAATTTTAAAAATCTGCTGAAACTGTAGATCCTTTGAAGATGAGTGTCTTGGCTCCTTCACTGGCTATTTCTGTAAAAGGGAAGTCATATGAATATTAAGCCTCACTCTGCTATGTATAGTTCATGCCCCTGAATGAAGACCTTCATTCCAGGGCAGAGCCAAAGAATAGGTTTCCATGGTATTGACTTGCCACAGTACTGACTTTTCACCTCCTCCATCCTCTCTCTCTTCATCTTAAAAGGGTTACATATGTCTAGTAAACATGTTGGCATTATTTCAGTACTTGGAAAGAGCTGTGGTTTCATTGATATGATTCTCCCTCCACCAAAGCAGATAGCACACCCTCAACTCCATATTAGATAGTCTTTACAAGTTGCTATAGTCAAACAAATATACCACCTAGTGGTATATCTCCTGATAATAATGATAGCTAGTACCTATATAACACTTTAAGGTTTGCCATGTGCTTTATAAATATCTTATTTTGCTCTTACAACAACCCTAGGAGGTAGGTGCTATCATTAGCCTCATTTTACAGTTGAGGAAACTGAGGCAGACAGAGGTTAAATGACTTGCCCAGGATCACACAGCTAGTAAGTGTCTGAGGCCAGATTTGAACTCAGTACTTCCTGACTCCAGATCCAGCGCTCTATTCACTCTACCACCTAGCTGTTCTGATGATAACCTTCTCAATCTTAGCCAAGATGGTTCTTAGACACAAGATACAAAGTCCATAGTCAAACTTATACTTGAAGCCTTTTCACCTTGGTAGAAATTGCATGGTTTAGGGGCAGCTAGGTGGCGCAGTGGATAGAGAACTGGCCTTGGAGTCAGAAGGACCTCAGTTCAAATACATCCTCAAGACACGTAACACTTACTAGCTGTGTGACCCTGGGCAAGTCACTTAACCCCATTGCCTAACCAAAAAAAAAAAAAAGAAAAAAGAAAGAAAGAAATTGCATGGTTTGTACTCTATTGGCACAGCTTTTTAGAACCCAAAGCACCTCCATACTGTGATTAGACATCAAAGTAAGAGGAGGACCATAATTTTTATATTAAACACCCATATTTGCATAAGGTGTGACTCTTGGATAAAAGAGATAGTTCTCTACTATGCATGACCCTAAATGGGGAGACATAGGCTGTGTGATTTGGGGGAGCTACACTATGCTCACTAATATCTCCCTCAACTACCTGTCATTATTCTGTTTTCTATTCTAACTGATCTTGAAATTTTCATCACTGACATCACTCTCTCAGATTGGACAACACAAGTAGGGTCACTGCTTCCAAAAGACCACTATTAAGATGTCAATATAGGAAGGAAGGAAAGGATTTGACTGAGGGAGGTGGAGAGGGGAGTCTTAATCCTATTAGACCTCACCTTATAACATATTGACTTGAATTAGTTAATTAGATCAGTTAGCTGTTATGGCAGATATGTATGTTGGGGAACACAGAGAACCTGAGGATATTAGAAAGATAGGAAAGGTTTATTTTCATTGAGAGGGAGAAAAGAGAAGCAGGGCAACCATAAGACCTTGAGGGTAGAGTTAGAGACAGAATGTAGTGTTGAATCAGCGGAAGCATTTGGGTACATAGCAAGAAAAGTAGCAATAAAATATTTTCCCCATGAACCTGAAGAATGCTTCCACAAATGCATGCACTACAATTGAGTGGAGTAAACACATGGAAAGGACCCACACAGAAAGTACACGTGACTAGGGTACACACATGGAGGGGCACTAAAGACAGGGACTACTCATGGTGCCGTGTTGAGGGACAGCTGCTCTGATCCAACAGGCCACTGACATCTCCTGGCTGCATGAGGGCACCCTCCTGGTCCCATGGTTACTACTGGTCCTTGTCAAGCATGACATCACTGGGCACAAAGTTGTGGAACTTTCCTCTGCTTCCAGCTTTTGTTTCCAGTTAGGATTCTCAGGTGAGGTACTACTTCTCCCAGAGAGGAAGAATACACTCTACAATTTCTCTTTTAGCTTATAGCTCAGAGACTCAAGCTACAATTCTTTTAGAAAAGCAGAGCCCTCACACACCCAGTCATTACACTAGAGAAAATCTCTTAGCACTGATTTTCTCCCTCACAAGGAGAATCTTTCAGTTCTCAGAGCCTTGGCTGTAACAAGTGTTTCCACTCTGGAAGGAGTTTCTTTGCCCTAGGAATCAAAGTCATCGGAGCACAAAATATCTTGATAGCTGAATTGTGCTCTCACATGTTTTAAATCTATTCTTTTGAACTTATACTTCCTGCTTACCAAGGGCAAGGTCTCTGTCAGAATACTCAGTCTGCTTTACGGTTAGAAATTCCTTGTCATTCCCACTAAATAGCCAAATGGTAAGCTACACACACAGCAACACCCTCATATTTGCCTTTCTGAAAAACTGTCAAGCCCTATCTGGTTATGAGTTCTTCCCCCCAAGATTTTCTTCACCCCAAGATTCTTTTTCATGTCCCTTGCAAGTGGATAGAATGGGGAAAAGACAAAGTATAAAAATCATTTGAGCTGCTTCAGGTATTGACCCACATCTCATGCTTTGTATCACATTCTAACCTATATTATACAACACGTGGCAGACCTCAAATCTTTCAGGCTTCAAACTCCATCCTACATTACTTCTCTTTTTTGTTTTGTTTTTGTGTTTATATGTCTTGGTGGCCTTTAGTGTTCTGCTAAACACTTGACACAGAGGTTTTTGCCTCTTGGATTTGGGGTATAGAGTCCTAGGGAAAGTGAATTTAGAAAAAAAAAACCCAGTAAATATAACTTGGAGGGCAGTTGGGGAGCTTGGGAATACTCAGCACCATCCCAGGCTCCCAAGAATGTTTCCTAGACCAGAGAGTGGTTCATTCATTCTGGGAACTGCTCTGTTTTAAGTTCACCTGGGGTAGGGAGTGGCCTCTGCCCTTGTTCCATCTTTGTATCTTCAGAGGCAAACAAGTTACTTTGCACTTAGTGGGTCACTTAATAAGTGTTTGTTAAATTGAATTGATTTGAATTAAAGGAGTTCCTTAGTCTTGTATTTGCATTCAGAGCATGTTTACAGAGATCTAAATGAAGGCTCATTTCAACCTCCTCCATAGAAAAGACCTATTCATCACTTCCAGCTAGGATTTTTAGATTACCTGAGCCTAGGTAACCTTTCCCAAATTCTCAGGCAGGTTTTATACCAAGACCCCTTTGCAGGCTGGGACAAGATTCTCCTGTAACTTTGTTTAATTCTAGGGAGACCACCAGCAATGCTGGTTGCAGCTCACAAATCTGCTAAGTCTTTTATCTTATTGCTGTGTCTTAGTGTTAATTAAAGGATCTCAGAAAGCTAAATTCTGAAGGAGGCAAAATGGGGTTGAACCAGGCCTTTCAGAGCATAGTTGTGTGCTCATACCTAGAGTCCTCAAGAAAAATGTCCCCTTGGTTTAAGAGTGGTCCCCTTTCCATTTCCCATTAGACAGTAATTTTGAAGGTAATTGACAGTAAATAAGCAGTCGACAGTGAAGCTTTCCCTCACTTACTATCCTATTTACTCATATTTTCTCCTTCCTCCACTCCCAATTTTGAGGAGGAAATGTGTGTTGTTTTTGTTTCCCCTCCATCATTTGCTTCTGGCGAAAGCAAGGTAACAGCAGGAATTGGGCTAAAGGCTTGAAAAGAGGCACAGACAACTCTGATGAAAGCTAAAGGACAGGTTCTTAATCACAGCTCAGCCCTCTTCAGCTGCTCCCTCTGAACTTTCAGGCCTCTGCTAAAGGGGAAAATTGTTATCCAAGCCAGAGCCTCTGAATTTAGCTCTGTGAATAGCACACCTAGGAGCAATTTATCTGTGATTTCCCTACTTTGATTTAGAGGCATATGTCTTTTTTTTTTTCAAGTGAAGCAACTGGGGTTAAGTGACTTGCCCAGAGTCACACAGCTAGTAAGTGTTATGTGTGTGAGGCCAGATTTGAACTCAGGTCCTCTTGACTCCAAGGCGGGTGCTCTATCCACTGTGCCACCTAGCTGCCCTGCGTATTGTCTTTTAAAGCATGAAGATGAGTATAGAAGAGGGGAGAGAGGAAAAGAATAGAGAAGTTAGGAAGGAGGATTAATTATTCCAGTAAATGTATTGAATGAAAAGTTTATTTCCCAGGACTCCACAGGTCTACCACACTGACTCCTCATACCTTTCCATTCTCCTTGCAGTCTTCATATTACAGCTAAACTGGAAAAATACTTCTTCATCCCATCCTCCCTTGCCTCCCTATAGTTGTATGAGTCAAACCTTCATGCTTTGGAGGAATCATACATTTAGAGCTGGCCTTGGGATCCAACCCCATCATTTTACAAAAGAAGAAAGTGACCCTGGAAAGGGTTAAGTGACTCACCCAGGGTCAAATAGCTAGTAAATATCTGAGTCAGAATTCAAACTAAGTCTAGAATTCTACCCACCTTTCTACCGATTGAAATCCTTTTCCTTCAAGACTCAGCTCAAACACAACTTTCTTCACAAGGGGGGAATTAGCTTGGTGTAAGGGAGGCAGATTGACATAATGGAAAGGGCACAGGGCTTGGAATCAGAAAGATCTGGGTTCAAATCCTATTTCAGACTATCTCAATATAGGTTTAGTAAAGTTTGGAATACCAATATTCAGTATAAGGAACCATAACACAACAAGTTAGTAAAGCAAGTCAGCTTTATTGAGCAAATACATTAATATTCATTTAACATCCCTTCCTTTCTTCCCCTATTCATTGAGAAGGCAAGCAATGTGATAGCAATTATGCATGTGAAATCATACAGAACATATTTTCAGATTGCTGTTGTTCAGTTGTTTTCAGTTGTGTCCTACTCTTCGTGACCCCCATTTGAGATTTTCTTGGCAAAGACACTGGAGTGGTTTGCTATTTCATTCTCCAGCTCAGTTTACAAAGGGGTGAACCGAGGCAAACGGGTTAAGTTACTTGCCCAGGGTCACACAGCTAGTAAGTGTTTAAGGCCAGATTTGAACTCAAGAAGATGAGTGTTCTGACTCCAGACCTGGTACACTATCCTGGTACCACCTACCTGCCCCATTTCCATATTAGCTGTGTTGTAAAAAAGAAAACCAAGAAAAATAAAGTGGAAAAAATTATGCTTCAATCCACATTAAGACTTCATCTGTTTTCTCTCTCAAGGTGCATAGCATTTTCCGTCATAAGTCCTTACCTTGGATAATTGTGTTGATCAGAGTAGCTAAGTTTTTCACAGCCTATCAATATTACAATATTTCTGTTATTGTATATAATATTCTCCTGGTTCTGCTCACTTGACTTTTTATCAGTTCATACAAGTCTTCCCAGGTTTTTCTGAAACCACTCTGGTCATTTCTTTTTTTTAAATTAATTTATTTTGATTTATCAACAATCACTTCCATAGACTTTTGAGTTTTAAATTTTTCTCCCGCTCCCTCCCCAAGATGGATTGCAATCTGATATAGACTATACATATGCATTCCTATTAAACATATTTTCACATTAGTGATGTTGTAAGGAAGAATTAGAACCAATAGAAGGGACCATCAGAAAGAGGAAACAAAACAAAAGAAAAAAATAGCAAATAGTATGCTTCAATCTGCATTCAAACTCCATAGTTCTTTCTTTGGATGTGGATAGCATTTTCCATCATGAGACCTTTGGAGATGTCTTAGATCTTTGCATTACTGAGAAGGCTAAGTCTATCAGTGTTAGTCATCGCACAGTGTGGCTGTTGTTACTGTATACAACATTGTCCTGGTTCTGCTCACTTCACTCAGCATCAGTCCATGCAAGTCTGTCCAGGTTTTTTTGAAGTCTGCCTGTTCATCATTTCTTATAGCACAATAGTATTCCATTACATTCATATACCACAACTTGTTCAACCATTCTCCAACTGATGGGCATTCTCTCAATTTCTAATTCTTTGCCACCACAAAAAGAGCTGTTATAAATATTTTTGTACAAATAAGTTATTTTTCCTTTTTCTTTGGTCTCTTTGGGATACAGACAATCGTGGTATTGCTGGGTAAAAGACTATGCAAAATTTTATACCCGTTTGGGCATAGTTCCAAGTTGTACTCCAGAATGGTTGGACCAGTTTTCAACTCCACCAACAATGCATTAGTATCCCAATTTTTCCATATTCCCTCCAGCATTTGTCACTTTCCTTTTCTATCAAGTTAGCCAGCCTGATAGGTGTGAGGTGGTACCTTAGAGTTGCTTTATTTTGCATTTCTCTAATCAATAGTGATTTAGAGCATTTTTTTTTCATATGACTACAGATAGCTTTGATTTCTTCTTCTGAAAACTGCTTATTCATATCCCTTGACCATTCATCAATTGGGGAATGCCTCTTACTTTTATAAATTTGACTCAGTTCCCTATATATTTGAGAAATGAGGCCTTTGTCAGAGAAACTTGCTCTAAAAAATTTTCCCCAGTTTCCTTCTTTCCTTCTAATCATGACTGTATTGATTTTGTTTGTGCAAAACCTTATTAATTTAATGCAATCAAAATTATCCATTTTCCTTCCTGTGATCCTCTCTCTCTGGTTTGGTCATAGATCTGACAAGTAAAATTTTCCTCTAACTTGCTTATGATATTACCTTTATATCTAAATCATGTGCCCATCTTGACCTTATCTTGGTATATGGTGTGAAATGTTGGTCTAAGTTTCTGCCAAAGTGCCTTTCAGTTTTCCCAGGAATTTTTGTCAAATAGTGAGTTCTTGCCCCCAAAACTTGAATCTTTTAACAAACACTAGATTGCTATGCTCATTTACTACTATGCATTGTGTACGTAATCTATTCCATTGATATACCACTATTTCTTAACCAGTACTAGATTGTTTTGATGATTACCGCTTTGTAATATAGTTTGAAATTTGGTACTGCTAGGCTGCCTTCCTTTACATTTTTTTCATTGATTCCCTTGATATTTTTTCCCACTTAATAGTATTTTATTTTTTTCCAATTACATTGAAAAATAGTTTTCAACATTCACTTTTATGAGATTTTGAGTTCCAAATATTTATTCCCTCCCTCCCTTCCATCCCCCCTCTCCAAGATGGCAAGCAATCTAATATAGGTTATACATGTATAATCACACTAAACATATTTCCACATTAGTCATGTGGTGAAAGAAGAATCAGAACAAAAGGGAAAATACACAAAAAAACACAAAAAAGTGGATATAGTATGCTTCGATCTGCATTCACACCCCAAAGTTCTTTCTCTTGATGTGGATAGCCTTTTCCATCATGAGTCTTTTGGAATTCTCTTAGATCATTGTATTGCTAAGAAGAGCTAAGTCTATCATAGGTGATCATTGCACAATGTTGCTGTTACTGTGTACAATGTTCTGGTTCTGCTCACTTCACTTAGCATCAGTTCATGTAAGTCTTTTCAGATTTTTCTGAAATCTACCTGCTCATCACTTCTTATGGAACAATACTATTCCATTACATTCATATACCACAACTTGTTCAACCATTCCCCAATTGATGGGTATCCCCTCAATTTCCAATTCTTGGCCACCACAAAAGAGATGTTATAAATAGTTTTGTACATGCATGTACTTTCCCAATTTTTTATGATCTCTTTGGGTTACAGACTCAATAGTGGTATTGCTGAATCAAAGTGTATTCAGTTTTATAGCCCTTTGGGTAGAGTTCCAAATTGTTCTCCAGAATGGTTGGATCAATTCATAACTCCACCAACAATGCATTAGTGTTCCAATTTCCCCACATCTCCCAACATTTATAATTTTCCTGTTTTGTTATGTTAGCCAATCTGATAGGTGTGATGTGGTACCTCAGAGTCGTTTTGATTTATATTTCTCTAATCAATAGTATTTAGAGCAATTTTCATATGACTATAGATAGCTTTACATTTTTTCCTCTGAAAACAGCCTGTTCATATCCTTTGACCATTTATCAATTGGAGAAAAACTTGTATTCTTATAAATTTGACTCAGTTCTCTATGCATTTTAGGAATGAGGCCTTTATCAGACACTGGCTGTAAAAATTGTTTCCCAGCTTTCTGTTTCCCTTCTAATCTTGGTTGCATTGGCTTTGTTTGTGCAAAAACTTTTCAACTTAATGTGATCAAAGTCCTCCATTTTGCATTTAATAATGTTCTCTATTTTTTGTTTGGTTATAAATTCTTCCCTTCTCCATAGATCTGTAAACTATTCCTTGCTCTCCTAGTTTGCTTATAATATCAGTCTTTATATCTAAATCATGTACCCATTTTGACTTTGGTATAGAATGGTATAGAGTGTAAGATGTTGGTCTATGCCTAGTTTCTGTCATACTATTTTCCAGTTTTCCCAGCAGTTTTGGTTAAACAGTGAGTTCTTATCCCAGAAGCTGGAGCCTTTGGATTTATCAAATAGTAGATTACTATAGTCATTGACTACTGTGTCTTGCATACCTAACCTATTCCACTGATCCACCACTCTATTTCTTAGCCAATACCAAGAAGTTTTGATGATTGCTGCTTTGTAATACAATTTAAGATCTTTCCCTTGATATTCTTGACCTTTGTTCTTCCAAATGAATTTTGTTATCATTTTTTCTAGCTCTATAAAATATTTTGTTGGTAGTTTGATTGGTATGGCACTGAATAAGTAAATTAGTTTAGGTAGAATTATCATTTTTATTATATTAGCTCAGCCCATGAGCAATGGATATTTTTCCAATTATTTAGATCTGATTTTATTTTTGTGAAGTGTTTTTTAATTGTGTTCATATAGTTCCTGGATTTGTCTTGGCAAGTAGACTACTCACTTGATATTCTTGAGTCTTTGTTTTTCCAGATAAATTTTGTTATTTTTTCTAGTTCTACAAAATAATTCTTTGGTAGCTTGATTGGTATGGCACTGAATAAGTAAATTAATTTAGGTAAAATTGTCATTTTTATTATATTGGCTTGGACTACCCATGAGCAATTAATATTTCTCCAGTTCTTTAAATCTATCTTTATTTGTATGAGAAGTGTTTTGTAATTGTGTTCATATAGTTCCTGGGTTTTTCTTGACAGGTAGATTTCCAAGTGTTTTATATTGCTTGCAGTTATTTTAAATGGAATATCTCTCTCTCTCTCTCTCTCTCTCTCTCTCTCTCTCTCTCTCTCTTTTGGTGAGGCAATTGGGGTTAAATGACTTGTCCAGGGTCACACAGCTAGTAAATATCATGTGTCTGAAGCTGGATTTGAACTCAGGTCCTCCTGACTCCAGGGCCGGGCCTCTATCCACTGTGCCATCTAGCTTGGCCCCTGGAATTTCTCTATCTCTTTCTGCTAGATTTTGTTGATAGCATGTAGAAATGCTGATGACTTATGTGGGTTTATTTTATATCCCACAACTTAGCCGATGTTGTTAGTTGTTTCAATTAGGTTTTTTAGTTGATTCTCTAGAGTTCTCTAAGTATACCACTGTAACATCTACAAGGAATGATAGTTTTTTTTCCATGTTGCCTATTCTAATTTCTTCAATTTCTTTTTATTGTTCTAGCCCAATATTGAATAATAGTAGTAATAATGGACATCCTTGCTCCATCCCTGTTCTTATTGGAAAGGCTTCTAGCTTATCCTTATTACAGATAATCCTTGCTGGTGGTTTTAGAAAGATACTACTTATCATTTTTTGGGGGGTATAAAGATGTTTTAGGAGGACTAGCACCTCTTATGTGAGGACTTACTGAGCCCTTTTCAGGGCTGCTCATCCACCTGTGGTGTTCACTTGACATTCATTTTTTTCTTTTTCTTTTTCTTTTTGGTTGGGCAATGGGGGTTAAGTGACTTGCCCAGGGTCACACAGCCACTAAGTGTTATGAGTCTGAGGCCAGATTTGAACTCAGGTCCTCCTGAATCCAGGGCCGGTGCTCTATTCACTGTGCCACCTAGCTGTCCCATAAAGGTGATTTTTTTTTAGGCAATTGGGGTTAAGTGACTTGCCCAGGGCCACACAGCTAGTAAATGTCAAGTGTTTGTTCTGAGGCTGGATTTGAACTCAGGTCCTCCTGACTTTAGGGCCGGGTTCACCTGACATTCAACTCTCATCCGTGGCTCCAAGAAGCTGCAGCATGTGCAACAGCCACACCCCAGTACACTGTCTTGGCAGACAGGCTAAACCAGGTTGAGGGTAACCAATGGACCACAAACCCACTGGTGAGTTAGTGGGGTGTCTACCTCAAGAAATGAAGACTTCCCCCATGGAACAATTACCCTAGATGAGAACAATTTGTTCCAATGGACACAAAGGTAGAAAAAGCAGGTGCTATGTAATGCTCAGAGCTTGGTCAGACATCAAAGACACCGACATCATCCATTATGTCCTGGGCCATTGTCAGTTGTCCTAACTTTTGTCTTGTTGTGGGACTTCGATGACTCTGGAAGGGAGAGTCAGGCTGACAACTTTGTGCAACTCTGCCTCACTTAAATCCAATTAGCCCATGAGTCAAGACATCACTTGTGATAGCATTGGTCCTCTTCAAAAATGGAGGACAAACAGCAACAACAACTTACCATTTTAAGGAAAGCTCCATTTATTCCTATGCTTTCTAGTGTTTTTCATAGGAATAAGTGTTGCATTTTGTCAAAACTTTTTCTATATCTATTGAGGTAATCGTATGATTTTTGTTTTTGTTATTGATATGATCAATTATGTTTTAACTTTCCTAATATTGAACCAGCCCTGCATTCCTGATATAAATCCCACCTGGTCATAGTATATGATCTTTGTAACATATTGCTGTAATCTCCTTTATTTAAATTTTTTGGATCAATATCATTAGGAAAATCAATCTGTAGCTTTCTTTCTCTGTTTTTGCTCTTCCTGGTTTAGGTATCAAAACCATATTTGTCATAAAAGGAATTTGGTAGGACTCAAGCAGATATACTTACAATTAGGGATGGCAGTCATTAAGGATAGAAAAAAGGTCAAATTTTTATGGAACCCAAATAGAATTGGACACCCCAAGTCAGTAAAGTCTGGTTTGTTTTCATTACTGTTGTTGTTTTTATATTTTGTGCGGTTATTATCTGGCTTGAGCAGGACCAGGTATTGAGAAGAGGGAGCAAGGAGTCTAGACAAGAACACTGGTGCTAATTCATACTCTTGTGGTACAGGGTTAGGGAGAGGCTCCTGAGTAACTGCTGGTAGGTTGATATTCAAACTCTCCACCAGTGAGAAAGGTCTTTTGAACATTACTCCTGGTCTTATTTTGACAGAGTGACTCAAGGGATTTGAGCTTCCCCAGGGCTTCCTCCTTTAGTGAAATGAGAAGGCCACTGAGGTTCTTCTACAGATCCTTGCTAGCCTCTTGACCCTGGGCGAGTCATTTAATCCCTCTAAGCTGTGGTTTCCTTCTCTATGAAAATAAGAGGGCTAGATTTGATGGCCTCCAAGGCCCCTTCCAGCTCTAAGTCTATGATCTGTGATCTGTATCTACCCTAATGCTCCTAACTGGGAGGGATCACTTCTTTCTAACCTATTTTTATTTGCATACATAGCTTACCCCTCTTTCACCAAAGTCCTGCTCCAGTGCCTCATTATGGTATGGAGATGGCCCTGAGTTCCCAAAGGCTATGACAGCAGAGCTTAAGGTCTGCCACTAGAAAGGTTTTGAGTAAAAACTAACTCACACTGTATGTCAGTCATCAGAAAATTGAAGGCAATAGCAGATTTGCCCGTGGGCTCTGACATAGGGATGTTGTATTTTTTCCCTGGGAGCCGGTCCTAGGTGGGAGGGGTGAGTATCCAATGGTCTTACTTTGTGGTCTATTCTGGCCCCAGAGGCCACCACTGCTAAGATTCCAAGTGCCATGCTACCCCTTTCCAAGAGCCCCACCCACCTTCCACATGGTACAAGTGGACACTCTGGGAAACAGTCTGCCCTCTGTCTCACCATAATTTCATCCATTGGTTGGCTTGTCATCTGCACAATAGCTTCTACTCCCCTCCCAACTGAATTTTGGATTTATATTTTCTGGTAATGTCTGTGATGTCATTATCCATGAATTTGCTATCTTTACGAAGCAATCGTCAGCAGAAGACTGATAGGTAATGAATATTTCTTTGGCCAAGAAATTCATGATGACCTTCAACTAAAGTGTGCAAACATTGCAGAGAGAGTACCAATACCCATGAAATAAGGAATCTATTGAATTACCAAAGAACTAACATCCCCTGCTAGACTATAAACTCCTTAAAGCAAGAAATATGGTGTTTTCCTTCTTTTTGTGTCAGTCGATTAAAATAGTATATTGTGTTTAGTAGGTGCTCAATGAACGTTTGTTCAAAAACAATAATTTGCATTCCCCACCCCCAAACTCAGTACTTTGATTATTATGCCAAGTTAGGATCAGCCAGAATTTAGATGGTAGAGATTTGGATTCTGATTATTAGCAGTGGTGAACTACAAAATAAAAACTCTTTGGAAGTCAGTGGCCAATCTTCCCATCTGCATCGTTTTGGGAGGGCTGCCCAAAACTTTTAAGGAAGGATGGAACATTTTATATCCTGTCCCCCTAAAGAGGTTCCCCCCACCCTTCAACAAAGAATAAAGAACACTCAATGAAAACTATAAAGATGTTTGGCAAAACTAAAAAGAGAGACAAAGAAGCCAATTATGTATAAATATTTCAGAACAGAGTTGCTTTCTGACCTAGCCACTAAAATCCTGCAAGCTCTAATTCTCTAAATGTTTGGATACAAATAACAGGGCAGGGAAGACTGGTCAGCTAGCTTCAGAGAGAAGCCAATTAAGAGTATTCACATCAGTCTCAAAAATACGTGTGTGGTGTGATGGCTGAATAGCAAGGGAGGAGAATCAGATATCCGAAAATCTTCCCAGTGTTTTTCTTTGAGGCTTGTGTATTGCGACAGCCAAAAACCTAATATGATCTTTGTCTGCACTAGGAGAGACATAGCTTCTTGGAATATGGAGGTGAAAATATCTCTGTCTTTTTTTGGGGTCAGGCTATGTCTGGAGCACAGTTATAGACCTAAGAATTTAGAAATGACATTGGTAACCTGGAAACTGTCTAGAGAAGAGTAAACAGAGAAAGGTTTTGATTCCCTATCATTTGATGATTGGTTGAAAGAACTTGGTATATTTAGATGGGAAAAGAGAAGACTGTTGGGGGGAGTTGGGGAGTGAGGGTAAGGATAGAACAATAGTTGTGTTCAAGTACTTGAAGAACTACCATGTGCAAGAAGGATTAGATTCATCCAGTTTGATTTCAGAGGACAGAATCAGAAGCAATGAGTAGAAGCTGCAAAGACCTAAATTTCAGTTTAATAATAGTAAGAATAATTTCCTAATAATTAGAATTATCCAGAAGTGGAATGTCCAGAAGTCACCTCCAGTGGTAGTGGGTTCCCCCCACTAGAGATCTTCAAGATGAGGCAAGATTAGAATAGAGAATCCTTTCAGGTTATGAGGACGAGATGGCTGCTGAGATGTTTTCCAACTTCAAAATTCTGTGATTCTGTTACATGTCATATCCATTCCAGGAATTGTTATTCTCTCCTTGCCTTTATTTGAACTTTAAAACCAATGGTACCTTTCTGCCTGGTTTATTTTTTTTAAATCATAATTTTTCTAAGGTTTGAAAAATGAATGCCCAGATACTAATTATAGATGAGAACTATGGCCTATTTGATAAGGTTATGAATAAAAAGATGTGGATTTTACGAGCTCACTCAAATTCAAATTTAACACTTGTTAAATGATTTCTATGTTCCAGGCACTGTGCTAGGCACAGGAGAACTGAAGATGATGGAATTTTGCCACTTCTTTTTCTTTTCCTCCTACTTCTTAAAGCAATTTAATATACTGTGGTGTTGTGGTAGAGCCAAGATGGCAGGAAGAAGTTCAGCCTGATCAGGAAGTCCAAGAAAAAAAAGTCACAGTGAGTCATTTTTCCAGCCCAGGTTGGCAAAAGGAGACAGGCAGAGAGGTCTATGGACACTGGGGACATGGTCTAGCCAGGAACAGCAACAAAGAGCATTATAGCACAGGGAGAGGTTTTATACTAGAGCAAGATGAGGTCCCAGATCTATTCAGTGGGGCTTGACCCCGTATAGGATGCAGGAATAGGTGCCAACTGGAAGGTCTGTCATTATCTGGTCCATGTCGAAGATGCAGGGCTGACTAAGGAGAGAACATGCACCAAGTGGTGGAGTACTGCTAGGGTGAGGAGTGACCATGGATCCTAAGATATCTACTGAGCAAGAAGCAAGTCCTGGAGCAAGCAGCAGCTGTGTGGCTCTAACCTCAGAAGTGGAATAAGAATATCAGTTTTAGCCTCCAAACTAGTTTGAAGCCTACAGTGAAATAACTAGGGCAGAAATCCCAGATCAAAGGAGAGCCCGTGGTTCTGTTACTCTGAAGCAAAGCTTTCTAGCTATCTGATAGTGGTTGAGTACATCAGGAGTCTACTGGTTCTCTAACTGGGGCTAGTCAATAGCTATGCTGCTTAGACCTAAATCCAGGTCAGGAACTTGCAGAGCTTAGATCAGAAGGATAGCAATTGCTTTTACCTTGGATCAGAACTCTTCAAGAGCACTGAAGGTTTGTAGATTCAGCCTGAGTTATCCCTGAGATCCTGGAATAACTAACACTTAATTCTTTCAAGAAAGCAGCAGGAGGACACAAGCTTAGCTCAAACATTCTCTTCACAAGTGTATAGGGCCCAGTCCTAACATAAAGTCTGAAGTCAGGAAGTCGATTGGAAGAATGAGCAAACAAGAAAGTAATCTCACCATAAAAAGCTATTACGAGTGTCAAGGGACACTCAAGATACAAACCCAGAAGGAAAGAATGACTTCAAAACAGCTCCAAGCAAAGCTTCAAAGAAAAACATAACTTGGGCGTGTTTCAAATAAAATTACTACAAGAGATGAAGCAAGAGGTTTTTTTTCTTTAAAGAATTAAAAACATTTTTTATAAATGCAATTAGAGTGCTAGAGGAAAAAATGGGGGGGGGGTGGAAATGAAAGCTGTGGAAGAAAGAATTGGGGGTGGAATTGATGACTTGGCACAAGAGGTATGAAACCTTACCTAAAGAACAAATCGCCTAAAAATTAACACATTCAATTCAACTCAATTCAATAAACATTTATTAAGTGCCTACTATGGCAGGGCAACTAGGTGGCTCAGTGGATAGAGCACTGCATTTGGAATCAGGAAGACTCATTTTTCTGAATTCAAATCCAGCCTCAGACACTAGCTGTGTGACCCTGGACAAATTACTTAACCCTGTCTGCCATTGTTTCCTCATCTATAAAATGAGCTGGAGAAGGAAATGGCAAACCACTCCAGTATCTTTGCCAAGAAAGTCCCAAAATGGGGTCATGGAGAGTCAAACACAACTGAAAACAACTCAACAACAACAATAACATGTGCCAGGCACCGAGATAAGCACTAGAGGTACAAATAAGGAGTAGAGAGACCCTGCCCTCAAGGAGCTTATAATCTAGTGGGAGAAGACAATACACAAAAGAAAGTTGGAAACGGGAATGGGGGGGAGAATACTAGGGCATGGAGGCATCTTGTTCTGTGGAGTTCAAACCAATCTGAGTTTCAGATGGAAAGTGAACAATGAGCATCAACATCCAAATACTGCAGTCCAATAAGGAAAACTTGGAAGGAGTTTGATACTCTACCCTCCAGCCCTCTAATCAGAGGGGAGAGGGGGCTAAGGGACTTGGTCAAGTGTTGGGTACCTAAAGGCTGAGTTACATAGTATGATTATGAGATTTCAAGTATGAGATTTCAAGTAAATAGTATGATTATGAGATTTTCCTGGGAGGAGCATCTTGTTAGATGGAGTTCAAACAAATAGAACCTAATAATTCTGAGAGATAACAAGAAATATAAAAGTCAAATGATAGAAAAATAGAAGGAAATATAAAGTATCTTATAGCAAAAACAACTCGCCTGAAAACAGATTGAGGTGAGATAATTTAAGAATCATTGGACTACCTACCTGAAAGCCTAGAAATCATAAAACAAAATTGCCCATGTCTCTTAAAACTAGAGAGTAAAGTTGAAATAGGAAAAATCTACACATCATCTCCTGAAATAAACCCTTACTTGAAAGTTACCAGGAGCATTTTAGCCAAAATCCAGATGTTCCAAGTCAAAGAAGAAAAAAAAAAAAGAAAGAAAACTGCAAGTAGCCAGAAAGAAAGAACCCAAGTACTGAGGAACCAGAGTCAGAATCATACATGATTTAGCATCTGCCACCATAAAAGAGTAGAGAACTTGGGATATATTTTAGAAGGCAAAGGATATAGGCTTGAAACCAAGAATAACTTACTTAGCGAAACTGAGTATAATTCTACAGAGGGAAAAATGGATCTTTAATGAAACAGAAGACTTCCAGTCATTCCTGATGAACAGACCAAAGCTACATAGAAGCTTTATAATGAAAACACAGGAGTCAAAAGAAACATAAAAGTTGTGAATAATCATAAGGAGCTAAACCAAGATTAACTGTTTACATTATAATACGGGGAAATGATACATCTGTCCCCTCAGAACATCATCAAGGATTATAGAGGATGTCCAATTAGACAGAATGGCCTGTTACATTTTGATGATCCTAAAAGAATGGAAAGGAAGGGAAGTGGAATACACTAGGGGGGGAAAGGAGAGGAAAAATAGGAAAAGATTATCTCACATAATCTGGATGCTCAAGTAGAAGTTGGTGAAAACAAGGAGGAAGTAGTGAAGCTGGAACTGGTAAAAGGAAGGAAGAACATTCACAGATACATACTATTGGTTACAAAAATACACTTCACTCAACAGGGAAACAAGAAAGAAAAGGGAGAAGGGAGAAGAGGTGATAAGATGGAGGGTAGATTAAGAAAAGGATTAGCCCTAAGCAAAACAAATTTTAACTGTAGGATGTACAGGATATATAAAAACTGAAGGATGTACAAAAATATTCAAAGCATTTCTTTTTGCAGTGACAGACACTTGGGAGCTGAGGGATGCTCATCCACTGTCAAACAGCTGAACAAATTATGTTACATGAATGTGATGGAATACTATTGTTCTATAAGAAATGAAGAAAGGAATGACTTCAGAGAATACTGGGAAGACTTGTATGAATGAAATGAGCATAATCAGGAGAATAATTTATACAGTAACAGCAACATTATAATGACAAACAACTTTGAAAGATTTAGGAACTCTAATCAATACAACAACTAACCATAATTTCAGAGGAACTGTGATGAAATATATTACCCACCTTCTGATAGAGCGATACTGTACAGATTAAGACATTTTTTTGGACATGACCAATATGAGAATTTGTTTTGCTTGACCCTATGTGTTTGTATCAGGGTTTTTGTTTTTCTTTTCTTTTTTCTTTTCTTAATGAGGAAAGAGGAAAGTAGGAGGGAAAGAAAGCAGACTTTTATTAATTGAAAAAGATTTAATTGGATCCCATATATATATTGTATTTACCACATAAAACTGATACATGATCATTTAATCTCTTTGAAGTAATCTCAAGTACAAAGACTGATAGAATTCCAATCTTGAATAACTGAGAGATCATAGATGCTGGGAAATAAATCAGTTAAGTCTGATGAACTGAAATTCTAAAAAGTTGAACTATTTTATGTATCATATCTTAAAGGAGGCAATATTTTATGTGTATCATGCAAAGCTTTTAAAATTAACAAAGTTGAAAATGGAAGTGTGGTAACATAGAAGAATAATATGACCAATCCAAAATGGAGAAATGGCATTTATCAGGAAAGGCTGAAAATCTCTTTGTCTAAATGTATTTGTTTTTTAACCTGTTTTTTCTGTTTTGTAATGAGGACAAACCCAATATGTAAAGGAGATATCAGAAATAGGGAGCCATATCTACTCTACCAAGTATTCTAGCAGCTTCCTGGTATACAGACACAGGGCAGCTACAGCACAAGACATAGGGTCAGCAAGACCTGAATTCAAGTCTAGCCTCAGATACTTACTAGCTGTGTTATTCTTAACAAGTCACTTAACCTTGTTAGTCTTGTTTTCCTCATCTGTTAAATGGGGATAATAATAGTACCTATCTCCCAGGGTTGTTGTGAAGATCAAATGAGATAATATCTGTAAGGTGTTTAACCTGGTACATAATAAAGGCTATATAAATGTTAGCTATTATTGCTATTGTTATCATTATTACCAATTACATCTAAGCAGTATGATACAATAGAAAGTGTGCTAAATTTAGAGCCAAAGGACCTGGGTTTGAATCCTGGCTTTGCCACTTACTCCCACAATGACCCTGGATAAATCATTTAATCTCTCTGAGCCTCAGTTTCCTCATCTATAAAATGAAAGACTAAGACTAAGTGATCTCCAAGACCCCTTCCAGTTCTAAATCTATGATACTTTTTTTTTTCTAATTTACTTGTAGTACCATTTTTAGGGCAATAAATAACGTTTCTTCTCTGGGCCTCACTGGACTAAATGAATGCTAAGGTTCTTTTGGTTCTAAATTCTATGATCCTATGATTCAAAAGAGAAGACAGAAGCATCAGAGAGGCAAAACAAAGTGCTATGAGCATTCCAGAATGTCTTGGTAAATGAAATCTGGGATTAGCTAACTTTAACTTCTTTCTTTGAACTATGGATAACTTATCCATTTTACAAATACTCTGTACCTGCAATAAATTTTCTTGAAAATTACATGGTATTATCATTTTAGGGTTAGTGGTCTAATTATTATACTTAATAATTAATTAATAATATTACAAAGTTGAATGTGATTAATTTATACCAATAATCTGTGCTTTAAAAACAAACCCTAGGGGTTTGAATGGATTGTAAGTTTTTTGAATGAATTAATGATATGATCTGATATGGCAGCCAAAAATGCTGATGTGATCTTGGAATAGAAGAATAAATTCTAGTACAAGGGCAACGATGGTCTTAACATACTTTCAGGGGGCTGAAGAGGCATATGATACAGCAAAAGAAACTAAGAAGAAGGAATCAGGTAAACAGAGAACCAAGAGAGAGCAGTGTCATGTACTCCAAGGAAAGAGAGAAAGTCTAACAGGGAGGTGGTGGTCAGTAGTATCAAAAACTGAAGCTCTTTTCAGGGCTGCTCATCCACGTTAGGCAACCACCTGCCACCCAACTTTCACCAGTGACTTCAAGAGGCTGTAGCAAGAATGGGGGTCACACTCCCTTTAAAGAAAAGAAAATAAAAGTAATGCGATCTTAGGTGAAGGAAAGTAGTGGGTTTAAATGACTCAAAGACTTTTACAGTGAAAGAAAGAAAAGAAAAAAGGATAATAGCTTAAGGGGAGTTTGGCATTAAGTGAGGGATAAGGATAGGGCAGAAATAAGTATGTCTTTAGGCAATGAAGAAAGGGTCAATAGGGATAGATTGAAAATGAGGGAGACAGAGAGAATGCTCAATGAGACAGGCTCTTAGAAGAGTCACAGGGGATAAGACTGAGGCATAGGCATAGGATTTAATCTTGGCAAGTAAGGCTACCTCTTTCTCGCAGATAGGTGTAAAGAAGAAGATGGCTCTTACTAAAAACCAAATTTGCCAATAATATAAAACTGAGGAGGGATAGTTAACATGTTGAATGACAGAGCAAGACTCCAAAAAGATCTCTGTAGACCAGAATGTTGGGTGGAGTCTAACAGTAAAGCATAATAGCAATAAATGTAAAATCTTACATTTTGGTTTCAAAAAATCAACTTCACAAATATAGGATAAGGGTGATGTGGCTACAGAGAAGCTTGTCTGAGAAAGATCGAGATTCTTAGTTGACTACAAGTTCAATATGAGTCAACAGTGTGATATGGCACCAATAAAGATAGTATAATCTCAGGCAACATTGAGAGGAATGGTGTCCACAGTGAGGGAGGTAATGGTTCCACTATATTCTGACCTGGTTAGAACACAGTTGGAGTATTGTGGGTATTCATATTTGAGGAACGACATTGATAAAACTGGAGAACACCCTAGAAAGGATGAAGAATGATAAAGATCCTCAAGATCATGCTTTATGGGGATAAATTAAAGGAATTGATGTGATAGGTAGCTTCAAATATTCGAAGGGCTATCCTGGGAAAGACGAATTAGATTTCTACTGCTTTGTCCCAGAGAACAGAACTAGGAAAAAACAAGTAGAGGTCTAAGAGATGCAGATACAGACACTAAATCCTCCCTGGTCCTCACACCTCCTTCATCTTATAATTGTGAAGTTGATTTTTGGAAACTAAATGTAAGACTTTACACTTATTGCTATGACATTTTGCTGTTAGATTCCACTCAGTGCTCTAGTGAGGGAAAAACTTCCTAACAACTAGAGCTGCCCGTTAGTAGAATAGGGTGCTCTGACAGGTACATTGCTGTGGTTTGCCCCTCACTGAGCTCTCCAGGCAAAGACAAATCGTCATTACTTGACGATGTTGTAACGGGGATTCTTATTTAGGTATAGATTGGACTAGATGGCTTCCTTCCAACCAAGAGATCTGGGAATTTTGTGATTCTGTGTGCTCACATACTTTGTCCTGACAATGGGGATAAATTTGTTCATTGATCTACTCAGCATTTATAGCAAATGAAGTATAGGATAAAGAGAAAAATGCTCATTTGAGATGCTTCCATATTTTTCCATAAATTGTCTTTAATTTGCCCTCCCTCCACCCCTCACCCCTACCCTCCATGCTGACTCTCCTTTAAGTTTAAAAAAATTAAGCGAGTTCATCATTAGAGTTATAGACCTATTATCCCCTCTAGGCGGTAGCTAGTTGGCAAAGTAGACAGAGTGCTTGTCCTAGAGTCAGGAAGCCCTGAGTTCACATACTAGTGGTGTGACCCTCAGCAAGTCACTTAACCTCTCTTACCTCAGTTTTCTTAACTGTAAAATGAGAATAATAATTGCACCTACCAAAAAAAAGGGGGGGCAGCTAGATGGCACAGTGGATAGAACACCAGCCCTGGAGTCAGGAGGACCTGAGTTCAAATCCAGCCTCAGACACATAACACTCACTAGCTGTGTGACTCTGGACAAGTCACTTAACCCCATTGCCTAGCAAAAAACAAAACAAAAAAAAATAGCACCTGCCTCACGGGGTTGTTTAGAGGATCAAATAAGATAGTATTTGTAAAGTACTTAGCGCTTTATGGAGATCCATGCGGGGATATATAGTAGACACTATGAAAATGCTTATTCTCTTTCCCCCTTCCCCTTTCTCCTCTCTACCTGGCCTACCTCTTCTGATCACATATGTCCTGGATGGCCTATTTTATACCATTTCCTGTATAAAAGTTAACACTGGTAATATGTTACAAACTATTTATGCATGCTGGGGGAAAAAAAGACATAACGGAAAAGTAGATGAAAAGCTCACATACCTTGGGCAATATGGGTGAGCCAACTGGTCTTTTCCATATATTTACATAGTGGGAGTGGTGTCTGGGTCTCTAATTGCCTCGGTGTAGGGAGTTCTTGGGTAAAGAAACTGCTTTCACTGTAGCTCAGCAACTATTCTGCCATGTATATTCTTAGAAAACTACCTGAGGCCTCGAGAAGTTAAATGATTTGACTAGAGATCACATAGCCAGCACAGGGCAGAAGCAGGATTTGGAGTTATTATGTTCACTTTGGCACAGCTTCACTAATAGAAATTCATATGCATGTCTATTTATATATATATACATACATGAATATAAAATTTAGGTATATACATATACACTCATGCATGTATATTTGTATGTGAGAAGCAGTCATGGCAGAATGGATGGAAGGCTGTCCTTAGAGCTGAAAAGCTCTGGGTTAAATTCCTTTCTGTTACACATAGGCAAATTATGTAAACTTTCAGGGCTCTAGGCAACTCTCTGAGAATGTAAATTGTAGAACAGTCATTAATCGTATTGGTAAAGGGAATTTACTCATCCAGGAGTTCCCTGTATCAAAGAAATCACAGGCCTAGTCTCAGTGTATAACTGGATACATCTATCTTAGGCACAGTGGTATAGTGGATAGAGTGCTTCTTCCCTTCCTTCCTTCCTTCCTTCCTCTCTCTCTCCCTTCCTTCCTTCCTTGCTTCTTTCCTTCTTTTCCTCTCTTTCATTCCTTCTTTCCTTCCTTCCTTCCTTTGTAATTATTAGTTATTAGAGCATACACAAGCCACTTAGTTTCTCTGAGCTTGAGGCTAGTCCATAAGATTGTAAGTTTTAAACAAGTTATGTATGCACCAGAGAAGAGAATTATCCTGCCCAAAAACTCACAGGTCCTTGACTTACTGACACTTCTCTAGGTCAGATAATGCAGATGGGTAATGTACTGGATTGAGAATTGAGAAGAAAAAAGAAATCAGGATAGATCTCACTTGGGAAACTGTCCGTTGCTTTCCATGATTCCAAACTGCTTATTGCCACAAATGTCCATCTCTTTAACTCCAATATTTTCCTGGTGTTGCTAGATGGCTTTAAATCATAGCACACCATGATCTTGGAAGAACTAACATTACAAATGACTCAGAAAGTGAAGGAAAGATGTATATGCTGGATGTACTATGTAGGCTGCAATATATTACCAATCATCTTTGATTTGTGTTTGAGAAGTTCCATACAAGTCATCTGTCCTGACATGTTTGAACCGAACAGGGTATGGAAAAGAGGTTAATGAAGAGAGATTGACTAATTGATTAAGGCAGACTAATAAACAATGGTGTTCCATAGTTACTAAAAGGACCAAAGAAAGGTATCCAATATTTAGATGGATTATTCTATAAGAATATTTATAGGATAGTAAGGATAAAGAATCTCGTAGTATGATTGGTTGCAATCTATCTCATTTGAGGGTCTCCCACACTGATAAAACTATAAATATGCAAATTTGAGCTGAATATTTCTTGTAAAACTGAATATTTCTAGTTAGTGTCTGGAAAGGAGGCCCCTTCCTCCCTCTTCCCAACCTTCCCTTTAGGATAGGACCCTGGGCCATGTATGACTTGTCAAAATGAAGCTCAGAGAGTGATGCAGAGTAAGTGGAAAGAGACTACAGTAGGTTGAATGGACCCAAAGTGCATTGTCCATCACCAACCTATCAATGAACTAAAGAGAGTATGGCAGTTCTGAAACAGAAATTTGGTGGGAGGGGCCACCAGAGGGCATGGTTTTTGAAAGGGGGAAAAGTTAATTCTGAAAGGGAGATCCTTGCTGTCTAGGAGCAGGAAAAGGTCAAATTCAAGGGAGGGGATCTTGATGATTCAGATTTTGTGATGCTGGTAGTTATATAGCTTTCAGATAGGAATAAAAAGTGCTAATCTAGGCCATTGGGTAGAGAAGTCAACTTTATAAACAAACCTGTTTGAGAAAAAGATGGAAGGAAGGGGATCAAGTCAGACATGAGAGGATAAAGTACAAAAGAATAAGACATAGTCCCTTTAATATTAGCTAGTATCTATATATAATTTTAAAAGTATTTTGTACATGATATGTCATTTGATTCTCAAAGCAATCATGGGAGGTAGGTACTATTTTTATTCCCCTTTTGTAGATGAGGAAACTGAGTCTGAGGGAGATTAAGTGACTTGTTCAAGGTCACATACTTAGTAAATGTCTAGGAAAATTCAAACTCAGTTCTTACTGACTTTAAGTCCAACATTTTATCCATTGGCCCACCTTTACATTTGCCTACAGGACCATGAAAAATCAATAAAGACTTGGTAACTCTCCTCTCTGATCTGTTGGAATCCCCCAGTGTTTCCCTTCAGTGATTAGCAGTAGGGAAACCCTTAAATAAAACAAAGCAAAATAAGGTCAGTGTGTTACTTTAAGGAAACAGGGTAAGAAAAAGACATGAGTCCTCTCTCACAGGCCAAGCTAGATGAAAGATGACCAGACAGAGAGGGGTGGCAGCTAGAAACCAGTAGAGGCCACCATGGAGCCAAAATTCTGAGGCTTGTTGATATAGGGAAAGAGAGGGGTTAATGGGTACAATGGGCTAGCATGCTACAGTCAGGTAGACCAACACTCAGATTCACACTTTTGGTTTACAAATTTTAAGACAAAAAAACAAAGATGTAATGCAATCTGAGCATACATTTCTCCATCCATCAAGGCTGAAAAAAATCCAAAATACTTTAAAAATGAGAGAGTCTTTTTTGTCTTATCTATTAAAGCCATCCACCTAGAAGAAAGCAGAGAAAAGGCACAGCAGAATTCTAGGGACAATCAGTTCAGAAATAGGGGCAGGGCATGGGAGCCCAAATTTTGAGACTTGGAGCATCTCCAGCGAAATTTCTCCAGAAACTATGACAGCTCTAAGGAACCAGAACAAATGGTCACCTCACTGCTATTACTTTGTGGTAATATAATGTAATAGAATGCTATTGTGCTATAAGAAATGAGGAAATAGATTATTTAAAAAAGACACAGTAAGAATTGTATGAACTGGTACAGAGAGAAGTGAACCGAACCAAAATAATAGTTTATACCATAATATCAATATTATAAAAAGGAACAGTTTTAAAGACTTTCGTATAAACTGATGAAGAATGAAATGAGCAGAATCAAGACAACAATTACAACAACAACACTATAAAAAACAAACAACATTGAAAGCTGGGAGAAATTTGATCACTACGATGACTATCCATGATCCCATAGGACTGCTGATGAAAAGAAACATGTTATCCATTACAGAGAGGTGACGGATTCAAGGTGAAGAATGAAACATATACACACAAACATATATACACACATGTGTGTACATATATGCACATATATGTATACATGTGTGCATATATACAATATTTTTTAACATGGCCAATGAAGGACTTTATTTGACTTGACTGAGCATATTTGTTACAAGAAATTTGTTTTTGTTTTTGTTTTCCTTCCAATAGGGCAGGAGGGAGAGGGAGGGAGAAACTAGAATTCTATTAACAAGAAAGGAAAGGAAGAAAAAAAAGAAAGGAAGAAAGAAAAAAAGGAAGAAAGAAAGAAAGAAAGAAAGAAAGAAAGAAAGAAAGAAAGAAAGAAAGAAAGAAAGAAAGAAAGAGAAAGGAAGGAAGGAAGGAAGGAAGGAAGGAAGGAAGGAAGGAAGGAAGGAAGGAAGAAATTAAATAAAAAAAACTCCCAAAGAATCTACCCTTCTAAGTGCAGACTTTCAAAAGACTTAAGTCTCCCCTGAGATTTCCTTCTTCCTTTATTGCCTTTATTTCCTTGGTTGTTTTCAGCTGGAATCAGGTTTCCTTGGTATGGAGGCTCATACCAAGCTTGGTCCTGTAGCATTTTGACTGGTAGCTTCCTTGAGATGTAGTTAGTGGCTATCCTAAGCATTCATTAAAGTCTTGCTCTTAATGATGCTAAAGATGCAATGTATTTGGCATTAGGCCGCAAAGAGAATAGAAAGGCAGATGTTCTCCTTGCTTGCACCTTTTAGCCAAAAAAAGCCATTCAGTTTATTAGAGCTCTCTTTTCACTGGGTATATTGAGCGGTCACTTCATAAGAATGATAACTTACGTTTGGATCAAGTTTTAAAGTTTAGATATGATAACAGTATTTGCAGAGAGCCTTAAGGTTTGCAAAGCATTTTAGATATGTTATCTCATTTGATCTTCACAACCACCCAGTGAGGAAAGTGTTGCTATTATCCCCGTTTTACAGATGAGGAACAGATGAGGTTGAGAGAGGTTTTGAGCGATTTGCCTGGGGCCACACAACTGAGAAGTGCCTGAGGCAGTATTTGAATACAGATTTTCTTTATTCCAACACTTTCTACTGACCACTTAGCTGCCTCAAACACCAGCCTTACAATCAGGGTGAGAGAGGTGTTACAAGAATTAGAATCTACATTTTACAATTAAGAAAATTGAGGCTCAGAGACATTGAATGATTTGCTCAGGACGTACAACTAGTAAGTGTCAGAGCTAGGATTTGAACCTAGGTCTCTTCCTGACTCAAACTCTAGCACTCTTTGCACTATACCATGCTAGTGCTGGGTGACAGTTTGTCTATTAGTGGTAAATGAGGAAAACAGATTTTCCCTAGCTGGTATGGTCTTCCTGAGTGATTGGAATTACAGGACTTTGTAGTATAAATGTAGTTAGAAGGAAGAACTCAACTGTGTGAGGAACATATAAACTAAATGTCTGCCTATTCTTGTCTCTAGGATAAAACAGAAATTCCTAGCACAGCATTTAAGGCCTTCTGCCATCTGACTCCAACCTACCTTTCTGGTCTTCTTTTACATTATTTCCTTTACAACCAAATTAGAATAGTCGCTCTTCCCCAAACTCAGCATGCTGCATGTGGCCTTCCTGTAAGCATTCATTCAGTCTGTCCCCCATGCCTACAGTGCACTCCCTCCTCATCCTCATTTTCCTGAATACCCCCTTTTTTTTTTCAGTGTCTAGTTCAGATACCACTTTCTCCATATAACCTTCCAAAATTCAACCCAGATCAAAATTTCCTCTTCTTTCTCATTTTTTCCTAAGGCATTTTGTCTTGATTTCTCCTCCTTTGCCCTATCACACCCTATCTTGTGTTATTCATATGTGTGTACATGTTGTATTCCTCCTCTCAGCAGATTATAAGCTCCTCGAGGAACCAGGAATCTAATTTTCTCTGACTTTGTATCTTTGGCATCTGGCATAGTGCCCTGCATACCATAGGTGCTTAATGAACGTTGTTGAAGTAATGAAAAAACATTAGAATTGCCTTAAATGTGTATATTAGTTTTTAGCTAACCTTTTATTTTTGTATGACGTCTCTCTCTCCACATAAGTTTTAAACTTCCTGAGGGCATGATAATACTTGATTATACCATGATTATACTTCAAACCCAGTCTCAAACATTTACTAGCTGTATTGACTAGCTGGGCAAGTCAATTAACCCTGTTTGCCTCAGTTCCTTATCTGGAACTGTTCCTTATCTGGAGAAGAAAATGGTAAACCACTCCTATATCTTTATCAAGAAAATTCCAAATGGGGTCGCAAAGTGTAGGACAAGACTGAAATGACTAAATCACAAAATCTTATACAACCTCTAAAATAAGTAATAACAGCTAACATTTATATAGTGCTTACCATGTGCTGGGTGCTTTGCAATTATTGTCTCATTTAAACCTCACAGCAGCCCTGCCAGTTAGTTGCTAGTATTATTCCCATTTTATAGATGAGGAAGTGCCTGAGGTCACATTTGAACTCAGGTCTTCCTGACTCCTGGCCCAGTGCTCTGTCTATCCACTGTGCCACCTAGCTGCCTTTAGTACTCAAGTAGTCAATAGCTGTTTTGACCAAAAGAAAAAAAAAAAACACTTCAGTGGTTGTCTCTAGGATAAAATTAAAACCTCTCATCTTGGCATTTAAAGCCCTTCGCAGTGTGGCTCCAACCTACCTTTCCAGACATTTCACATTATTTCCCTTCATGTGCTCTATATTTCAGCCAAACTGGCTTGCTTCCTCTCATTCACTCCATATATCCCATCCATTGCCAAATCCTGTCATTTGTCTCTCATCATCTTTTATATACGCTCCTTCTCTCCACTCATACAGCAATAATTCTAATTCAGTCCCTCATCACCACTCACCAGCCTGCTATGATAGCCTTCCAACTTGTCTTCCTGCCTTAATTCTCCCCCACTGCAATCTAGCCTCTACTTATCTGCCATGGTGTGGATCTAACATGTCACCACCGTGTTCAATAAACATCAATGGCTCCGTATTACTTCCATTAAAATATGATACATTCTTTAGGGCATTTAAGTCCCTTCACAACTTGTACCCTTCCTATCTATTTAGCCTTCTCATACCTTCTTCTCCTCCATGATTTCTACTATGTAGCTCCAC
>NW_020946827.1:0-36313 GCF_900497805.2 Vombatus ursinus | reverse complement strand
TTAATTAGGAGCATTGTTTTCTACTATTTTTATTGTCACATTTCAGCGTCATTATGGATTAACTAAGCTTTTGAAGATGAATCTGGAAGTATAACAATCATTTATAATATTGTTTCAATGGTAAAATGCATTCCAAATTTTAGACAATCGACTTGCAAATGAACTTTTGGAATACAACCTATTTGCAAATTAGGATCTGTCTGTATTTTAGTCTTCAAATTCATATTTGCATAATTCTCTTTCCCAAAGTAAGTAACTAGTATCATATTTCAGTATGAACTCTCCTGGTACCTAAATTCATTTCATTATTTCCCTTGTTCTCCATTGTTTTCTTTTATATGTAATTGTCTTGTTCTTAGTATTGGAAAATATTTGAGCTGGAGAGGACTTTAGAAATTACTTAGTCCAACTCTCTCATTTTATAGATGAAAACACTTAGGTCTAAAAGGTTTAAATAATTTGCCAAAGTTACATGACTAATTGGTGGCAAAGTTGAGACTCCAGGCTTCTTAACTTCAGTCAAATCCTCTTCTCCTCATACTATTTCTTTTCCTTGGAACCTACAGTTCTGATAGGAAGTGTTTGATTTTAGCCATAATGTATTACTGGAAAACTCATCATAAAGTAAACAGAAGGTCACTTTGGTGGTGGTTGTTGTTGTTATTGAACAATGATATAATTGGAGATTTCAACTCTGAGCAAGGACTGGATACCAAATAGATCATAGATATGACCAACAAAATACTAATACATCTTCACTCTTCTCACTTAAAATAGTAAAATTATGATCCATATTTGATAAATTGGGCATAGATAACATTTACATATTTATTATACAAAGGAGTCCAATGTGCCCCTTGCATATACAATAAAAACAAATCATAACAAAAATAAAACATATATCCACTACCTTGTAAATTTGCCCCCCCAAAATTGTGTTAGCTATGATAAATATTAATTAAAGATATTAAAGATAATATGGCAAAGTAGAAATAGATCTTGACTGGGAATTGTTTCCTAGATTCTCATCCAGGCTCTTCCATTGTGTATCCTTAGGCAACTTATTCAATCTTTCTGAGTTTCTGTTTCCTTATCTGTAAAATGATGAAATGGAACTAGATGCCCTCTAAGGTCCCTTCCAGTTCTATGTATTTATGATTGAATTAATGATAATATTATTAGCTTCCTTTGTATTTAGAGAAAGTTTTGAGGGGTAATTTAGTTGTATCCTTAGGAAAAAAATCCCTGGGGAAGTTTGAACTGATGATGGTTTCTCTTTATATTTATCTTTGGCAAGCCCAGACACTGAAAGTCATTGTATATCAACCATTCTTTTCAAAATCAGCCATTGTGGGGGTTTGCCCATTAGAAGGATTTTATTGTAGGGTTTGGGAGAAATGGCCTATTGAATTTGATCCACTTCTTCATCTTTTCTTCTTTCTCTTCCCTCCACACAATATCAAGGACAATAATTGAGGGGAAAGCAAGGTACAAAAGGATAGTCTGATGAGTGTGCATGGAAGGAGAAAAATGAGAGATTAACTCCATTCTTTTGCTTTGAACGAAGAAAACAAACATTTATTAAGCACCGAATATGTGCCAGGTACTGTATTAAGTGCTTTACATATATTATCTTATTTGATCCTCAAACAAACCTGGTGTATAGTTGGTGCTATAATTATCCCTATTTTACTTTGGAGGAAATGGAAGTAGACATGAAATTGAGGTAACTTGTCCAGCTAGTTAGTGTCTGAGATGGGATTTGAATTCATAGCTTTCTGACTCCAGGCCCAATGCTCTATCCACTGTTCCACCTAGGTTCCTTGGATGATGTCAGAAGGAACCTGAAGAGGATTACACAGTGAAGCAATGTGGTCCAGTCAAAAAGATACTGGGCTTGGGGTTAGGAGACCTAGGCTTTGGTCTTAGTTTAGATACTAACTAGCTGTGTGAGCTTTAGCAAATCACTTTCTGCAAGCCTGTTTCTATATCGATAAACTAGTGAATAATATGTATACCAAACACCTAAGAGGAATATATAATGATAGGGCTTTGTTGGCTTTAAATGGTTACCTAAATGAGAGCCTTTATGAGGATGCAAGGGCTTCCTTAAAATTACTGTTAAAGCTAGCAGCATGGATTTGGAGCTTCTGAGGAGTGAAGTATAGGTGTTAATTAGCCAGCATTGAGTGAGTAGAGTGGTGAAATGCAAAGTGTCCTAAAGCAGGAATGACTGTACTTAATATGGATTTAATAACTGAGACAATTGCTCTCAGCTACTAAAAATGGAAATATGCTACCTTGGGAACAGCTTACCCCACCATTAGTGTCTATAATTAAATAAAATCTTTTTTGGTCTATTTCCTTACTAACAGGTCAATAATTCAATTCTGTTCAATACAAGAAACATTAAGTGCCTACTATGTGTACCAGGTGCTGCTAACATTTATATAAGCTTTATGGTTTGCAAATCACCTATTCTCATTTAACCCTCCCAACAAACCTATGAAGTAGGTGCTGTTATTGTTTTCATTTTATAGATGAGGATGGTGATCTAGGCTTTGTAAATCCTTTCGCACCCATTTATGGTCCTTTCTCCTCCACAAAGTCTTTCCACACTTATCAGGTTGACGCTGATTCCTCCCAACACTGAAATCCCAGCCCTCTTCATTTGTCAATTGATTGTGCACTGCCTGGTTACATTTCTGATACTGTCATACTGTTATTTGATGCTTCATACATTTATACTATCTCTTCTATTCAATTCATGATAATAATAGTAGTTGATATTTATATAGCATTTTATGCTTTACGAAGCACTTCCCATGTGATAAGTTTATTTGATTCCCCAAATTATACCATTTGACCCTGTGAGGAACGTACTACAGACATTATTATCCTCACTTTACAGTTGAGGAAACAGACTCAGAGGAGGTAAGTGACTTGTTCATGGTTATAAAATCAATAAATGTCAGAGTTGGATTAAAATCTAGTTCTCTCCCTTCTCCAGAACCACTGCTCTTTCTACTATAAGGGTAGCTAGATGGTGCAGTAGATAAGGAGCTGGACCCTGAGTCAGTAAGACCTGGATTCAAATCCAACCTCAGATGCTTAATAGCTATGTAACCCTGGGCAAGTCACATAAGCTCTCCTTGCCTCAGTTTCCTCATCTGTAAAATAGGGATACTAATTCCCATTGTTGTGAATGTTAAGCTATTGTATAGTAGTCCCTAAGGGTACTGTGAGGATAAAATGAGATAATATTGGTAAAGGGCTTTTTAAACCTTAAAGTTCTATATAAATGTTAGCTATTTTATATGATTATTATTATTACAATATTTCCTGAGATCAGGAACTATCATATTTCTAGATAATCCTCTAGCATATTAACTTAAGCATAATAGACTCTTGATTCAACAAGTTATTTAAATGCTTCATATATGTAAGCTCTGTGCTAGGTGCAGAGGACATAAAGCAAAAATTGAAGCCTCTGCCCTCGAGAAGCTTACATTTGAGCGGGAAGAATACAACACGAGAGATAAATAAATATGACATAAGGCAGAGTGTGATAGCAAAAGAGAGATCAAGACAAAGCTACAGTGTTTCGGGCAAATTTTAGAAGCTAGAGCTCACTCTCAGATGAGGGTCCTTAGAGAATAGAGGGATTTAGGGAGAGATGGTATCTGAGTACAGTCTTAAAGGAAGAAGATTTCAGTATTCAGAGATGAGAATGGATCATAGTGTTCTAGACTGAGAATTGGAAGTGACCTATGCTGAAAGCAGTGGAACCTTTTTTCAGTGCATTTAAGGATATGCCATGTGGCTTAATTGGAGACCCAAGTTAAGACCAAAGACTTAACTGGAAAACCCAAGGAAGCAGAGGGAACAATAAGAGTGTTAGGGCAGCTATGCTGACACCTGAAAACTAGGATAGTTGGCCAGCTTCTAGAGAGAGTCTGGGAATGACTTCCAAAATGGGATTGGGAAGGTCAGAGAATATGTACAACAAGAGATCTCACCAGAGAGCATGGGATACAATGGTCTTCAGGCCATGGAAGGAGAAGGGAGTCTGTAATGTCCTTACCAGAGAGTGCTCTCAGGACTTGGAAAGTCGGAACATCAAGCTCTCATTGGAATTTTGACTACATCTTCACTCCTTACATCAGGGAAGCTCATTGATTTCACATCTTCAAAGTCACAGGTAGGGAGATGCCAATCAACTAGGAAATTCTAGACTAGAAGTTTTTAGGCACAGAAGATTCAGATGTGGGATATTCTAGGAAAGGGATAGAGTAAGAGTTGGGACATTCTAGAAAGGAGGAGGAATCATGGCTAGGGAATAGGCAACTTATTAGTTTGAGAAAGGGTCTAAAGACAAGAGAGGTTATCTCATCCAGCACCTTCATTTTACAGATGTAGAAACTGAGACACAGGGAGGTTAAGTAAATTATTGAAAGTCACACAAGTAGTAAATGAAGGAAATGGGATTTGAATCCAGATTCTCTGAGTTACTTTTGCTGCCTCAAAAGAAAGTACAAGATAAAGTGATCATCAATTTGTAGCTGGAAGGAACCTTAGAGGTCACTAGTCCAACCTCACCTAAGGTCTCAAGAGATTTAAGGAACTGTCCAGGTTTGCACAAGTAGGAGGGAGGAGAGTCAAAATTCCAGCTCCAGTCTCCCAATTCCAAATTCAGTGTTTTATCCTTTGCACTATACATCTTCCTACATAACGTATGTTCTAGGCATGGAAGATAGCTTGCACAAATGTATGAGAAGACTGTGGGGTGGCTAGCTATCTCATTTAACTGACCAAAACACAGAGTGTGTGAAGAGGAATAACATGAAATAAGTCTGGATAAGTGGTTTGGAGAGATGAGGACACCCTTGAATAAGGCTGAAGAGTTTGTATTTTATTCTCTGAGTAATAGGTAACCTGTCAATAAATATTTTTTGATTCATTGATTCCATTGATTGACTTCTATTTCATTGGCTGGTCACTTAGGGAATGAATGAACATGAAGACTTTAGGGGAATAAGGAAAAAGCTATAATCTCCATTCTGTTACTGATCCAATGTGTGATTTGGATAAGTCCCTTCCAGTCCCCGGGACACAATTTTTTTTTATTAAGTTAAATTTAAAAAAAGAAAAAAAAACCCAAGATCAATTATACGTTAGTACAGTGGAACAATCAGAATACCTGTGTTCAAATCCGACTTATAACACTTCTTGCATGACCTTGGGTGGATTACTTAGTTAATCTTGAATGTTAGTTTCCTCCTGTGTACAATGAGATAGCCTCTAAGATCCCACCAGCTCTTGAACTATGACTCTATGATCTTGAAAATTCATCTCAGTAACCATCCCATGTGGGAAGCCTTCTCTGATCCTCTTTATATATTAGCAGTACCCGCTCCCTCCTTAAATTATCTCGTATTCACTTTGCCATTTATATTCTTTATTGCTGCAGTTGACTCCTTGAGGGCAGGCACTGTCTTTCAGTTATGTGTTTTGCTCTCTTTATCCTCAGCATTTAACATGATACCTCCTATGTAGTAGGAGCTTAATAAATGTTTGTTGACTTAGATATTCTCTAAGGTCCTTTTTCAGCCCTAACATTCAGTGATTCTAAATCATGTCCCCATCTATCAAAAACTCCTTCCTGGTTTAGGCTGATCAGGTATTTGGCACTCACTTGCACAAGTCTGTAAACTTTGCTTAACCTCCACAGGAGAATTCCTTCTAGTAAGTATTTTGTAATCTGGATTCAAAAGTGCTAACAACTTGTAGTGTTTAATGTCAGTTTGCTTCCCCCCCTCCCCAATTCAAAGATAACCAGTGTCAATAATCATTGGTTCAATCACACACTTGTAGGTGTTCATTTAAATGGTCTGAAAACACTCCATAGGAGTTGATTATCAGCCCACTCCTACCCAGACCTGCTACTTAAGGAAATTATTATTGGTCATGTGCTAAGTCATTTGTTTTTTCTAAGGGTTCTGCTGTTTTTCCCTCTGATAACGGTAACTAAGGGCAGGTCCCCTATTTATCTTGACTTATCTTCTGAAAAAATATTAAGCATTCTATCCAGCATCTTTTGTAAACCAGGTCACTGCTCTATCTAATGGGACCACATAGCTGTCACTACTAGTGTTCCCTCTTTTCCCCAGTCCTTTCCTTCATTGATATCCAACAACTCTGTGCAAAATAACTTTTTTTTGGTATTTCTTCTGCTCTTCAAAATTGAGCTTTGGTTCTCATTCTCTCAATTCTGTCAATGATTTTTTTTTTTGGGTAGGCAATGGGGTTAAGTGACTTGCCTAGGGTCACACAGCTAGTAAGTGTTATGTGTCTGAGGCCAGATTTGAACTCAGGTCTTCCTGAATCCAGGGCCAATGCTCTATCCACTGTGCCACCTAGCTGCCCCCTCAATGATTTTTTTTTGAAAAGCCTCCTTGTAGGGGCAGCTAGGTGGCACAGTGAATAGAGCACCAGTTCTGGAGTCAGGAGGAACTGAATTCAAATCTGGTCTCAGACATTTGACACTTGAAAGCTGTGTGATCCTCGGGCAAGTCACTTAACCCCAATTGCCTCAAAACAACAAAAAGGCCCCTTACATCCCTAGACAATTATAGTTCCTTGGGGAAATGAGGGAGCAGCAAGTTGATCAGTGAGAATAGCATAGTGGATTGAGAATTGGCCTCTGTGTCAGGAAGGGTTCTTGTCTTGCCTCTGACAGGTACAGGCTATATGACTTTGGCCAAGTCACTTAACTTCTCAGTGCTCTAGGTAACTCTCTAAGATTATAAGTTGAAGAACATGTGTAGATCTGCCTTGTTAGAAGAAGATTTCTTCATGGGGAGGTCCAGTAAAAAAATGTGTTCGGCATTTGCCATGTTCTGTTACGACTTCTCGTATTTCTAGATCTCTTCATCTGAACAGTGCAGCAGTGCCGCTCCCTTTTTCACTAAATTATCAGGTCCTTTATCTCATTCTAGGATAATTCATTAGCCCTCTAAAACCTGTTCCCAGACATAACTAACTTCAAAATAAAAATTATTTACAAGGAGTGGTCAGCCCCCAAAGAATCATCAAATTACTCTCACAATTCCTTTAAATTCAATAAGGAAAAAAGCAAATCTTTTTTTTTTTTACTGTGTCTCCAAAAATGAACCCTTTATAGACAGATTAATGCCCTGAGCATTCACTTGAGCCACGTCCAGATTCAGGAACTCATGTTAAGTTATGACTCATCTCTGGTCTATAGGACTTTTGAAATCTCTCCCCAAACAGACAGGAGACAAACCTTTTTCACTCTTCCTGATTCTTATTTATGATAAATATTAATCAGCCTCATTGATTCACCTTTCCATTTTACATCCATTAAAAGACACCTCTCTGGACAGACATCAAATATTTTACCCACTTTAACCAGGCTCATTGATTCTCTCCTTGTCTTCCTACTTCCTTCTCAGATAAAGAGGAGTTAAATAATAATTTCTGCCCAGTCATATCCCTCACCCTCTTCTAGCCACTGTTTTTGTTTTTTTTTCCCTTTCTAATCTCTTGAGATACAGCTTCAATAAAGTATAATCTGCCTAGTCATTTCTTTGATTCTCAGCTCCCTTCTCTATAGCTCACCCCTTTCTTTTCCTGAGTCTGCTCACTACTTTTGCACTACACTCTACAGGACATTCCTTTCTGCCACTGCAGCTGCTCCTGTCCCCTCCCTGTTCTGATGGTCATATTTCTTGCCCCATCCTTAACCCCTCAATAAGCTTATCACATAGGAAAGCAGAGGAGTCAATTTCCAACTACTTGGATTTTTATTGGAAAGAATGGACACTGTCCATTGGGCAGAGTCAGAGACATCAATTTCCAGAGCCACAGGTGTGAGAACCAGGCTGCCTTGATCCAAAGAAACACAGCAATCACCATACATCCAGTTTCTCTCTTTCCCCAATTAATTAGTTTCTAATGGTAAGAAGCAAAGGTATCATCTATAAAGTTAGAGGCATAAAATTTTTTTTCAATAAAGTTCTGCTCATCCTGCATCCTTGCTAAATTTTTCTAATGACTTTTTCCTTCATTGTGACACTCCCAAATACAGGGGTTGCTTGGGCAAAATCCCTGACAGTAGAAGAATTTGCATTTGAGCTGCATGGAGCAGCTGAACCATGTATGAGCTATATGTAGATTTTATAATCATAATATGAGACATAACACTTTTGTAGTTACAAAGTCAAACCTTGGGAGGTAGGTGCTATTATCAGCCCCATTTTACAGATGAGGAAACAGGCTGAGAGAGGTTAAGTGACACAGCTAGTCACACAGCTAGTATTTTTTCAGAGATTCATGATTTTATTGATATGGATACATACTCCTTTCACCAATAAGATTGTAAGTTGCCTCAAATGAGGAAACTGTTTTCAAAGAAGGCTGGTTGATAATTTAATTTTAAAAATCTGCTGAAACTGTAGATCCTTTGAAGATGAGTGTCTTGGCTCCTTCACTGGCTATTTCTGTAAAAGGGAAGTCATATGAATATTAAGCCTCACTCTGCTATGTATAGTTCATGCCCCTGAATGAAGACCTTCATTCCAGGGCAGAGCCAAAGAATAGGTTTCCATGGTATTGACTTGCCACAGTACTGACTTTTCACCTCCTCCATCCTCTCTCTCTTCATCTTAAAAGGGTTACATATGTCTAGTAAACATGTTGGCATTATTTCAGTACTTGGAAAGAGCTGTGGTTTCATTGATATGATTCTCCCTCCACCAAAGCAGATAGCACACCCTCAACTCCATATTAGATAGTCTTTACAAGTTGCTATAGTCAAACAAATATACCACCTAGTGGTATATCTCCTGATAATAATGATAGCTAGTACCTATATAACACTTTAAGGTTTGCCATGTGCTTTATAAATATCTTATTTTGCTCTTACAACAACCCTAGGAGGTAGGTGCTATCATTAGCCTCATTTTACAGTTGAGGAAACTGAGGCAGACAGAGGTTAAATGACTTGCCCAGGATCACACAGCTAGTAAGTGTCTGAGGCCAGATTTGAACTCAGTACTTCCTGACTCCAGATCCAGCGCTCTATTCACTCTACCACCTAGCTGTTCTGATGATAACCTTCTCAATCTTAGCCAAGATGGTTCTTAGACACAAGATACAAAGTCCATAGTCAAACTTATACTTGAAGCCTTTTCACCTTGGTAGAAATTGCATGGTTTAGGGGCAGCTAGGTGGCGCAGTGGATAGAGAACTGGCCTTGGAGTCAGAAGGACCTCAGTTCAAATACATCCTCAAGACACGTAACACTTACTAGCTGTGTGACCCTGGGCAAGTCACTTAACCCCATTGCCTAACCAAAAAAAAAAAAAAGAAAAAAGAAAGAAAGAAATTGCATGGTTTGTACTCTATTGGCACAGCTTTTTAGAACCCAAAGCACCTCCATACTGTGATTAGACATCAAAGTAAGAGGAGGACCATAATTTTTATATTAAACACCCATATTTGCATAAGGTGTGACTCTTGGATAAAAGAGATAGTTCTCTACTATGCATGACCCTAAATGGGGAGACATAGGCTGTGTGATTTGGGGGAGCTACACTATGCTCACTAATATCTCCCTCAACTACCTGTCATTATTCTGTTTTCTATTCTAACTGATCTTGAAATTTTCATCACTGACATCACTCTCTCAGATTGGACAACACAAGTAGGGTCACTGCTTCCAAAAGACCACTATTAAGATGTCAATATAGGAAGGAAGGAAAGGATTTGACTGAGGGAGGTGGAGAGGGGAGTCTTAATCCTATTAGACCTCACCTTATAACATATTGACTTGAATTAGTTAATTAGATCAGTTAGCTGTTATGGCAGATATGTATGTTGGGGAACACAGAGAACCTGAGGATATTAGAAAGATAGGAAAGGTTTATTTTCATTGAGAGGGAGAAAAGAGAAGCAGAGCAACCATAAGACCTTGAGGGTAGAGTTAGAGACAGAATGTAGTGTTGAATCAGCGGAAGCATTTGGGTACATAGCAAGAAAAGTAGCAATAAAATATTTTCCCCATGAACCTGAAGAATGCTTCCACAAATGCATGCACTACAATTGAGTGGAGTAAACACATGGAAAGGACCCACACAGAAAGTACACGTGACTAGGGTACACACATGGAGGGGCACTAAAGACAGGGACTACTCATGGTGCCGTGTTGAGGGACAGCTGCTCTGATCCAACAGGCCACTGACATCTCCTGGCTGCATGAGGGCACCCTCCTGGTCCCATGGTTACTACTGGTCCTTGTCAAGCATGACATCACTGGGCACAAAGTTGTGGAACTTTCCTCTGCTTCCAGCTTTTGTTTCCAGTTAGGATTCTCAGGTGAGGTACTACTTCTCCCAGAGAGGAAGAATACACTCTACAATTTCTCTTTTAGCTTATAGCTCAGAGACTCAAGCTACAATTCTTTTAGAAAAGCAGAGCCCTCACACACCCAGTCATTACACTAGAGAAAATCTCTTAGCACTGATTTTCTCCCTCACAAGGAGAATCTTTCAGTTCTCAGAGCCTTGGCTGTAACAAGTGTTTCCACTCTGGAAGGAGTTTCTTTGCCCTAGGAATCAAAGTCATCGGAGCACAAAATATCTTGATAGCTGAATTGTGCTCTCACATGTTTTAAATCTATTCTTTTGAACTTATACTTCCTGCTTACCAAGGGCAAGGTCTCTGTCAGAATACTCAGTCTGCTTTACGGTTAGAAATTCCTTGTCATTCCCACTAAATAGCCAAATGGTAAGCTACACACACAGCAACACCCTCATATTTGCCTTTCTGAAAAACTGTCAAGCCCTATCTGGTTATGAGTTCTTCCCCCCAAGATTTTCTTCACCCCAAGATTCTTTTTCATGTCCCTTGCAAGTGGATAGAATGGGGAAAAGACAAAGTATAAAAATCATTTGAGCTGCTTCAGGTATTGACCCACATCTCATGCTTTGTATCACATTCTAACCTATATTATACAACACGTGGCAGACCTCAAATCTTTCAGGCTTCAAACTCCATCCTACATTACTTCTCTTTTTTGTTTTGTTTTTGTGTTTATATGTCTTGGTGGCCTTTAGTGTTCTGCTAAACACTTGACACAGAGGTTTTTGCCTCTTGGATTTGGGGTATAGAGTCCTAGGGAAAGTGAATTTAGAAAAAAAAAACCCAGTAAATATAACTTGGAGGGCAGTTGGGGAGCTTGGGAATACTCAGCACCATCCCAGGCTCCCAAGAATGTTTCCTAGACCAGAGAGTGGTTCATTCATTCTGGGAACTGCTCTGTTTTAAGTTCACCTGGGGTAGGGAGTGGCCTCTGCCCTTGTTCCATCTTTGTATCTTCAGAGGCAAACAAGTTACTTTGCACTTAGTGGGTCACTTAATAAGTGTTTGTTAAATTGAATTGATTTGAATTAAAGGAGTTCCTTAGTCTTGTATTTGCATTCAGAGCATGTTTACAGAGATCTAAATGAAGGCTCATTTCAACCTCCTCCATAGAAAAGACCTATTCATCACTTCCAGCTAGGATTTTTAGATTACCTGAGCCTAGGTAACCTTTCCCAAATTCTCAGGCAGGTTTTATACCAAGACCCCTTTGCAGGCTGGGACAAGATTCTCCTGTAACTTTGTTTAATTCTAGGGAGACCACCAGCAATGCTGGTTGCAGCTCACAAATCTGCTAAGTCTTTTATCTTATTGCTGTGTCTTAGTGTTAATTAAAGGATCTCAGAAAGCTAAATTCTGAAGGAGGCAAAATGGGGTTGAACCAGGCCTTTCAGAGCATAGTTGTGTGCTCATACCTAGAGTCCTCAAGAAAAATGTCCCCTTGGTTTAAGAGTGGTCCCCTTTCCATTTCCCATTAGACAGTAATTTTGAAGGTAATTGACAGTAAATAAGCAGTCGACAGTGAAGCTTTCCCTCACTTACTATCCTATTTACTCATATTTTCTCCTTCCTCCACTCCCAATTTTGAGGAGGAAATGTGTGTTGTTTTTGTTTCCCCTCCATCATTTGCTTCTGGCGAAAGCAAGGTAACAGCAGGAATTGGGCTAAAGGCTTGAAAAGAGGCACAGACAACTCTGATGAAAGCTAAAGGACAGGTTCTTAATCACAGCTCAGCCCTCTTCAGCTGCTCCCTCTGAACTTTCAGGCCTCTGCTAAAGGGGAAAATTGTTATCCAAGCCAGAGCCTCTGAATTTAGCTCTGTGAATAGCACACCTAGGAGCAATTTATCTGTGATTTCCCTACTTTGATTTAGAGGCATATGTCTTTTTTTTTTTCAAGTGAAGCAACTGGGGTTAAGTGACTTGCCCAGAGTCACACAGCTAGTAAGTGTTATGTGTGTGAGGCCAGATTTGAACTCAGGTCCTCTTGACTCCAAGGCGGGTGCTCTATCCACTGTGCCACCTAGCTGCCCTGCGTATTGTCTTTTAAAGCATGAAGATGAGTATAGAAGAGGGGAGAGAGGAAAAGAATAGAGAAGTTAGGAAGGAGGATTAATTATTCCAGTAAATGTATTGAATGAAAAGTTTATTTCCCAGGACTCCACAGGTCTACCACACTGACTCCTCATACCTTTCCATTCTCCTTGCAGTCTTCATATTACAGCTAAACTGGAAAAATACTTCTTCATCCCATCCTCCCTTGCCTCCCTATAGTTGTATGAGTCAAACCTTCATGCTTTGGAGGAATCATACATTTAGAGCTGGCCTTGGGATCCAACCCCATCATTTTACAAAAGAAGAAAGTGACCCTGGAAAGGGTTAAGTGACTCACCCAGGGTCAAATAGCTAGTAAATATCTGAGTCAGAATTCAAACTAAGTCTAGAATTCTACCCACCTTTCTACCGATTGAAATCCTTTTCCTTCAAGACTCAGCTCAAACACAACTTTCTTCACAAGGGGGGAATTAGCTTGGTGTAAGGGAGGCAGATTGACATAATGGAAAGGGCACAGGGCTTGGAATCAGAAAGATCTGGGTTCAAATCCTATTTCAGACTATCTCAATATAGGTTTAGTAAAGTTTGGAATACCAATATTCAGTATAAGGAACCATAACACAACAAGTTAGTAAAGCAAGTCAGCTTTATTGAGCAAATACATTAATATTCATTTAACATCCCTTCCTTTCTTCCCCTATTCATTGAGAAGGCAAGCAATGTGATAGCAATTATGCATGTGAAATCATACAGAACATATTTTCAGATTGCTGTTGTTCAGTTGTTTTCAGTTGTGTCCTACTCTTCGTGACCCCCATTTGAGATTTTCTTGGCAAAGACACTGGAGTGGTTTGCTATTTCATTCTCCAGCTCAGTTTACAAAGGGGTGAACCGAGGCAAACGGGTTAAGTTACTTGCCCAGGGTCACACAGCTAGTAAGTGTTTAAGGCCAGATTTGAACTCAAGAAGATGAGTGTTCTGACTCCAGACCTGGTACACTATCCTGGTACCACCTACCTGCCCCATTTCCATATTAGCTGTGTTGTAAAAAAGAAAACCAAGAAAAATAAAGTGGAAAAAATTATGCTTCAATCCACATTAAGACTTCATCTGTTTTCTCTCTCAAGGTGCATAGCATTTTCCGTCATAAGTCCTTACCTTGGATAATTGTGTTGATCAGAGTAGCTAAGTTTTTCACAGCCTATCAATATTACAATATTTCTGTTATTGTATATAATATTCTCCTGGTTCTGCTCACTTGACTTTTTATCAGTTCATACAAGTCTTCCCAGGTTTTTCTGAAACCACTCTGGTCATTTCTTTTTTTTAAATTAATTTATTTTGATTTATCAACAATCACTTCCATAGACTTTTGAGTTTTAAATTTTTCTCCCGCTCCCTCCCCAAGATGGATTGCAATCTGATATAGACTATACATATGCATTCCTATTAAACATATTTTCACATTAGTGATGTTGTAAGGAAGAATTAGAACCAATAGAAGGGACCATCAGAAAGAGGAAACAAAACAAAAGAAAAAAATAGCAAATAGTATGCTTCAATCTGCATTCAAACTCCATAGTTCTTTCTTTGGATGTGGATAGCATTTTCCATCATGAGACCTTTGGAGATGTCTTAGATCTTTGCATTACTGAGAAGGCTAAGTCTATCAGTGTTAGTCATCGCACAGTGTGGCTGTTGTTACTGTATACAACATTGTCCTGGTTCTGCTCACTTCACTCAGCATCAGTCCATGCAAGTCTGTCCAGGTTTTTTTGAAGTCTGCCTGTTCATCATTTCTTATAGCACAATAGTATTCCATTACATTCATATACCACAACTTGTTCAACCATTCTCCAACTGATGGGCATTCTCTCAATTTCTAATTCTTTGCCACCACAAAAAGAGCTGTTATAAATATTTTTGTACAAATAAGTTATTTTTCCTTTTTCTTTGGTCTCTTTGGGATACAGACAATCGTGGTATTGCTGGGTAAAAGACTATGCAAAATTTTATACCCGTTTGGGCATAGTTCCAAGTTGTACTCCAGAATGGTTGGACCAGTTTTCAACTCCACCAACAATGCATTAGTATCCCAATTTTTCCATATTCCCTCCAGCATTTGTCACTTTCCTTTTCTATCAAGTTAGCCAGCCTGATAGGTGTGAGGTGGTACCTTAGAGTTGCTTTATTTTGCATTTCTCTAATCAATAGTGATTTAGAGCATTTTTTTTTCATATGACTACAGATAGCTTTGATTTCTTCTTCTGAAAACTGCTTATTCATATCCCTTGACCATTCATCAATTGGGGAATGCCTCTTACTTTTATAAATTTGACTCAGTTCCCTATATATTTGAGAAATGAGGCCTTTGTCAGAGAAACTTGCTCTAAAAAATTTTCCCCAGTTTCCTTCTTTCCTTCTAATCATGACTGTATTGATTTTGTTTGTGCAAAACCTTATTAATTTAATGCAATCAAAATTATCCATTTTCCTTCCTGTGATCCTCTCTCTCTGGTTTGGTCATAGATCTGACAAGTAAAATTTTCCTCTAACTTGCTTATGATATTACCTTTATATCTAAATCATGTGCCCATCTTGACCTTATCTTGGTATATGGTGTGAAATGTTGGTCTAAGTTTCTGCCAAAGTGCCTTTCAGTTTTCCCAGGAATTTTTGTCAAATAGTGAGTTCTTGCCCCCAAAACTTGAATCTTTTAACAAACACTAGATTGCTATGCTCATTTACTACTATGCATTGTGTACGTAATCTATTCCATTGATATACCACTATTTCTTAACCAGTACTAGATTGTTTTGATGATTACCGCTTTGTAATATAGTTTGAAATTTGGTACTGCTAGGCTGCCTTCCTTTACATTTTTTTCATTGATTCCCTTGATATTTTTTCCCACTTAATAGTATTTTATTTTTTTCCAATTACATTGAAAAATAGTTTTCAACATTCACTTTTATGAGATTTTGAGTTCCAAATATTTATTCCCTCCCTCCCTTCCATCCCCCCTCTCCAAGATGGCAAGCAATCTAATATAGGTTATACATGTATAATCACACTAAACATATTTCCACATTAGTCATGTGGTGAAAGAAGAATCAGAACAAAAGGGAAAATACACAAAAAAACACAAAAAAGTGGATATAGTATGCTTCGATCTGCATTCACACCCCAAAGTTCTTTCTCTTGATGTGGATAGCCTTTTCCATCATGAGTCTTTTGGAATTCTCTTAGATCATTGTATTGCTAAGAAGAGCTAAGTCTATCATAGGTGATCATTGCACAATGTTGCTGTTACTGTGTACAATGTTCTGGTTCTGCTCACTTCACTTAGCATCAGTTCATGTAAGTCTTTTCAGATTTTTCTGAAATCTACCTGCTCATCACTTCTTATGGAACAATACTATTCCATTACATTCATATACCACAACTTGTTCAACCATTCCCCAATTGATGGGTATCCCCTCAATTTCCAATTCTTGGCCACCACAAAAGAGATGTTATAAATAGTTTTGTACATGCATGTACTTTCCCAATTTTTTATGATCTCTTTGGGTTACAGACTCAATAGTGGTATTGCTGAATCAAAGTGTATTCAGTTTTATAGCCCTTTGGGTAGAGTTCCAAATTGTTCTCCAGAATGGTTGGATCAATTCATAACTCCACCAACAATGCATTAGTGTTCCAATTTCCCCACATCTCCCAACATTTATAATTTTCCTGTTTTGTTATGTTAGCCAATCTGATAGGTGTGATGTGGTACCTCAGAGTCGTTTTGATTTATATTTCTCTAATCAATAGTATTTAGAGCAATTTTCATATGACTATAGATAGCTTTAAATTTTTTCCTCTGAAAACAGCCTGTTCATATCCTTTGACCATTTATCAATTGGAGAAAAACTTGTATTCTTATAAATTTGACTCAGTTCTCTATGCATTTTAGGAATGAGGCCTTTATCAGACACTGGCTGTAAAAATTGTTTCCCAGCTTTCTGTTTCCCTTCTAATCTTGGTTGCATTGGCTTTGTTTGTGCAAAAACTTTTCAACTTAATGTGATCAAAGTCCTCCATTTTGCATTTAATAATGTTCTCTATTTTTTGTTTGGTTATAAATTCTTCCCTTCTCCATAGATCTGTAAACTATTCCTTGCTCTCCTAGTTTGCTTATAATATCAGTCTTTATATCTAAATCATGTACCCATTTTGACTTTGGTATAGAATGGTATAGAGTGTAAGATGTTGGTCTATGCCTAGTTTCTGTCATACTATTTTCCAGTTTTCCCAGCAGTTTTGGTTAAACAGTGAGTTCTTATCCCAGAAGCTGGAGCCTTTGGATTTATCAAATAGTAGATTACTATAGTCATTGACTACTGTGTCTTGCATACCTAACCTATTCCACTGATCCACCACTCTATTTCTTAGCCAATACCAAGAAGTTTTGATGATTGCTGCTTTGTAATACAATTTAAGATCTTTCCCTTGATATTCTTGACCTTTGTTCTTCCAAATGAATTTTGTTATCATTTTTTCTAGCTCTATAAAATATTTTGTTGGTAGTTTGATTGGTATGGCACTGAATAAGTAAATTAGTTTAGGTAGAATTATCATTTTTATTATATTAGCTCAGCCCATGAGCAATGGATATTTTTCCAATTATTTAGATCTGATTTTATTTTTGTGAAGTGTTTTTTAATTGTGTTCATATAGTTCCTGGATTTGTCTTGGCAAGTAGACTACTCACTTGATATTCTTGAGTCTTTGTTTTTCCAGATAAATTTTGTTATTTTTTCTAGTTCTACAAAATAATTCTTTGGTAGCTTGATTGGTATGGCACTGAATAAGTAAATTAATTTAGGTAAAATTGTCATTTTTATTATATTGGCTTGGACTACCCATGAGCAATTAATATTTCTCCAGTTCTTTAAATCTATCTTTATTTGTATGAGAAGTGTTTTGTAATTGTGTTCATATAGTTCCTGGGTTTTTCTTGACAGGTAGATTTCCAAGTGTTTTATATTGCTTGCAGTTATTTTAAATGGAATATCTCTCTCTCTCTCTCTCTCTCTCTCTCTCTCTCTCTCTCTCTCTTTTGGTGAGGCAATTGGGGTTAAATGACTTGTCCAGGGTCACACAGCTAGTAAATATCATGTGTCTGAAGCTGGATTTGAACTCAGGTCCTCCTGACTCCAGGGCCGGGCCTCTATCCACTGTGCCATCTAGCTTGGCCCCTGGAATTTCTCTATCTCTTTCTGCTAGATTTTGTTGATAGCATGTAGAAATGCTGATGACTTATGTGGGTTTATTTTATATCCCACAACTTAGCCGATGTTGTTAGTTGTTTCAATTAGGTTTTTTAGTTGATTCTCTAGAGTTCTCTAAGTATACCACTGTAACATCTACAAGGAATGATAGTTTTTTTTCCATGTTGCCTATTCTAATTTCTTCAATTTCTTTTTATTGTTCTAGCCCAATATTGAATAATAGTAGTAATAATGGACATCCTTGCTCCATCCCTGTTCTTATTGGAAAGGCTTCTAGCTTATCCTTATTACAGATAATCCTTGCTGGTGGTTTTAGAAAGATACTACTTATCATTTTTTGGGGGGTATAAAGATGTTTTAGGAGGACTAGCACCTCTTATGTGAGGACTTACTGAGCCCTTTTCAGGGCTGCTCATCCACCTGTGGTGTTCACTTGACATTCATTTTTTTCTTTTTCTTTTTCTTTTTGGTTGGGCAATGGGGGTTAAGTGACTTGCCCAGGGTCACACAGCCACTAAGTGTTATGAGTCTGAGGCCAGATTTGAACTCAGGTCCTCCTGAATCCAGGGCCGGTGGTCTATTCACTGTGCCACCTAGCTGTCCCATAAAGGTGATTTTTTTTTAGGCAATTGGGGTTAAGTGACTTGCCCAGGGCCACACAGCTAGTAAATGTCAAGTGTTTGTTCTGAGGCTGGATTTGAACTCAGGTCCTCCTGACTTTAGGGCCGGGTTCACCTGACATTCAACTCTCATCCGTGGCTCCAAGAAGCTGCAGCATGTGCAACAGCCACACCCCAGTACACTGTCTTGGCAGACAGGCTAAACCAGGTTGAGGGTAACCAATGGACCACAAACCCACTGGTGAGTTAGTGGGGTGTCTACCTCAAGAAATGAAGACTTCCCCCATGGAACAATTACCCTAGATGAGAACAATTTGTTCCAATGGACACAAAGGTAGAAAAAGCAGGTGCTATGTAATGCTCAGAGCTTGGTCAGACATCAAAGACACCGACATCATCCATTATGTCCTGGGCCATTGTCAGTTGTCCTAACTTTTGTCTTGTTGTGGGACTTCGATGACTCTGGAAGGGAGAGTCAGGCTGACAACTTTGTGCAACTCTGCCTCACTTAAATCCAATTAGCCCATGAGTCAAGACATCACTTGTGATAGCATTGGTCCTCTTCAAAAATGGAGGACAAACAGCAACAACAACTTACCATTTTAAGGAAAGCTCCATTTATTCCTATGCTTTCTAGTGTTTTTCATAGGAATAAGTGTTGCATTTTGTCAAAACTTTTTCTATATCTATTGAGGTAATCGTATGATTTTTGTTTTTGTTATTGATATGATCAATTATGTTTTAACTTTCCTAATATTGAACCAGCCCTGCATTCCTGATATAAATCCCACCTGGTCATAGTATATGATCTTTGTAACATATTGCTGTAATCTCCTTTATTTAAATTTTTTGGATCAATATCATTAGGAAAATCAATCTGTAGCTTTCTTTCTCTGTTTTTGCTCTTCCTGGTTTAGGTATCAAAACCATATTTGTCATAAAAGGAATTTGGTAGGACTCAAGCAGATATACTTACAATTAGGGATGGCAGTCATTAAGGATAGAAAAAAGGTCAAATTTTTATGGAACCCAAATAGAATTGGACACCCCAAGTCAGTAAAGTCTGGTTTGTTTTCATTACTGTTGTTGTTTTTATATTTTGTGCGGTTATTATCTGGCTTGAGCAGGACCAGGTATTGAGAAGAGGGAGCAAGGAGTCTAGACAAGAACACTGGTGCTAATTCATACTCTTGTGGTACAGGGTTAGGGAGAGGCTCCTGAGTAACTGCTGGTAGGTTGATATTCAAACTCTCCACCAGTGAGAAAGGTCTTTTGAACATTACTCCTGGTCTTATTTTGACAGAGTGACTCAAGGGATTTGAGCTTCCCCAGGGCTTCCTCCTTTAGTGAAATGAGAAGGCCACTGAGGTTCTTCTACAGATCCTTGCTAGCCTCTTGACCCTGGGCGAGTCATTTAATCCCTCTAAGCTGTGGTTTCCTTCTCTATGAAAATAAGAGGGCTAGATTTGATGGCCTCCAAGGCCCCTTCCAGCTCTAAGTCTATGATCTGTGATCTGTATCTACCCTAATGCTCCTAACTGGGAGGGATCACTTCTTTCTAACCTATTTTTATTTGCATACATAGCTTACCCCTCTTTCACCAAAGTCCTGCTCCAGTGCCTCATTATGGTATGGAGATGGCCCTGAGTTCCCAAAGGCTATGACAGCAGAGCTTAAGGTCTGCCACTAGAAAGGTTTTGAGTAAAAACTAACTCACACTGTATGTCAGTCATCAGAAAATTGAAGGCAATAGCAGATTTGCCCGTGGGCTCTGACATAGGGATGTTGTATTTTTTCCCTGGGAGCCGGTCCTAGGTGGGAGGGGTGAGTATCCAATGGTCTTACTTTGTGGTCTATTCTGGCCCCAGAGGCCACCACTGCTAAGATTCCAAGTGCCATGCTACCCCTTTCCAAGAGCCCCACCCACCTTCCACATGGTACAAGTGGACACTCTGGGAAACAGTCTGCCCTCTGTCTCACCATAATTTCATCCATTGGTTGGCTTGTCATCTGCACAATAGCTTCTACTCCCCTCCCAACTGAATTTTGGATTTATATTTTCTGGTAATGTCTGTGATGTCATTATCCATGAATTTGCTATCTTTACGAAGCAATCGTCAGCAGAAGACTGATAGGTAATGAATATTTCTTTGGCCAAGAAATTCATGATGACCTTCAACTAAAGTGTGCAAACATTGCAGAGAGAGTACCAATACCCATGAAATAAGGAATCTATTGAATTACCAAAGAACTAACATCCCCTGCTAGACTATAAACTCCTTAAAGCAAGAAATATGGTGTTTTCCTTCTTTTTGTGTCAGTCGATTAAAATAGTATATTGTGTTTAGTAGGTGCTCAATGAACGTTTGTTCAAAAACAATAATTTGCATTCCCCACCCCCAAACTCAGTACTTTGATTATTATGCCAAGTTAGGATCAGCCAGAATTTAGATGGTAGAGATTTGGATTCTGATTATTAGCAGTGGTGAACTACAAAATAAAAACTCTTTGGAAGTCAGTGGCCAATCTTCCCATCTGCATCGTTTTGGGAGGGCTGCCCAAAACTTTTAAGGAAGGATGGAACATTTTATATCCTGTCCCCCTAAAGAGGTTCCCCCCACCCTTCAACAAAGAATAAAGAACACTCAATGAAAACTATAAAGATGTTTGGCAAAACTAAAAAGAGAGACAAAGAAGCCAATTATGTATAAATATTTCAGAACAGAGTTGCTTTCTGACCTAGCCACTAAAATCCTGCAAGCTCTAATTCTCTAAATGTTTGGATACAAATAACAGGGCAGGGAAGACTGGTCAGCTAGCTTCAGAGAGAAGCCAATTAAGAGTATTCACATCAGTCTCAAAAATACGTGTGTGGTGTGATGGCTGAATAGCAAGGGAGGAGAATCAGATATCCGAAAATCTTCCCAGTGTTTTTCTTTGAGGCTTGTGTATTGCGACAGCCAAAAACCTAATATGATCTTTGTCTGCACTAGGAGAGACATAGCTTCTTGGAATATGGAGGTGAAAATATCTCTGTCTTTTTTTGGGGTCAGGCTATGTCTGGAGCACAGTTATAGACCTAAGAATTTAGAAATGACATTGGTAACCTGGAAACTGTCTAGAGAAGAGTAAACAGAGAAAGGTTTTGATTCCCTATCATTTGATGATTGGTTGAAAGAACTTGGTATATTTAGATGGGAAAAGAGAAGACTGTTGGGGGGAGTTGGGGAGTGAGGGTAAGGATAGAACAATAGTTGTGTTCAAGTACTTGAAGAACTACCATGTGCAAGAAGGATTAGATTCATCCAGTTTGATTTCAGAGGACAGAATCAGAAGCAATGAGTAGAAGCTGCAAAGACCTAAATTTCAGTTTAATAATAGTAAGAATAATTTCCTAATAATTAGAATTATCCAGAAGTGGAATGTCCAGAAGTCACCTCCAGTGGTAGTGGGTTCCCCCCACTAGAGATCTTCAAGATGAGGCAAGATTAGAATAGAGAATCCTTTCAGGTTATGAGGACGAGATGGCTGCTGAGATGTTTTCCAACTTCAAAATTCTGTGATTCTGTTACATGTCATATCCATTCCAGGAATTGTTATTCTCTCCTTGCCTTTATTTGAACTTTAAAACCAATGGTACCTTTCTGCCTGGTTTATTTTTTTTAAATCATAATTTTTCTAAGGTTTGAAAAATGAATGCCCAGATACTAATTATAGATGAGAACTATGGCCTATTTGATAAGGTTATGAATAAAAAGATGTGGATTTTACGAGCTCACTCAAATTCAAATTTAACACTTGTTAAATGATTTCTATGTTCCAGGCACTGTGCTAGGCACAGGAGAACTGAAGATGATGGAATTTTGCCACTTCTTTTTCTTTTCCTCCTACTTCTTAAAGCAATTTAATATACTGTGGTGTTGTGGTAGAGCCAAGATGGCAGGAAGAAGTTCAGCCTGATCAGGAAGTCCAAGAAAAAAAAGTCACAGTGAGTCATTTTTCCAGCCCAGGTTGGCAAAAGGAGACAGGCAGAGAGGTCTATGGACACTGGGGACATGGTCTAGCCAGGAACAGCAACAAAGAGCATTATAGCACAGGGAGAGGTTTTATACTAGAGCAAGATGAGGTCCCAGATCTATTCAGTGGGGCTTGACCCCGTATAGGATGCAGGAATAGGTGCCAACTGGAAGGTCTGTCATTATCTGGTCCATGTCGAAGATGCAGGGCTGACTAAGGAGAGAACATGCACCAAGTGGTGGAGTACTGCTAGGGTGAGGAGTGACCATGGATCCTAAGATATCTACTGAGCAAGAAGCAAGTCCTGGAGCAAGCAGCAGCTGTGTGGCTCTAACCTCAGAAGTGGAATAAGAATATCAGTTTTAGCCTCCAAACTAGTTTGAAGCCTACAGTGAAATAACTAGGGCAGAAATCCCAGATCAAAGGAGAGCCCGTGGTTCTGTTACTCTGAAGCAAAGCTTTCTAGCTATCTGATAGTGGTTGAGTACATCAGGAGTCTACTGGTTCTCTAACTGGGGCTAGTCAATAGCTATGCTGCTTAGACCTAAATCCAGGTCAGGAACTTGCAGAGCTTAGATCAGAAGGATAGCAATTGCTTTTACCTTGGATCAGAACTCTTCAAGAGCACTGAAGGTTTGTAGATTCAGCCTGAGTTATCCCTGAGATCCTGGAATAACTAACACTTAATTCTTTCAAGAAAGCAGCAGGAGGACACAAGCTTAGCTCAAACATTCTCTTCACAAGTGTATAGGGCCCAGTCCTAACATAAAGTCTGAAGTCAGGAAGTCGATTGGAAGAATGAGCAAACAAGAAAGTAATCTCACCATAAAAAGCTATTACGAGTGTCAAGGGACACTCAAGATACAAACCCAGAAGGAAAGAATGACTTCAAAACAGCTCCAAGCAAAGCTTCAAAGAAAAACATAACTTGGGCGTGTTTCAAATAAAATTACTACAAGAGATGAAGCAAGAGGTTTTTTTTCTTTAAAGAATTAAAAACATTTTTTATAAATGCAATTAGAGTGCTAGAGGAAAAAATGGGGGGGGGGTGGAAATGAAAGCTGTGGAAGAAAGAATTGGGGGTGGAATTGATGACTTGGCACAAGAGGTATGAAACCTTACCTAAAGAACAAATCGCCTAAAAATTAACACATTCAATTCAACTCAATTCAATAAACATTTATTAAGTGCCTACTATGGCAGGGCAACTAGGTGGCTCAGTGGATAGAGCACTGCATTTGGAATCAGGAAGACTCATTTTTCTGAATTCAAATCCAGCCTCAGACACTAGCTGTGTGACCCTGGACAAATTACTTAACCCTGTCTGCCATTGTTTCCTCATCTATAAAATGAGCTGGAGAAGGAAATGGCAAACCACTCCAGTATCTTTGCCAAGAAAGTCCCAAAATGGGGTCATGGAGAGTCAAACACAACTGAAAACAACTCAACAACAACAATAACATGTGCCAGGCACCGAGATAAGCACTAGAGGTACAAATAAGGAGTAGAGAGACCCTGCCCTCAAGGAGCTTATAATCTAGTGGGAGAAGACAATACACAAAAGAAAGTTGGAAACGGGAATGGGGGGGAGAATACTAGGGCATGGAGGCATCTTGTTCTGTGGAGTTCAAACCAATCTGAGTTTCAGATGGAAAGTGAACAATGAGCATCAACATCCAAATACTGCAGTCCAATAAGGAAAACTTGGAAGGAGTTTGATACTCTACCCTCCAGCCCTCTAATCAGAGGGGAGAGGGGGCTAAGGGACTTGGTCAAGTGTTGGGTACCTAAAGGCTGAGTTACATAGTATGATTATGAGATTTCAAGTATGAGATTTCAAGTAAATAGTATGATTATGAGATTTTCCTGGGAGGAGCATCTTGTTAGATGGAGTTCAAACAAATAGAACCTAATAATTCTGAGAGATAACAAGAAATATAAAAGTCAAATGATAGAAAAATAGAAGGAAATATAAAGTATCTTATAGCAAAAACAACTCGCCTGAAAACAGATTGAGGTGAGATAATTTAAGAATCATTGGACTACCTACCTGAAAGCCTAGAAATCATAAAACAAAATTGCCCATGTCTCTTAAAACTAGAGAGTAAAGTTGAAATAGGAAAAATCTACACATCATCTCCTGAAATAAACCCTTACTTGAAAGTTACCAGGAGCATTTTAGCCAAAATCCAGATGTTCCAAGTCAAAGAAGAAAAAAAAAAAAGAAAGAAAACTGCAAGTAGCCAGAAAGAAAGAACCCAAGTACTGAGGAACCAGAGTCAGAATCATACATGATTTAGCATCTGCCACCATAAAAGAGTAGAGAACTTGGGATATATTTTAGAAGGCAAAGGATATAGGCTTGAAACCAAGAATAACTTACTTAGCGAAACTGAGTATAATTCTACAGAGGGAAAAATGGATCTTTAATGAAACAGAAGACTTCCAGTCATTCCTGATGAACAGACCAAAGCTACATAGAAGCTTTATAATGAAAACACAGGAGTCAAAAGAAACATAAAAGTTGTGAATAATCATAAGGAGCTAAACCAAGATTAACTGTTTACATTATAATACGGGGAAATGATACATCTGTCCCCTCAGAACATCATCAAGGATTATAGAGGATGTCCAATTAGACAGAATGGCCTGTTACATTTTGATGATCCTAAAAGAATGGAAAGGAAGGGAAGTGGAATACACTAGGGGGGGAAAGGAGAGGAAAAATAGGAAAAGATTATCTCACATAATCTGGATGCTCAAGTAGAAGTTGGTGAAAACAAGGAGGAAGTAGTGAAGCTGGAACTGGTAAAAGGAAGGAAGAACATTCACAGATACATACTATTGGTTACAAAAATACACTTCACTCAACAGGGAAACAAGAAAGAAAAGGGAGAAGGGAGAAGAGGTGATAAGATGGAGGGTAGATTAAGAAAAGGATTAGCCCTAAGCAAAACAAATTTTAACTGTAGGATGTACAGGATATATAAAAACTGAAGGATGTACAAAAATATTCAAAGCATTTCTTTTTGCAGTGACAGACACTTGGGAGCTGAGGGATGCTCATCCACTGTCAAACAGCTGAACAAATTATGTTACATGAATGTGATGGAATACTATTGTTCTATAAGAAATGAAGAAAGGAATGACTTCAGAGAATACTGGGAAGACTTGTATGAATGAAATGAGCATAATCAGGAGAATAATTTATACAGTAACAGCAACATTATAATGACAAACAACTTTGAAAGATTTAGGAACTCTAATCAATACAACAACTAACCATAATTTCAGAGGAACTGTGATGAAATATATTACCCACCTTCTGATAGAGCGATACTGTACAGATTAAGACATTTTTTTGGACATGACCAATATGAGAATTTGTTTTGCTTGACCCTATGTGTTTGTATCAGGGTTTTTGTTTTTCTTTTCTTTTTTCTTTTCTTAATGAGGAAAGAGGAAAGTAGGAGGGAAAGAAAGCAGACTTTTATTAATTGAAAAAGATTTAATTGGATCCCATATATATATTGTATTTACCACATAAAACTGATACATGATCATTTAATCTCTTTGAAGTAATCTCAAGTACAAAGACTGATAGAATTCCAATCTTGAATAACTGAGAGATCATAGATGCTGGGAAATAAATCAGTTAAGTCTGATGAACTGAAATTCTAAAAAGTTGAACTATTTTATGTATCATATCTTAAAGGAGGCAATATTTTATGTGTATCATGCAAAGCTTTTAAAATTAACAAAGTTGAAAATGGAAGTGTGGTAACATAGAAGAATAATATGACCAATCCAAAATGGAGAAATGGCATTTATCAGGAAAGGCTGAAAATCTCTTTGTCTAAATGTATTTGTTTTTTAACCTGTTTTTTCTGTTTTGTAATGAGGACAAACCCAATATGTAAAGGAGATATCAGAAATAGGGAGCCATATCTACTCTACCAAGTATTCTAGCAGCTTCCTGGTATACAGACACAGGGCAGCTACAGCACAAGACATAGGGTCAGCAAGACCTGAATTCAAGTCTAGCCTCAGATACTTACTAGCTGTGTTATTCTTAACAAGTCACTTAACCTTGTTAGTCTTGTTTTCCTCATCTGTTAAATGGGGATAATAATAGTACCTATCTCCCAGGGTTGTTGTGAAGATCAAATGAGATAATATCTGTAAGGTGTTTAACCTGGTACATAATAAAGGCTATATAAATGTTAGCTATTATTGCTATTGTTATCATTATTACCAATTACATCTAAGCAGTATGATACAATAGAAAGTGTGCTAAATTTAGAGCCAAAGGACCTGGGTTTGAATCCTGGCTTTGCCACTTACTCCCACAATGACCCTGGATAAATCATTTAATCTCTCTGAGCCTCAGTTTCCTCATCTATAAAATGAAAGACTAAGACTAAGTGATCTCCAAGACCCCTTCCAGTTCTAAATCTATGATACTTTTTTTTTTCTAATTTACTTGTAGTACCATTTTTAGGGCAATAAATAACGTTTCTTCTCTGGGCCTCACTGGACTAAATGAATGCTAAGGTTCTTTTGGTTCTAAATTCTATGATCCTATGATTCAAAAGAGAAGACAGAAGCATCAGAGAGGCAAAACAAAGTGCTATGAGCATTCCAGAATGTCTTGGTAAATGAAATCTGGGATTAGCTAACTTTAACTTCTTTCTTTGAACTATGGATAACTTATCCATTTTACAAATACTCTGTACCTGCAATAAATTTTCTTGAAAATTACATGGTATTATCATTTTAGGGTTAGTGGTCTAATTATTATACTTAATAATTAATTAATAATATTACAAAGTTGAATGTGATTAATTTATACCAATAATCTGTGCTTTAAAAACAAACCCTAGGGGTTTGAATGGATTGTAAGTTTTTTGAATGAATTAATGATATGATCTGATATGGCAGCCAAAAATGCTGATGTGATCTTGGAATAGAAGAATAAATTCTAGTACAAGGGCAACGATGGTCTTAACATACTTTCAGGGGGCTGAAGAGGCATATGATACAGCAAAAGAAACTAAGAAGAAGGAATCAGGTAAACAGAGAACCAAGAGAGAGCAGTGTCATGTACTCCAAGGAAAGAGAGAAAGTCTAACAGGGAGGTGGTGGTCAGTAGTATCAAAAACTGAAGCTCTTTTCAGGGCTGCTCATCCACGTTAGGCAACCACCTGCCACCCAACTTTCACCAGTGACTTCAAGAGGCTGTAGCAAGAATGGGGGTCACACTCCCTTTAAAGAAAAGAAAATAAAAGTAATGCGATCTTAGGTGAAGGAAAGTAGTGGGTTTAAATGACTCAAAGACTTTTACAGTGAAAGAAAGAAAAGAAAAAAGGATAATAGCTTAAGGGGAGTTTGGCATTAAGTGAGGGATAAGGATAGGGCAGAAATAAGTATGTCTTTAGGCAATGAAGAAAGGGTCAATAGGGATAGATTGAAAATGAGGGAGACAGAGAGAATGCTCAATGAGACAGGCTCTTAGAAGAGTCACAGGGGATAAGACTGAGGCATAGGCATAGGATTTAATCTTGGCAAGTAAGGCTACCTCTTTCTCGCAGATAGGTGTAAAGAAGAAGATGGCTCTTACTAAAAACCAAATTTGCCAATAATATAAAACTGAGGAGGGATAGTTAACATGTTGAATGACAGAGCAAGACTCCAAAAAGATCTCTGTAGACCAGAATGTTGGGTGGAGTCTAACAGTAAAGCATAATAGCAATAAATGTAAAATCTTACATTTTGGTTTCAAAAAATCAACTTCACAAATATAGGATAAGGGTGATGTGGCTACAGAGAAGCTTGTCTGAGAAAGATCGAGATTCTTAGTTGACTACAAGTTCAATATGAGTCAACAGTGTGATATGGCACCAATAAAGATAGTATAATCTCAGGCAACATTGAGAGGAATGGTGTCCACAGTGAGGGAGGTAATGGTTCCACTATATTCTGACCTGGTTAGAACACAGTTGGAGTATTGTGGGTATTCATATTTGAGGAACGACATTGATAAAACTGGAGAACACCCTAGAAAGGATGAAGAATGATAAAGATCCTCAAGATCATGCTTTATGGGGATAAATTAAAGGAATTGATGTGATAGGTAGCTTCAAATATTCGAAGGGCTATCCTGGGAAAGACGAATTAGATTTCTACTGCTTTGTCCCAGAGAACAGAACTAGGAAAAAACAAGTAGAGGTCTAAGAGATGCAGATACAGACACTAAATCCTCCCTGGTCCTCACACCTCCTTCATCTTATAATTGTGAAGTTGATTTTTGGAAACTAAATGTAAGACTTTACACTTATTGCTATGACATTTTGCTGTTAGATTCCACTCAGTGCTCTAGTGAGGGAAAAACTTCCTAACAACTAGAGCTGCCCGTTAGTAGAATAGGGTGCTCTGACAGGTACATTGCTGTGGTTTGCCCCTCACTGAGCTCTCCAGGCAAAGACAAATCGTCATTACTTGACGATGTTGTAACGGGGATTCTTATTTAGGTATAGATTGGACTAGATGGCTTCCTTCCAACCAAGAGATCTGGGAATTTTGTGATTCTGTGTGCTCACATACTTTGTCCTGACAATGGGGATAAATTTGTTCATTGATCTACTCAGCATTTATAGCAAATGAAGTATAGGATAAAGAGAAAAATGCTCATTTGAGATGCTTCCATATTTTTCCATAAATTGTCTTTAATTTGCTCTCCCTCCACCCCTCACCCCTACCCTCCATGCTGACTCTCCTTTAAGTTTAAAAAAATTAAGCGAGTTCATCATTAGAGTTATAGACCTATTATCCCCTCTAGGCGGTAGCTAGTTGGCAAAGTAGACAGAGTGCTTGTCCTAGAGTCAGGAAGCCCTGAGTTCACATACTAGTGGTGTGACCCTCAGCAAGTCACTTAACCTCTCTTACCTCAGTTTTCTTAACTGTAAAATGAGAATAATAATTGCACCTACCAAAAAAAAGGGGGGGCAGCTAGATGGCACAGTGGATAGAACACCAGCCCTGGAGTCAGGAGGACCTGAGTTCAAATCCAGCCTCAGACACATAACACTCACTAGCTGTGTGACTCTGGACAAGTCACTTAACCCCATTGCCTAGCAAAAAACAAAACAAAAAAAAATAGCACCTGCCTCACGGGGTTGTTTAGAGGATCAAATAAGATAGTATTTGTAAAGTACTTAGCGCTTTATGGAGATCCATGCGGGGATATATAGTAGACACTATGAAAATGCTTATTCTCTTTCCCCCTTCCCCTTTCTCCTCTCTACCTGGCCTACCTCTTCTGATCACATATGTCCTGGATGGCCTATTTTATACCATTTCCTGTATAAAAGTTAACACTGGTAATATGTTACAAACTATTTATGCATGCTGGGGGAAAAAAAGACATAACGGAAAAGTAGATGAAAAGCTCACATACCTTGGGCAATATGGGTGAGCCAACTGGTCTTTTCCATATATTTACATAGTGGGAGTGGTGTCTGGGTCTCTAATTGCCTCGGTGTAGGGAGTTCTTGGGTAAAGAAACTGCTTTCACTGTAGCTCAGCAACTATTCTGCCATGTATATTCTTAGAAAACTACCTGAGGCCTCGAGAAGTTAAATGATTTGACTAGAGATCACATAGCCAGCACAGGGCAGAAGCAGGATTTGGAGTTATTATGTTCACTTTGGCACAGCTTCACTAATAGAAATTCATATGCATGTCTATTTATATATATATACATACATGAATATAAAATTTAGGTATATACATATACACTCATGCATGTATATTTGTATGTGAGAAGCAGTCATGGCAGAATGGATGGAAGGCTGTCCTTAGAGCTGAAAAGCTCTGGGTTAAATTCCTTTCTGTTACACATAGGCAAATTATGTAAACTTTCAGGGCTCTAGGCAACTCTCTGAGAATGTAAATTGTAGAACAGTCATTAATCGTATTGGTAAAGGGAATTTACTCATCCAGGAGTTCCCTGTATCAAAGAAATCACAGGCCTAGTCTCAGTGTATAACTGGATACATCTATCTTAGGCACAGTGGTATAGTGGATAGAGTGCTTCTTCCCTTCCTTCCTTCCTTCCTTCCTCTCTCTCTCCCTTCCTTCCTTCCTTGCTTCTTTCCTTCTTTTCCTCTCTTTCATTCCTTCTTTCCTTCCTTCCTTCCTTTGTAATTATTAGTTATTAGAGCATACACAAGCCACTTAGTTTCTCTGAGCTTGAGGCTAGTCCATAAGATTGTAAGTTTTAAACAAGTTATGTATGCACCAGAGAAGAGAATTATCCTGCCCAAAAACTCACAGGTCCTTGACTTACTGACACTTCTCTAGGTCAGATAATGCAGATGGGTAATGTACTGGATTGAGAATTGAGAAGAAAAAAGAAATCAGGATAGATCTCACTTGGGAAACTGTCCGTTGCTTTCCATGATTCCAAACTGCTTATTGCCACAAATGTCCATCTCTTTAACTCCAATATTTTCCTGGTGTTGCTAGATGGCTTTAAATCATAGCACACCATGATCTTGGAAGAACTAACATTACAAATGACTCAGAAAGTGAAGGAAAGATGTATATGCTGGATGTACTATGTAGGCTGCAATATATTACCAATCATCTTTGATTTGTGTTTGAGAAGTTCCATACAAGTCATCTGTCCTGACATGTTTGAACCGAACAGGGTATGGAAAAGAGGTTAATGAAGAGAGATTGACTAATTGATTAAGGCAGACTAATAAACAATGGTGTTCCATAGTTACTAAAAGGACCAAAGAAAGGTATCCAATATTTAGATGGATTATTCTATAAGAATATTTATAGGATAGTAAGGATAAAGAATCTCGTAGTATGATTGGTTGCAATCTATCTCATTTGAGGGTCTCCCACACTGATAAAACTATAAATATGCAAATTTGAGCTGAATATTTCTTGTAAAACTGAATATTTCTAGTTAGTGTCTGGAAAGGAGGCCCCTTCCTCCCTCTTCCCAACCTTCCCTTTAGGATAGGACCCTGGGCCATGTATGACTTGTCAAAATGAAGCTCAGAGAGTGATGCAGAGTAAGTGGAAAGAGACTACAGTAGGTTGAATGGACCCAAAGTGCATTGTCCATCACCAACCTATCAATGAACTAAAGAGAGTATGGCAGTTCTGAAACAGAAATTTGGTGGGAGGGGCCACCAGAGGGCATGGTTTTTGAAAGGGGGAAAAGTTAATTCTGAAAGGGAGATCCTTGCTGTCTAGGAGCAGGAAAAGGTCAAATTCAAGGGAGGGGATCTTGATGATTCAGATTTTGTGATGCTGGTAGTTATATAGCTTTCAGATAGGAATAAAAAGTGCTAATCTAGGCCATTGGGTAGAGAAGTCAACTTTATAAACAAACCTGTTTGAGAAAAAGATGGAAGGAAGGGGATCAAGTCAGACATGAGAGGATAAAGTACAAAAGAATAAGACATAGTCCCTTTAATATTAGCTAGTATCTATATACAATTTTAAAAGTATTTTGTACATGATATGTCATTTGATTCTCAAAGCAATCATGGGAGGTAGGTACTATTTTTATTCCCCTTTTGTAGATGAGGAAACTGAGTCTGAGGGAGATTAAGTGACTTGTTCAAGGTCACATACTTAGTAAATGTCTAGGAAAATTCAAACTCAGTTCTTACTGACTTTAAGTCCAACATTTTATCCATTGGCCCACCTTTACATTTGCCTACAGGACCATGAAAAATCAATAAAGACTTGGTAACTCTCCTCTCTGATCTGTTGGAATCCCCCAGTGTTTCCCTTCAGTGATTAGCAGTAGGGAAACCCTTAAATAAAACAAAGCAAAATAAGGTCAGTGTGTTACTTTAAGGAAACAGGGTAAGAAAAAGACATGAGTCCTCTCTCACAGGCCAAGCTAGATGAAAGATGACCAGACAGAGAGGGGTGGCAGCTAGAAACCAGTAGAGGCCACCATGGAGCCAAAATTCTGAGGCTTGTTGATATAGGGAAAGAGAGGGGTTAATGGGTACAATGGGCTAGCATGCTACAGTCAGGTAGACCAACACTCAGATTCACACTTTTGGTTTACAAATTTTAAGACAAAAAAACAAAGATGTAATGCAATCTGAGCATACATTTCTCCATCCATCAAGGCTGAAAAAAATCCAAAATACTTTAAAAATGAGAGAGTCTTTTTTGTCTTATCTATTAAAGCCATCCACCTAGAAGAAAGCAGAGAAAAGGCACAGCAGAATTCTAGGGACAATCAGTTCAGAAATAGGGGCAGGGCATGGGAGCCCAAATTTTGAGACTTGGAGCATCTCCAGCGAAATTTCTCCAGAAACTATGACAGCTCTAAGGAACCAGAACAAATGGTCACCTCACTGCTATTACTTTGTGGTAATATAATGTAATAGAATGCTATTGTGCTATAAGAAATGAGGAAATAGATTATTTAAAAAAGACACAGTAAGAATTGTATGAACTGGTACAGAGAGAAGTGAACCGAACCAAAATAATAGTTTATACCATAATATCAATATTATAAAAAGGAACAGTTTTAAAGACTTTCGTATAAACTGATGAAGAATGAAATGAGCAGAATCAAGACAACAATTACAACAACAACACTATAAAAAACAAACAACATTGAAAGCTGGGAGAAATTTGATCACTACGATGACTATCCATGATCCCATAGGACTGCTGATGAAAAGAAACATGTTATCCATTACAGAGAGGTGACGGATTCAAGGTGAAGAATGAAACATATACACACAAACATATATACACACATGTGTGTACATATATGCACATATATGTATACATGTGTGCATATATACAATATTTTTTAACATGGCCAATGAAGGACTTTATTTGACTTGACTGAGCATATTTGTTACAAGAAATTTGTTTTTGTTTTTGTTTTCCTTCCAATAGGGCAGGAGGGAGAGGGAGGGAGAAACTAGAATTCTATTAACAAGAAAGGAAAGGAAGAAAAAAAAGAAAGGAAGAAAGAAAAAAAGGAAGAAAGAAAGAAAGAAAGAAAGAAAGAAAGAAAGAAAGAAAGAAAGAAAGAAAGAAAGAAAGAAAGAGAAAGGAAGGAAGGAAGGAAGGAAGGAAGGAAGGAAGGAAGGAAGGAAGGAAGGAAGAAATTAAATAAAAAAAACTCCCAAAGAATCTACCCTTCTAAGTGCAGACTTTCAAAAGACTTAAGTCTCCCCTGAGATTTCCTTCTTCCTTTATTGCCTTTATTTCCTTGGTTGTTTTCAGCTGGAATCAGGTTTCCTTGGTATGGAGGCTCATACCAAGCTTGGTCCTGTAGCATTTTGACTGGTAGCTTCCTTGAGATGTAGTTAGTGGCTATCCTAAGCATTCATTAAAGTCTTGCTCTTAATGATGCTAAAGATGCAATGTATTTGGCATTAGGCCGCAAAGAGAATAGAAAGGCAGATGTTCTCCTTGCTTGCACCTTTTAGCCAAAAAAAGCCATTCAGTTTATTAGAGCTCTCTTTTCACTGGGTATATTGAGCGGTCACTTCATAAGAATGATAACTTACGTTTGGATCAAGTTTTAAAGTTTAGATATGATAACAGTATTTGCAGAGAGCCTTAAGGTTTGCAAAGCATTTTAGATATGTTATCTCATTTGATCTTCACAACCACCCAGTGAGGAAAGTGTTGCTATTATCCCCGTTTTACAGATGAGGAACAGATGAGGTTGAGAGAGGTTTTGAGCGATTTGCCTGGGGCCACACAACTGAGAAGTGCCTGAGGCAGTATTTGAATACAGATTTTCTTTATTCCAACACTTTCTACTGACCACTTAGCTGCCTCAAACACCAGCCTTACAATCAGGGTGAGAGAGGTGTTACAAGAATTAGAATCTACATTTTACAATTAAGAAAATTGAGGCTCAGAGACATTGAATGATTTGCTCAGGACGTACAACTAGTAAGTGTCAGAGCTAGGATTTGAACCTAGGTCTCTTCCTGACTCAAACTCTAGCACTCTTTGCACTATACCATGCTAGTGCTGGGTGACAGTTTGTCTATTAGTGGTAAATGAGGAAAACAGATTTTCCCTAGCTGGTATGGTCTTCCTGAGTGATTGGAATTACAGGACTTTGTAGTATAAATGTAGTTAGAAGGAAGAACTCAACTGTGTGAGGAACATATAAACTAAATGTCTGCCTATTCTTGTCTCTAGGATAAAACAGAAATTCCTAGCACAGCATTTAAGGCCTTCTGCCATCTGACTCCAACCTACCTTTCTGGTCTTCTTTTACATTATTTCCTTTACAACCAAATTAGAATAGTCGCTCTTCCCCAAACTCAGCATGCTGCATGTGGCCTTCCTGTAAGCATTCATTCAGTCTGTCCCCCATGCCTACAGTGCACTCCCTCCTCATCCTCATTTTCCTGAATACCCCCTTTTTTTTTTCAGTGTCTAGTTCAGATACCACTTTCTCCATATAACCTTCCAAAATTCAACCCAGATCAAAATTTCCTCTTCTTTCTCATTTTTTCCTAAGGCATTTTGTCTTGATTTCTCCTCCTTTGCCCTATCACACCCTATCTTGTGTTATTCATATGTGTGTACATGTTGTATTCCTCCTCTCAGCAGATTATAAGCTCCTCGAGGAACCAGGAATCTAATTTTCTCTGACTTTGTATCTTTGGCATCTGGCATAGTGCCCTGCATACCATAGGTGCTTAATGAACGTTGTTGAAGTAATGAAAAAACATTAGAATTGCCTTAAATGTGTATATTAGTTTTTAGCTAACCTTTTATTTTTGTATGACGTCTCTCTCTCCACATAAGTTTTAAACTTCCTGAGGGCATGATAATACTTGATTATACCATGATTATACTTCAAACCCAGTCTCAAACATTTACTAGCTGTATTGACTAGCTGGGCAAGTCAATTAACCCTGTTTGCCTCAGTTCCTTATCTGGAACTGTTCCTTATCTGGAGAAGAAAATGGTAAACCACTCCTATATCTTTATCAAGAAAATTCCAAATGGGGTCGCAAAGTGTAGGACAAGACTGAAATGACTAAATCACAAAATCTTATACAACCTCTAAAATAAGTAATAACAGCTAACATTTATATAGTGCTTACCATGTGCTGGGTGCTTTGCAATTATTGTCTCATTTAAACCTCACAGCAGCCCTGCCAGTTAGTTGCTAGTATTATTCCCATTTTATAGATGAGGAAGTGCCTGAGGTCACATTTGAACTCAGGTCTTCCTGACTCCTGGCCCAGTGCTCTGTCTATCCACTGTGCCACCTAGCTGCCTTTAGTACTCAAGTAGTCAATAGCTGTTTTGACCAAAAGAAAAAAAAAAACACTTCAGTGGTTGTCTCTAGGATAAAATTAAAACCTCTCATCTTGGCATTTAAAGCCCTTCGCAGTGTGGCTCCAACCTACCTTTCCAGACATTTCACATTATTTCCCTTCATGTGCTCTATATTTCAGCCAAACTGGCTTGCTTCCTCTCATTCACTCCATATATCCCATCCATTGCCAAATCCTGTCATTTGTCTCTCATCATCTTTTATATACGCTCCTTCTCTCCACTCATACAGCAATAATTCTAATTCAGTCCCTCATCACCACTCACCAGCCTGCTATGATAGCCTTCCAACTTGTCTTCCTGCCTTAATTCTCCCCCACTGCAATCTAGCCTCTACTTATCTGCCATGGTGTGGATCTAACATGTCACCACCGTGTTCAATAAACATCAATGGCTCCGTATTACTTCCATTAAAATATGATACATTCTTTAGGGCATTTAAGTCCCTTCACAACTTGTACCCTTCCTATCTATTTAGCCTTCTCATACCTTCTTCTCCTCCATGATTTCTACTATGTAGCTCCAC
>NW_020946826.1:0-1760 GCF_900497805.2 Vombatus ursinus | reverse complement strand
GATCCTTATAGCATATTTCTTCCTCATTTCTACTTGTTAGAAGCTTAGCACAATATAAAATCAATTCCTAAAAATAAAATATAATGCAACTAGGAAATAGCAGAACATGATGAATATGAAAGTAAAGAGTTTAGAAATACCCATGGGCTAAAAATATATGTTTTTTAAACTATTTTACATGTTCAATATTTTATGTAATATTTCTTTATAGTACTTAAATATAAATAAATATATTTAAATAAATATATATTTATATATAAATAAATTTTATTATAAATTTTTCTATTTGTTTAATATCCATGGGCATTTTAAAACTCTCCTTTTTTATAATCATCATGTATATTCATATATATGTATGTGTACATATATATGTGCACATATACAACTATAAATCAATGGGCTCACTGAAAAATAGAACTATTTTATTTGAGGAAAGAATGGTTGAAAGAAAAGTAGAAGCAGAAAAACAAACCCAGAAAATCACTACATTGAAAAAATATATATTTTGAAACTATGAGGAAAAGAATGACAGATCTGTAAGACAGATCAGAGATTAGGTATTTTTAAATTACCAGACTTTCCAACAATAGTAAAGAAGAAAATAACATGACCAATGTTTCAGGAAATAATAGAAGAAAATTTCTCAGAAATATTAAAAACAAACCTGGCCTCAGACATTTTTGACACTTAGTAGCTGTGTGACCATAGGCAAGTCACTTAACCCCAATTGCCTCACCAAAAAGAAAAAAAAGAAATATTCAAAATGAGGAACAGTTTACAAATGGTGAACCCAAAATATATAGGTATATATATATATGTATATGTATATGTGTGTATGCATATGTATATATATGCACACATTATATATGTGTATATATACACATATATGTATGTATACATAATTGTTATGTTTCAACATAAAAATAAGAAGATATCATAAGCAAGCATGAAGATCATCTAAAATATCAATTCAAATTTCATAGAATTTTTCCACAGAAGTAAAAAATTGAGATATGATATACTGAAAATTGATATGCAGAACTTTATTCCCAGATAAGCTTCCTAAAAAACTAAGATTTAAAAAAATAAAATCTCAAAATTAATATTTAAGATTACTCTGAGCAATTCATAGAATGGAGAATTAATCTAAGAGTGCTGTACGAAGTGAAAAACTGGCAAGGGCACTGAACCTTTGGAATAACCCTGGGTCAATTGTTATAATCAATAGATAATTTATAATTTGGACTAACTACTTACTATCTCAATACAATCATCATAGGAGAATAAAAATAACAGTAGTATCATATTGGTTAGCTAATAAATCAATGGCAAAATTGGGGTTGAGGGAGAAAACCAGAAAGGGAATAGAAGAAGATTGACTTGTCTTTGGTCACTACAGATTTTTGTGAAAGAGAGAAAATGCAATCTCACAGAGAAACTCCTAAAGTAAACCAGAGGGGAACAGGTAAAGTTTCCACACACAAAAAAATATAGTTATTAGCATAAAATAGAGAAACTTTATTCATTGAGATGATGAGTATTAAATTTGGGGGACTATCAGTAGTGATAAAACAAGGAAAATACTGTTCCCCTATCAAATAACAAAAAAAAAATTAAACAAAGATTGGTAGAAGATAAATCTTAGTCCAATTTAACAAAACTAACTGTTCCCAAACTTGAAATTTCATCTCCCATCTTTATTCTATGTAGCCTGATCCTTATAGCATATTTCTTCCTCATTTCTACTTGTTAGAAGCTTA
>NW_020946825.1:0-8450 GCF_900497805.2 Vombatus ursinus | reverse complement strand
TTGTCACCTTGCCTCTCTACCTCCCTTAAACTAAAACCTACATAAGAGACTTGTTTGACATCACACATCCAGTTCAAAGCAGAGCTGGGATAAAATTTAGTTTTTTGTTACACTCCACCATATCTACTAGTTCAACTTCCCTCTATTCAAAATCTAAAAGCTCTTTTTAGATTTAAATTTTTACTAGACCATGAAAGACCTGTTATTGGAAGAAATTCTTTGCTGATGATCTTCCCAACATACCATTCTATTGTATTCTATGTAAGGAAATGAACAATGCTATAATACTGATAAAGTAGACTGCTAAATAGCCATAACTGTTAGGATTATTTTTCCCTATACCAATCATTGAATCAATGGTCAAGCATTTAGCATGTGCCAGGCACTGAGTATATAAAGACAAAATGAAACAGTCTCTGCCCTCAAGAAGCTTACATTCTATTGGGGAGAAAAGATACATGCACATATGTGTGTATGTATTATATATGTGCATATTATATGTGTGTGTATGTGTACATGTATGTGTATAGGTACTTATATGCATTTTATATGTGTATGTATATATGCATGTGTATACAAGTAATACACATGTGTATACATGTATTGTATGTAGCACACATGCATATATACGTGTGTATATATGCATATACACATACACACAAACAAAACATATACTAAGCAACCTTGGAAGGGAAAGAACTAGCGATTCAAGTTCAGCAAGAGATGAGAGAAACCAAAAAGGGTCTCAAGTAGAAAGTGGTGTTTGAGCTGAGTCCTGAAAGAAATATCAGGTATTCCAAGATAGATATATATGAAGGAAGAATATGTCGAGCATGAAGGACAGTCAGTACAAAGGTAGGAAGGTAGAAAATGAAATTATGTGAATGAAGAACAGCAAGGAAGGCAGTGTGACCTGACTCTAAAATGCAGATGGGAAGTAATGTGCAGTAAGGCTCAAAAAGAAGGATGAAGCCAAGTTGTGAAGAACTTTAACTGCCAAACAGAGGAATTTACATTGATTCTAGAAGAGACCTGGAGCAACTGAAGTTCACCAAACAGTGAGGTGAAGTGGTCAGATCTGTGCTTTAGGAAAATCACTTTGGTAATTGTGTGAAGGAGAGATGGAAGCAGAGAGACCAATTGAATGGTTCTTGTCAATAGCCCAGGTGAGAGGTAATGAGGGTTTGAACAATGATAGTGATTATATGAGTGAAAAGAAGGGGGAAGATACAAAAGATATTGTGGAGACCAAAACGATAGGATCTGACAGCTAGGTGTGTGGGGTGAATGAGGGTGAGGTGTTATAGACAATACTGAGGTTGGAAACCTGGATGACAGATGGTGGTGCCCTTAACAGAAATAGGGAAATCTGGAAGATGGAGGGGTTTGGCCCCAAATATAATGAGTTCCGTTTTGGACATGGTAAGTTTGAGATGTCTACTCAACATCCTATTTGAAATATCCAATAGTCAGTTGATGCTTCAGGATTAGCACTCAGGAAGAAAACTAGGAATGGATATATAGATTTGCAAGTCCTTTTTGAGAGGTAAACCCATGGGAACTCAAGAGGATACCGAGAGAGAGCATATGTAATGAGAGAAGAGGGCCTAAGGCAGAACCCTGGAGTTTATCCACAGTTAAGGAGCATTATATTTACAATGATCAAGCAAAGAATCTGAGAAGGATAAATCAATCAAACAGGAAAAGAGATCCAACAGAGAGTAGTATCATATTATATAGCACTTTAAGGTCTACTAAGGTATGCTTATTCTAACATTCAAGGTCCTTTACAATATGTCTCCCACTTCCTTTTCCAACATCATTTCACGACTCTACTTCACACAATCTAAATACTACCCAAAAGTTTAACCAAACCCATTTTGTGCTTTCAGGTCTTGACTCATATCCATAGGCTAAAATATCCACTTCTACAGTCTTCAAAATCACCTCAGATTGATAAATTAATTAATAATAAAGTAATATATATTTATTATATTGAATTGAATTAAATTTGCTAAGATATATCTTTGAGGATGAGGAGAGAGATTACTGAGCTGCAAAGTACAAGTGATAATCCCCTTTGCCCTCAACATACAACACACACACACACACACACATACACACATACCACAGAAAATCCCTAATCAGATTCCTAAAACTAGCAAACAAGATGATCCAATGAAATGAAGAATATCAGAATGTGTTAGAGAGGCAGACTAGTATGATGGATAGTGTTGAGAAAAGCCTGGGTTTGATTTCTATTTCTAATGCTAATTAGCTATGTGGCTATGGAGTATCACTCATTATCTCTGAGCCTTAGATATATTTTTTTAATGAAGATAATAATACCCATCATACCTACCTCACAGAGTTGCTTTAAGACTCAAATGAAATAACATACTAAGAGCACAAGTGAAAATAACTAATAATATACTAGAAATTAGTTCTCAATGTGATAACTATATGGCAGTAAATAAAAGACTATGAAAGACAAGTTTTATAAATGCATATGAAAAGAATACTCTCTAGCAGCTCAATTATTTCACTGTTTTTGGATTATCACAGAGCTGTCAGAATCCAGAAAAAAAGGACTGGGATAAAAGCAACTAATATCTTTAAAATCATAGATATGATGAAAAGGATGACCAAATGGTGGCAACTAAAGGGGAATATGGTAAATTTGGCAACTCTCAATACACTTAGAGCATAAATGGAAGAGAGAAAGATAAAAGAGCTAGTTAGTTATTGGGATAATGGTCTTAAATTCTAAAAAAGAACATTGTGACAGAGCACCAGGGGAAGATTCATGACAGTGAGGTCTTTTAAATGATTGAAGAGTTTCCCGGGGGAAGAAGAGGTAGGAGCACCATCTCAGGGGATATTAAAATGAGACAACAAAACAGTCAGAACAATTTCCCATTGTCATTGGATCAACTTGATGATTGAGTAAATGTTTCCACACCTAATTTCAAAACTATTTTGAACTATTTCGCCTTATAGATTGAAGGGGGCGGGGGGGAGGGGAGATATTCCATTTTAGAAACAGCAATAAAAAGAAAGGAAAATCTCATGAAATATCTTATAAGAGAACTAAATAAAATGTATATAGAATGTCACATAAAATAAAAATTAATTCAGCAGCAAATTAATTTTAAGTGAAATAGCAAGAAATGTTCTTTTTTCTAAACCAAATTCTGGAGCACTTTAGCTTGAAAACAATAGGATTTACTCTAGAGTGTCTGATAAGTTGTGTTATTATCCACTGTAAATGAGAAGCATGGATGGTCCAGGAACTATTAGAGAATGAGAAGTTGTGATAGTAACATGTGGTTTATGGTTAGCATCATGGATGCTTTATAATGCCAATCATTCTCATTTATAATACTGGAGTGAGTCATATTTCTGACAGGTTGACACATTTGCCACTTGGGTGGCTTTGAGAATTTTTAGGAAAAATTTAACTCCTTAAATCTTAGTAGTAGCAAGCAAAAAGGTTCTTATTAAATAAGATTCCAAAAGACTTATTTGAAAGATAAATCTCATCTGAAAGGATGTATTCTTCTTAAGAATAGGTAGTTTCATTTTTTTAAAATTTCCATTCTTAGCACCAGGCATGGTACCTGACACATAGTAGGCATTTTATAAATGCTTGCATCCTGATGAATTGAAAGAATGCTTTTATTTCTGGAACAGAACCTAACATAAGAATGATTAATATATCATTTAGGACAATAAAAGTTATCTATACTCTGAGCCAAATATACCCTGTATCTTATTCCTATATATGACAGAAGTTGTTATTGGTAAGGAGGTAATATCATGGACTCTTCCTTAGATGTTCTAAGAGATGTGTTTCATTACTTCAAGAGTCTATGTAGGTACTTCTTCACCTCATTAGCATGGGGCTGTCTTGCCAGGGAAGATCACAGCTCATCTACTCCATAAAACAGTTAAGTAAACTAATAATAAAGTGATCTCATCTGAATGTGCTTGCAACAGTTCACATTTCTAGTTCTCTATTTTTTAAAAAAAATTAATTTTCTCTCCTTCCAACCCCTTACCCCATTGGGGAAGAAAAGAAAAATAGATTTTTTTCCTTCAGTGATTGTAGATAGATATGTACATATGTGTATCTTATTCTGAATCCTAAATCTATCACTTCTCTGTACTGAATAGAATATTTTATCATCAGTCTTCTGTAATCATGGATGGTCATTGTGTGGCATGTATCTAATACCCTAGTACTTGATAAAGACAAAGATCTCAGCTACTGGAACTTACTACTTGACAAAAACTGTTAGGAAAACTGAAGAACAGTATGGAAGAAATTACATTTGAACCAATACATCATACTTTATACAAAGATAAATTCTATTTTTTCTTAATCAAACTTCTTAATCCTGGATGCTATACCTACATGATGTAGATTTAGATTATATCAGCCTTCTGGGATGCCATATCTTGTTTGATTCATATTGAGCTAACAATAAAACTCCCAGAACTTTTTTAGATAAATTGTTATCTTCTTACACTTCAGTTATCTAGTAGACATTACATATATCCCTATTAAATTTCATCTTAATAGACATGGTTGAATTGTAGAAAGGTCCAGGAGGCAAATCTAGCATGCATCTGATTTTCAAGATCAGAAATTGGAAATAATGCCTGAATTGGACTGATGATAGCTAAGAAAGTTATTTTATAATATATTTGTTCCTTTATCCAGGAACATATGTAATCACGCTAATAAAGCTTTTTTTGTTTTTGTTTTTATTTAGAAAAATGCAAGGTTTGTATATTATATTATTTATTTGTTTATTCATGATATACATATATAAAATATCTTGGGAGTTCCCAAAGTCTTGGTGCAGGTTTAAGCTATTAAAGTTTAATAGCTTACAGGGATGCCCTACATATATTATATACAATATGTTATATTATAAGTAATATGTAATATGTTATGTATATATCATAATAATAATGCCAATAGAAGAGGCACTGTAATTTTGTTCTTAGCAAAAGAAAGAACGTAGGCTCCATGCTTTGTGTGTCGTAGACACCTTTGTTAGTGTGGCAAAGCTTTAGGTTCCCCTTCTCAAAATAATGTTTGACACTCTACAAAGTAAATTACATAGTTTTACAAAGGAAACCAGTTAGAATGAAACACAGTGATCAAAATAATGAAAAAATAAATTCATTATTACACAGTTAAGAATCCCAGAGTTAGAGGGTTCACTTTGGAGTCTGGACAATCTGAGTTCAGATCCCATCTCCAACACATGCTGTCTATGAATTAGAGAAAGTTACTGATCTACATTAATAAAGAAATTTTCTCTCAAGCCAAGGCAAACTCTTGTTGTTGTTGTTGTTGTTGTTGTTGTTGTTGTTGTTGATGGTGATGGTGATGATGATGATGAAAAAGCAGATGCTAAAACATGAATTAACTGTAAAGCTGAAGTTTAAAAATACTTTTCTAGATTGGAGTAGACCAAACCAAAACCAGAGCCCCATGGAAAGTTTTGTTATATCCCTGGAAAACAAGGCCACCAATTGAAGCAGTTTTTTTTTCCTTTGGGGAACCCTACATTTCCCCATAGTATGTAGGGAAAATCTGGATGATTTCCAACCTTGCAGAAACAAGGGAAAGAGCCTATAGGGACATGTCCTCTGTCTTAAGCATATAAACACCTACATTAGTCATTCTGTTATTTTAAAAAAATATATAGCCCTAAAAGGGGCTCCTCTACCCAGTGCCTAGGTCCTTCATTATACCTTTCTCTCCATTCTGTGATGCCCTACCTAGATCTGCCTTTTGGGAAGTATACATGCTTTGAAGTGTCATTAGTCTGAAATACTCACCCAAATGTTCCTACGTAGTACCTTTTTCAGTTCTTCTCTTTGATATCCCTGAACATTACTCTGTTCATTTTATATTATAAACTCTTTGAGGGCAGTTTCTGTGTCACAGAGCTGTATCCAGAATTATGTGAATAAGGCTTTGACCCAAGATGCAATATGGGGAAACATGCTTCTTTCCCTCCAATGTCCTTCAGTTGGCCAGCCCTTTACCTCATAGAAGACTATGCTCTTGCCAACCTTCACTGGGGTCCCTTCACTGTCTCCCAAAGCTACCTTTCTAGTATCATCAAACCTGTTCCCAGGGACATGGGTTAAGGAACCATAGGTTGGACACACCAAGGGACAGATCAACCCCTCTCTTGGTGAAACTGATTGCACTGAACCAGGTAGGGAGGGGGATGTGGATCTTTAAGCTATCACATTTCCCAGTGCTACTGTAGCAGGGAAAACCACCCTTTGCATTGCCCCTACCCCATTCAATTGGATTTGCAGGTGAAGATGGGATAAGGGCAAAAATTCTTATTTAGGACTGCTTACTGTGTCATTTCTGTCTTATCTTAAGAGCAATGCTTTGCCCTAGTAAGAACTCAATAAATGCTTTTTCACTTATTCATTTCATTTCAATCATTCATTTATTCTTATCTGTAGCACATTTTAAAGCACTTTGTAAATAGTAGACACTAAATTAATACTTGTTGAATTTTAGTTCAGTGAAAGTTAAAATATTAATGGTCAATAATATCTTATCATGTTTCCTATTTTTTTCTTCTTAATAGGAGTTTTCAATGCATTAACCCAAAGCAGTGAAAACTCCAAACAGTGTAGAATATTGGGAAGGGAGATTAGAGCCTTCAAGCCACTCAGTGCAGTTGAAAATCTACCTCTTTTGCCCTGTGTAGGTTTGGTCAGGTTTGAAGGTAATCTCAAGTGCTCTGACTCCTGGGGAAAAGTAGTAGATGACTAGGGACCAAATTCTGTTTTCAACAAATCACTCCATATTAGAATAGGTGTTGGATATTCCCTAATAAGAACCATGAAAATTTCACTTAGAATATATTGGACAATTTGGGGCTGAATATTGAGAGCAAGGAAAGAGTAGGGGTACAGCATCCTTTGAGACAGGAAGACAGAAAGGTGAATAGTGATTAGAAGTTTAGCAGAGTGATGAGGGCAAGTTGAATGAGCTGATGATGAGCTAAACCATCTTCTGTAAGTTTGAAGGATGAGATTTATTTGGGGACTTATGAGAGGAATAAATGTCTTTATAAGAAAAATTATGTATAGTAAATGTTTAATGAAGTTTTTCGACTAACTTTGAAGAAACTGAAGCCCAAAGATATAAAGTGGCTTACCCATTACTTAGGTAATAAGAAGGAGAGTGAAGATTTGAATTCAGGGCTTCTGACCCAAATCTAGTGCTCTTTCCACTTCATAATGTTAAAATAGCAGATTCTCTTCCTTAAATTCATTTTACCCAGAATTCCAAATATTTTGTTTTAGTCCCTTTCAAAATTCATGCTCTGTAATAGAATATAACCTGATTATTGTTCTACGTAAGACACTATAGGATAAATTCCAAGTAATAGGGTTGTATAATTACTGACGGATATGATCTATAGGATAAATTATCGATGATACGTCATTAGTATTTCTCACCAGGAGAAAATTTTCACCCTCTTTAGTTTTTGTCACTTTCTTGTTCAGTATTTTTCAATCTTTTCCCCACATTGGATGGAAAATAACTACCTAGATTCTGAGTCTCAATCTAACCATGAGGTGCAGCTGTAGATGCTATTATCTCCCAAATTAAGTCCAAAATTAGATGGAGAGAGAGCAATGAGAAAGATAACCTTGTTCAGTAAATTAATGACTTTTTATTTTTTATTTTATTTTCCAGACCAAAAAAAATTCTTATTTGATAGTCTGGCTTTCAGTAATATGTGCAGGTTATGTATTTGAAAAAAGAGAGACATCTTTGGAGACTATACAATGATTTTTCTTCATGCTCACAAGTTCAAGTGTGAATGGAAATGTTCTTTCAAAATATAGATTGCTTGAATTTCATAATAACTTTGCAATTTAGTAACAGCTTACAATTTTTAACCACCCCTTGTTCACCAATTTCATTCCCCTATCCAGTATTTTGGACTGCAAGCCCACATATTTTCAATTTGCAAGCACTTTTTCTGATTGTCTAGAGACCCAGAGAAGATTCTTGGTTGTGAATGGCAAATGAATAGAAAGTATGGGTCTCTGCTCTTGAGTTGCATTGAGTGTGAGGAATAGTTAATGCTTTGTAGTTGAGGAAAACTTGCTACCACAGAAAGATTTATGAGCTAGTGACCAACTTGTGGGTGATGAGCTTCTCTGTATGTGAGCTAGGCTGGTACTCAGATAGCAAACATAGTCTTTTTCTGCAACCATCCTCATAAACATTGTATAAAGCTGAGAACCTATGTTCAGTGAAACCCCTATGTTCAATGTCCTCCTAAGTATGTTAGTGAAACATAACTTCTAACAGGTTCTAGCAAGATGGACAGTTTTTGAGGATGCTCTACACACATATACAGGTTACCCTTGATGAAAATATA
>NW_020946824.1:0-17069 GCF_900497805.2 Vombatus ursinus | reverse complement strand
TCCTAGGATACTGTGAGTTTTCATCATACTTTATTAGAGATTTCAATGTCTCCCATTTTCATTTAGCACTTTGTTTAAAAGGGACACCCAGGTTGGACCTGAGATTTTTTTGTGACTTTGAATTACTTTTTTTCAATAGTTTTCACTATACATAATCAGCAGGTTTTATTGTAACTTATAGCATAAAAAATGAGAAACTTCTTGGCAGGATTAATATATAGATCTACCTGTCTCTGCATGGGAACTTGGAAGAAAAGTCCTTTTCCTGAAAAAAAATGGGGTGACAATTCAGGAGGACTAATTAGAAGAATATAAGTAAAGGGTTGGCTAGTGAGGAAAATATTCCATATCACTTGCTTTTGCTCATGTGAAGATGACTGTAGCATAGTGTGGTGAATAGAGAGATGGCGTCAAAACCAAAAGTCATGGGTTCAAGTCTTGACTCTGACACATCAAGGATGTATGACCCTGGCTAAGGAACTTTGAGTGTTCTAGTCCAGTGGTGTTAAACTCAAATAGAAAAGGGCCTCATGTCGACTTAGAAAACCACAAAATAACATTATGTTGTATTGTATTTTTACTTATTTTGAGTATTTCCCAATTACATGTTTTATTATTAATTTATTTTGATTTATCATATGCTTCCATATGCTTTTGAGTTTAAAATTTTTCTCCTCCTTCCTCCCCACCACCCTCCCCAAGATGGTGCACAATCTGATATAGGCTATACATATATATTCCTATTAAACATATTTTCACATTAGTGATGTTATAAGAAAGAATTAGAACCAATAGGAGGAACCACCAGAAAGAGGAAACAAAACTCAACAGAAGGGAAAAAAATAACCAATAGTATGTTTCCATCTGCATTTAAACTCCATAGTTCTTTCTTCGGATGTGGATAGTATTTTCCATCATGAAGCCCTTGGAGATGTCTTAGATCCTTGTATTGCTGGAAAGGGTTAAGTTTATCAATATTAGTCATAGCACAGTATGGCTGTTACTGTGTACTACGTTCTCTTGGTTCTGCTCACTTCACTCAGCATCAGACCATACAAGTCTTTCCAGGTTTTTCTGAAGTCAGCTTGTTCATCATTTCTTATCCAATTACATTTTAATCTTGTTTTGACGTATATGAAGTATAGGGGAGCATTGTTGGTGCACAGGTTTGAAGGCTGTGCTAAATTCTGAAGTTCCAGAGAAAGTGAGAGTCTGCATTTGTAGAGGGAGCTTTTTTACCCTGGATATAATTCCCTATAGCAATGAAATAATAGACTTAGTGACCATGCCCTATGATGATTATATGATAGCTAGTAAAATTTTCCAGTATGATTGCAGAATCAATCTGTTTAAATCAAGGTATATGTAGTTTATTAATAATAGCTTGGATTTGTAAAACATTGTATAGCTCATAAAGTGTTTTCCTCCATGCAATCTATGAGGTAGTTATATGTATCAATGGAAAAATGAAAATTTGCAAAAAAAAAACCTTTAAAAATTCTTTTAGAAGTACTGGAGGAACATAATTCATAAAAGTTATGGAAAATGCCCTTACCCTGAGGGATAGCCTGATATCTATTTTGACACAAAATACTAAAAAAGAAAAGAAAAAATCCTTAAATTCTTTCAAAAATCAGCTGAAGCACTTCAACATGAAGCCTTTCCTGATTCTCCCAGCTGCTAGTGCTACCCCACTTCCCTGAAATTACCTTGCATGTAATTATATATTGTTTTACTGGATGAATCATAAGCTCCTTGAGGCCAGAGTTGATTTCTTTTTTTTTTTTTGTCTTTGTGTCCATAGAGCCTAGTACAATGCTTGGCACCTAATTCTTATTAATAGATTTTTATTGACTGGCACAATCATGTCAGAGGAGACCTTATAGATCAAACAACTGTAGAGATACATAGCATACTTGCTCATGTATGAAGACATATTAGAATGGGAAAAAAATTGGTGAGTGCCTTAAGAGACAGTCAGCTTATATGGTGGCTCAAAGAATAGGGAACTATCAAGAAGTTTACAATTTATTACTAATTATAGTACATATTTTGCATTTGCCCATGAAAAGGGAATATAACAAACAACGAGGTTTTACACACACACACACACACCCAAACACACACATACACACACACATACACATGTATGTATATATCTCTGAATTTTAGCATTTTGACTTATAGCATCATATATGTGCATAGTTGCTTAGCAATTAACCATTGGAAAATGCCAGTGTCCCAGTGGTCCCTAAGAGCCATAGCTTGAAACAGTAGTGAGAGGGGGCTGCTCTTGTTTTCCTTAGGGGCATCTAAGGACATCTGTACCAGTATAATGTACCTCTCATGGAATATTGTGAAAGTGAAGCATAATTTTCTAATAAGTGAGAGAAGGAGACTTAATCCTTATGAATCATTCATCTACTTCCATTGAAGAAGAATATATACCTCATTTCATGAATGCAAGCTGCTTTGTGTACTATCTGGAATAAACAAATCAAGAGGGAAATTATAAAGCAGTCTTGAGCTATGTGTGATTTTTATATATGGGCAAATTCACAGACCTTAGTGTAAAATTCAGCATCCCAGCTATTGTGTAAATTTTAAGATGATATCAAAATTGGTATATCATCACCAAAGCAATGAATGGACTATATCATTAATCCCTTGCTGAATACTGTGATTTCTCATATGCAACAGATAAAATATATTGATAGCAATTGTCATATTTTAAAAAAGCAATAAACATACACAACCTGTGTATAATAGGAAGTGATTCCTATAGATCTAATCCACATCTGGCTTGCTGCCTCTGCACTGCTGTTCCACACTCCCACAATGCTGATCTGAAGGCGGAAGTGAAGGAATTTGTCCTCAGATTCACAGGGTAATTCTGCAATGTGTTATATTGTGGCAGAGCAAAATCAACTAAATGAGAAGGAAAGAAAGAAAAAAGAAATGCAAGTGGAGGGAGAGTCAGGAATGAAGTTAATTTAAAAAAAAAAGTTATTTGCACCATTAAAAAGGCATGCCACATTGAGTGTTCTTTCCTCTTTATCGATGTTCCTCAGTACATTGGAAAGGACTTGCCAGATGCACTGTGCCATAGATTGAGCACTGGCATCTCCCCTAGCACTGAACATTATCTTCTATACTTAATAGGTGCTTATCATTCAGCTATCCAAATAGATCATAGGAATGGGACATTCAAGAACACTTAGTCAAACCCGTTGAATTTACTAGGTGAGGAAAATGAGACTCAAGGAGTGTAAGTGATTTACCCAAAGTAAAAAAGTTGTAATTAGGTATAGTGATTGAGACTTTGTCTCAGGGCACCAAATTATAGAGTGCACTGGCTTATTTCTTTGGTGGTTAGAAGCAATTAGGTAGCAGTCACCCACCTCTGCAACTTTACCTCTGAAACAATCACACCTCATTCCTCCTAGGCTCAGCCCAGTACCCCCAGTAGAAACCCCACCTGACAGGTCAAAGTGTTTTGAGGTTTCTGTCTCTTCCCAGAAGGTTTTTATGTATCAATTTCTGAGCCCCTTACCTCTTCCTCTTCCAACTAACTTTGTTTTACTGCTTGCCCTGGGCAACAGAATTGCTCATCACTGTTCTGAAAATGACAATTAGCTAGAAGTGGCAAAGACATGATTCTCACCCAGATCTTAGAGTTCTAAACCCAATATTCTCTTGATGATGCTTCGCTTGCATTAAAGGAATATCCTCAATTTGGTAATTGTTCTATGACTTAAAACGGGCAGGGGGAACTATTTTGTTACTGAGGGTTGTGGCATTATGGGGTGGTTCAGTGCTTTTTGGACAAAGTCTATAATTTTATTGGTGCAGGGAATTTGGGAAGGGAGAGATGACACCCTCTACAAATTTAGACCAACACCTGCTCTGTCAATTATACTTTTAGTGTCAGGGGCACTGAGAGGTTAAGTGATTTCCTCTGGGCTCACAGCTAGCATATATCACAGGCAGAACCTGAGCGTACATCTTCCTGATTGAGAGGCCACCTCTCCATCTACTACTCTTCACTGCTTCTCTATTTTTTGGGTAAGACGAGATTTATCTTTAAGTCTCTTTTCCCTCCCTCCTTTTGCCCATTTTTATTTGGAAACATCAAACTTCTTTGGGAAAATGTCAGTTTGACAGGCCTGTCACTTCAAGGAGAGATGCCCTTTGTGCCTACAAATACAGGGATCCCTGCACAGTCTGCAGGAACTATTTCTGTCTCTGTCCTTTTGTACATTTTTTTGTGAAATGTTTAAATGGAGTGAAGGCTGTTTCTAAAGCAGAACAGAAACTGTATGCTTAGATGGAGAGAAAACTGGCATCCCGAGATCATGGAGGCTCATCTCTGGCACTGAACTGTTTTGAAATCCCAAGCTGGTTTCCAACACTCCCAGGTTCTGGTTTGCTCATCATCAAAAGAGGGCAGAGGGAATTAGTCACAAGGCATATGTTTATTATGATCCAAACTTGTATGAGACTGCCTGGAAGACAGGAAGTAAGAATTCCTAAGGTAATAATAACTCCCTTTTACATAATACTTTCCTCATAAGAACCTTTGAGGTAGCTAGTGCAAGTATTATTATCTTTGTTTTCCAGATGAGGACATGAGCTGAGAGTAGTTAAGAAAGCTTTCTAAAAGTGGTTGGTATTGAGGGATAGTGAGTTTCTCGTCATTGAAGGTCTCTAAGCAAAGGCTAGACAAAGATTTGTCAAGTATGTCATAGTAAGGATTCTTTTGGGGGCATAGATTGGATCAGTTGGCCATCATAGTCTGAAATTCTATGTCTTACCCAAGGTCACACAGTTAATAAAAATAATAACTGACATTTATACAGTGCCTATCATGTACCAGAAACTGTAATAAGTGCTTTACATTTGTTGTCTCATTTGATTCTCACAACTGTGGGAGATAGGTGCTTATTATCTCCATTTTTACAGATGAGGAAACTGAGTTTAAATGATTTGCCCAGAGTCACGTAACTAGCAAATAGCTGAGGCCAGATTTGAATTCAGGTCTTCCTGATTCCAGGCCCAGCACTGTGTCTACTGGGCCACCTACCTGCCTCAGTAAGTATAATCAATGGGTTTGAATCCAACTCTCTGTTACAGATTCCACGTCCAACACTCATTCAACCATTCCATGCTGCCTCATAATTTCATCTAAGAAGATTAAAGAGCATGTACAAAAGAAAGAATTAATAGGAATCGGTTGCTTATTGTGTGAAGCAAGAATTTAGTTGTAGAAATTACATTTGAAGCATGCTGATCACTTATCCCTTGTGAACTTGTCTTGTATCTTCCACATACACACACACAGACACACATATAGACACACACATAGATAGTTTTGACACTATAATGTAATTGTGCAAAGTTCATGTGTTCAACGTAACTCTATTTTGGTTTGAATGGGTAACATTAATTGCTTCTATCATCTCAAGCAAATCTTGAAGACCCAGACAGCCAGACCCCATTAGAGTTTAGGTGAAAACACCAACTACACCACACAACCAAATATGTGCTGGTCTTATGTAAAGCTGTTACTTTTGCTGTTCCCTTTGCCTCTATCACAGTTCATGATCCCATGATTTATAAAATTCCAAAACACAGTTACAACCATGTAACAAAAAAACAAGTCAGTTTATGCCTAACAATAATAACTTATTTATAGGTAACTTCAAGCAAAGGGCTTTTTTTTTTTTAGTTTATCCATAGTACTTTATGTGGACAAGTTATGTTTTGCCCTATTTTTGCTTTTTCTCAGGCCTTAAGATGCTATCCCAAGTGAGTTTCTGTGGCTCTGCCCTCTCTAATAGATTACTACATGTAAAGTAGATTATTTGAAAGGGCGGTCCTTGGCTCTACTCCAGGAGAATAGTTATTGCTCTAACCTCATCTGCTTTGTCCTGTTTGTTTCCCTTTCAACTGCAAATCATTCCTCATCTTTCATTCTCCTTGCCTTCTAATACTCACTTTCCATAATATTTTCTCTCTCCTATTACAGTCCCATTCTACTTCATTTCTGAATATGTTTCTTTATTGCTGCCTGCTAATATACCAACTTGTCTTTCATGTTTGTCTCCTGGAATGGACCCAATCAGAAGCCTTAAATCGTTCCTTCATATGCTAGCTCAAGAGTTGGCACATGGACTGAGCTTTTGATGGCAAGAGGGCTGGTAACCAGCATCACATTTTCCTTCCTCCCTTTCATACAGTAGCAACGCAATTATTCCCCTGCCCCAACCTGCTTGTCATAGTCCTCAATAGGAATTTTACAATGATTTCCCCTTGACCACAGGGTACCTCAAAAATATAGGAGGTCATCACCAGTTTAGAACATTCCTTTTTGGAAGGGATCCCTGCCTTAATAGGGCATCCAGGAAATATATATGGTGCCTGGGGTCTAATGTTATTAAATAATCATTGGATTATTTATTTGAACAGATTAACATACAAAGGGGGTAAAATCATTCATATTTCAAAGCCATAAGCAGAATAAAAATTCAAATTGAACAATGTCATTGTAACTAATGGTTTCCCTTTTAGTTTTATAATTATATACTTAGTAACATTCAACAAATAATCAAAAAGTGGAGTAAAATTTCAAATAAAATTTAAAAATTCAAATTACATTCTAATTAGAATATAATAATACACATTATAACCAAATAATAATGATTTATTTCTCTTGTGTATCCTTCTGAATCCATCTGTTTTCTTATAAAGTTGTGATGCCTTTGTTGTTGTTTTTATGTGGGGTATAGCCAATATATTACTCCTTTCTCCAAGAGATTCTTTCCTTTCTTTGCTTCTTTGTCCCTATCCTATTTGGCTGACTGGTTCTCCTCATTTTCCTTTGCTAGAGCATCATCTCTCTACCTATCAAGTATGAATGTCTCACAAGGCTTTGTCTTCAACCCTTTTTTTTTTGCCTCTCCCGACTCTCTTTTGGTGATGGAACTTGCTTCCAACTCCTGCCCAATATCAACTATCACCATTATGCAAATGAATTTCAAATCTATATATCCAACCAAAGTCAACTTGATATCCAAGCTATGTTTTATCACTAACTTCCTGATAATCATTTTCACCTAGATGTACCAATTAGCATCTCAAATTCAACATGACTAAATTATGACATTCTTCAAACCGACCTCTTCTCCCAACTTCTTTATTTCTGTTGGGTATGAGCCTTCCTTCCATTTATTCAGGTTTCCAATTTTGAAGTCTTCATTGACTTTTTATTCTTTTTTACCCCTTTATTCAATAAGTTGCTGAGTCTTATCTATTGTATCTTATCTATTATATACATATATATATACATATATATATATATATCTCACATGTGGCATCTCTTGTTCCCAACTCCTTTCCATTAACAAGGACGTTGCCCAAATCCAAGAATTCCTGGAAGGCAGGGACTGTTTTTGCCTTTCTTTGCACCCCCAGTGCTTAGCACAATAATTGGCACATAATCAGCACTTAATAAATGTTTGTTGAGTAGTTCTCAACTGGGCTATTTTGTTGTTCAGTGGTTTCAGTCATGTCCAACTCCAGATGACCCCATTGGGGTTTTCTTGGCAAGGGTACTGGAGTAGTTTTTCATTTCCTTTTCCAGCTCATTTTACAGATGAAATGGAAACAAACACAGTTAAATGACTTGCCCAGGGTTACACAGCTAGGAAGTGTCTGAAGCCATATTTGAACTCAGATCTAACTGGCTCCAGGCCCAATACTCTATCCATTGTGCCCTTAGCTGCCCTTGGGTTATTTTAAGACCCAATAATTGGTCTCTCTAACTCTAGTCTCTACCAACTGTACAGACTGTCAAAATAATATTATTAAAGACACATCTGCCTATCTTCTCTTTTGTGCTCAAAAACCTTTAGTGAATCCTTATTGCCTCTTGGATACAATGTAAACTCCACATGTTTTAGCTTAACTGACCTTGCTGTTCCCAAGGCTCAACATTATGTCTTCTTTCTCTAGGTAAAGGCAAGGATTGGAATGCTTTCCCTCTTCACAATTATCTCTTAGAATCCCTAACTTTCTTCAAAGCTCTGTTCAGTTACCACCTCTTACACGAGGCTGCTCCCACTTTTTTGTGCTTTATCCCTTCCCAAATTATGTTGTATTTATTTATCTGTTTGCACATTATGTCCTCAGTAGAGTGTCAGCCCCTTAAGAGTAGGAACTGTTTCCTTTTTATCTTTGCATCCTCAGGGCCAAATACAAAATAATTGTTTAAAAAATGTTTGTTTAATTAAACTGAATTTAAATGAATGTTTGTTCTTACTGTGCTTACTTGCTTTTGCATTACTTCATATAGGTCTTTCCATGCTTCTTTGTATTCTTCATACTTGTCATTTTTATAACATAATAGTATCCCATTGCATTAATCTATCATAATTTATTCATTCACTTTTCAATTATTGGACTGTTTGTTTCTTTTTCGCTATTACAAAAAGTAGATGCACACACACAATAGATATATCTGTATAGGTCTAAATAGATATATCTATTATGTATATGCATTTGCTTTTTTATAATATATATTATATTATATATAGTGTGTATAATATGTATGTGTATGAGAGAGACTTTTTAAAAATTAATACTATCTTTATACTGTAGATATAGTACCAATAATGAGACTTCTGGGTCCAAAAGTATTGTTAGATTTTGACAATTTCATTTTGAAAAGGATAATTTATCTTCCTCACTACTTCCCTCAGCACCTGGGATGTCCTGATCCTGAAATATTCAATCACCGCATCTGCCTTAGTACCCAGGAATATCTGTCTGCCAGGCCACCCCCCCCCATCAGTGCATTCCTCCTGGGGCCTCCATTTTGTAGAGACCTAAGGTAGCCCTCTCGGCTTTGCTTCTGACTTCAAAACCACCCTCCAAAAGTTTTTCAGCTCCTTTTTGTGGGTTGTCTTCCCCCATTAGAATGTAAAGTTCTTCAAGACAAGACCTGTATCTCCTTAAGCATATATTTGTATTTGTATGCATATATTGTCTGATGAAAATGAAGCACTTAATAAATGCTTGTTTCACTTCTTCCCTCCTTCTCTTCCTTCTTTCTGTTAGGGAAATGAAGGATGAGCAGGTGTTTATACTCACCTGGAAAGAGGGGGAAATTCTGTAAAGACAGACCAAAAAAAAGCTGATCAGAGTAGTATTCCTTTTTCAGTTTGGAATGAGTTATATACTTAATTTTCTGTATATTTTTCACTGATCATATATTTTAATTAGAGTGTCTAAAAGAGTTTGAATTCCCTAAGCCTACACCAGTAAAATTTTGTTGGGATGGATAGTGCTGCATCACAAGAGAAAAGACAACCCACAATTTAAAATGTTACCAAAGATCACCTCCAAAATAGAAAACACAAACTAGGAATTGATAATTCTTATGTATTGACATAGAAACGATTTTTAATCTCTCAGTGATTTTTAGCAACCTCTCTTTTTCAATTTACTTGAATATATTGTAATCTTTCAGGTTTTTTATATGGTTCATCATGGCACCTTCAAAAACATATTTCTAAGTGTTTGTTTTTATTTTTCCTACTTAAGAAGCTATTCTTCATAGTAAAAAAAATAGTTACTTAGGAAGAAAGACAGCAAGAAAGTCAGAAAGACTTCCCCCATGACTGATTAGGGCTTAAGACTTCCTCAAGATTCTGTAATTGTGTCATTGAGATTATTTCTTCCATGAATAGAGCCTCTATTTAACTTAATAGATGGTCTTCTAGAGTCTTTGTGGACAAATGTTCATGTCCCTGAAGTAAACTTGGTAATGAACCTCTCTAGTTTATGTATGTGTATATGTATGTATGTATGTATGTATGTATGTATGTATGTATGTATGTATGTGTGTATGTATATGTATGTATGTATGTGTGTATATATAATATATATGTATGTATATAATATATATGTATTAAATTATATATATATATATGAAATATATCACTGTTTGATAGACCTGACTGGCTGTATCTACTCACAATACTTTGGAACCTTAAGAGTGTAAATATATGCATATGTGTGTATATGTATATGCATGCACATATGTTTAAATGTATGAGTATGTACATGGTTATATACACATGCATGCACACACATGTGTATTGTGCACATATGTATAATATGTATGTTTGTACACATATATACATGTCTATATACTTGGCTACTTTATAGCCGGTATATATCTAGGTGTCGTATTGAAATCATATATACGTATATAGTATATATGTACATATAAACATATTATATATACACCACATATATACTATATATGTACATATAAATATGTATTATATTACATATATATGTATGTATAATCAGGTAAAAATTTACTACCCCACCTTACCCTGCCTTATTGCCTGGATTATGTTTAAATAAAATATCTAATCTAAGTATTATGTTCCCTGAGGAAATTCTTCAACTCGTAAGAGGAATTTTGTTATATAAAGGTACAATGGAGAACTAAATTAGTTCATTCATGCCCCTCTCCCACCAAAAAATTTAGACACACACACACACACACACACACACACACACACACTCACACACACACCCAACTACTTCTATCCAAAATTACTTCGGTAATTGAGGCAAGATTTTCTAAATGACTCTATTTTCTACATCAGTTTGCATATTTTAATGATAATCCTGCCCAAGAATGTCTTCATGGATCAAGAAAACCTAAAAGATGAAAGAGTCTCAAATTTAGGCCTTCTGATCAAGGATTTGAAATCATTACTTTAAAGCATATGTTGTCATAAGGATATTGGGAGCAAAGTAAAGAATGACCATAAAGAAAACTTGGTAAGGCAGTTGTGTTGAGTGTACTGAACTTTGTTGTTAGGGAATTCCCAGTTCCCCCATAAGGGAAAGCCAGGTTTAGTCAGACTTGCTGTAAGTTTCACAGCATCTGAATTCAATTTTATTATTGACCTTTCAGTCACATTAAAAGCCCAGTATTAAAGATGTGATTTTACCAAATCATTCTTGAACTCTACTCATGTTGATTTACTGTAGGCACCAGAGTCAGGCTAAAAATAAGCAATTGGTGAAGAGGGAAAAAATATCACTATTGTCTTTACAATCTTAGGTGGATAGTGTAATGGAGTTGAGATTCATAGAATAAATCACAAATCAGAATATTTTAGCCACTCCCCCCTTTTATTCTTTAACCCAATTATGTGACTATTGAGATGTGAAATATCTGTGCAATGAGAAATTATACAACTTTTGCACCCCGGGGAAAGTTCCACATCAAAGAACAGATGCTTGTGATTCTTAGTGCCTTTTAAAAAACTTTTTTGGGTATAGAATTACTATTGATTTCAAAGGCCAGAGTTGTAGTAGGAAGAATCAACCCTGTATTATGAGAGGCCAATGGGTGGCAGTAAGGAGGGGGTTACAGAGGGCTCTTGGGACTGGTAGGGCCAGGCACTAGTATATGGGGGCATAGTTATCAGAGATTAGAATATACAGTTGTTTAGGGACCTGAGCAGCCAAGACAAAGGCTTATGAAATGTACTATTGTCTAAGAACAGAAGCCCAGGTAGTTAAGAATTAATACTCAAATAGAATACATGCTCAGCAACAAGCAAGAGAGTAGGAATTCTGATAGACAGATTGAGGTGTATCGGTCATGACTGAGGTCATGGCAACAGAAAAGACCTGAAATCCAGGCAAGGTAAGTCAGGCTAAGGTGTCAGCACCCCTACTACCATGAAAAGTGCTTTGACTCACAATTGGCTTTTGACTCTCCTTTTAGTCTTATTTCATATTTCTTCCCTGCATCCATACACTTTATGTTCTAGCTACATTAACCTATAGATTCTTCACTGAAATCTGTATTTTGGCTCTGGGTCTTTGTCCCTGGAACGGTGTCTCTTCTTACATCTGTGTCTTTAAATCCTTACCTTCATTCAAGATTCAACTAAAGTGCTTTTCCTGATCTTCCCAGTTGTTACCATCTTACTGATGTTCCCAGCAAATACAGAATTGGGCCTGGAGTCAGGAAGACAGTTCAAATCAGGCACTAACTAGTTTTGTGACCTTGGACAAGTGACTTAATCCCTGTTTACCTTAGTTTCCTCAACTGTAAGATATCACATAATTCACAGAATTATTGAAAAGCCTAATGCTTGGAGAAAGGGCTTAGCACAATGAGGACACATCATAGGTGCTATGTAAAGGCGTATTTCTCTTCCCTCTACCCTTGTTAGGAGTCTCTCCTTCCTTCAATTGCCTTATGTTGTATTCACCCTGTTGTTGCCTTGTATTTATTAATCTGTCTATGTCTTATAGGCCTTGGGGTAAGAAAGGCCAGGCAAAGCTGAGAAAGATTCTTACTATCCTCCTGTTAATTCTGTTCTTTCAACAGATACTAGTTCATTCTACAAGGGTGGGGAACCTGCAGCCTTGAGACTGCACTTGAGGATCTAGAAGACCACATGTGGCCTCAAGGCTGCAGGCTCCCCACCCCTGGCTAGTACTTGACACATACAAAGTGCTATTTACAGGTATTTCTTGTACCTATCTGAAAAAGGATGGTAAATCAGGTCACCTTTTTGATACATAAATGTAATTCCCATTGTCCTGAAACTAATGCATTTTGTTATAGCTGCTAATAATGCCTATAAAATAGGACTCAATATTTAGAACTCAGGGTTTTTGGTTGGGTATCTTGGAGGACCAATGTGTTGGTATCTCCTACATGTTCAAAATGGGGATAATCGTAGTTTTATCTCCTGTGACTTCATAGGGCTACTATTTATTTTAGTTTCCCAGGAGGTACATAATGCCTAATAGATAGCCCAACAAAATTAATAATGTCATTAAGTGATAAGAGGGCAGAACAACTGTCTCTCTAAAGGTAGTACTGGTCTTTGTTTACCAAAGGAGTCTTCTTTTGTGTTCTCTTTACCAAAAATTTACCTTATAAATGCCATGCATGTGTGTGTGTGTGTGTGTGTTACTTATTTATGTACATGTTGTCTCCTCAAATAGAATGTAAGCTTCCTGAGGGCATGTTTTTTGTCCCTAATGTCTTACACTGTGTAGGTATTTAATAACTATTTAATACCAAAATTTATCTATCTTGTTCTTCCTTTATGAAAGATTGTTGTCCAGTTGTAGATACATTACCCTAAGATATGTGATCCTGTGATTTATTTTTTCAGCAGCTCTTTTAATTCAGTTGGGGAACTAATGTGGTCATTATTTTGTATGAATGTTTGCTTTTTTTTTTTTTGCTTTCATTTCTTTCTGGGGAGAGCACTTAAAGCACCATTTCTGGTACACTGAAAAAATAATCCTGCATATTATGCAGTCTGGATATATCGGGATAAAAAATGCATGTGCTTATGTTAGTTCTTCTATCTCTTAGAAAATGTGTCCTCTTTGTGACACTATCTTAGAAGTGACTTATTTCTGAGCTAGGATTTTCTATAAAGGAAATGTGTTGTGTTTGGAAACAGAGGCTTGCTCCCACATAATAATAATACTAGCATGTAACCTCAGCACCGGTAGCAGTTGCAAAAGCTATTTAAAGGGAATTGGGTCCCAAGTTATTATTGACTACAAACTGAGATCAATGGGAGTGTAATTTCAGTTCTCTGATGTCAAAATATAACATAAAGGCTGCCACTATTTCAGTAGAGTTCAGCTTGTGTTAAGGAAAAGAAAATATCTTTCAAAGCACAAGGCAGATATTTGAATAGCTAGTTACAAAACCGTAAAATATTAAACGACCTATTTTGGAAGGATGTTAGTGTTTATGATGCAGAACACACAGGAACCACATGTGAGAATTAAGTGTTCATAAATTTCTTTGAGGACAAGAATGAAAATGGGTGGTTTGGAAAAGCCCTTCTAAAGCATGGACGAAAGACAGAATAATTACCGTATTTATGTATTTTTTAAAATGTCAAGACAGTCTAGGGTTGCAAAGTGATACCAAATCCCATTGGGCAAAGGAACTGAGAGGATATGAGGCCAGAGAAGATAAGAGATGTAGAAGGAGGGGAGATAATGAGAAAGAATCTTTACAGCATAAAAGTACTACTCATCTCCTCATTTCAAAGCACCTCTGTAGCCTTTTAGTTTTCAGACAGCCTCATAATTTTCACATATTCTATGTGATTTCGTGTGTACTTTCTTACATAAGGGAATAGATTTCAGTCTGCTGGATATGTAAAATGGAAACAACCTCTCTGTTTAGAAGAGGCAAGTACTAGGAGCGTTAATGTGTGAGTGGCTATGTGCAAGTTATATGTACTAGCATCATGCCTGGAATATAGTAAGCAACTAATAAATGCTTGTTGATTGACAAATAAATGGATTGTACATGTCATTTCAAAGTCTGAATTTCATTTAGTTTCCATTTCATCCAAAAAGATGATTTCATATCAGAGGATATGTCTATTAAAAACAGTCCAAGAGAAATTGTATAAGGGTCAGAATAAATATTCATCACACCCAGATTCCTCTTCTGTGCTCCTCCAAATCCCCCACCTACCCACCTGTGACTCATATGTCATCTGCCCTCAAGTCCCCTGTCAAATATTGCTCTCAAAAACTTTAGTAACACTGGGATAACTAATGTTTATGTAGAATTTTAAGGTTTCCCTAATTCAATACTCAGAACTACACTGTGAGGTATTACCATTGCAGATATTACCTTTTCTACTTTATAAATGAGGAAACTGAAGTGGGTCAGAGGAGTTAAGTGACTTTCCCAAGGTCACACAAGTGTCTGTCTGAGGCAGGATTTAAATTCAGAGACTCCCAACTTCAAGTCTAGCCCTCTATCCTCTATGTCCTACTGCTTCTCACTAAGTTCTTAATAAATGATGGCAGAATTTCAAAGTCATCTAGTCTGACCCTTACTTGAAAGGAAACTTCTTTACAACATACCTAAGTAGTCATCTAGTTCATGCTTTAAGACCTTAAGTGAGGGGACTTCACTCTGAGGCATTCCATTGCACTGTTAGAGAGCTTTAATTATGATAGGTAATTTTTTTTTTACCTCTCCTCATCCCCAGCATCAAGCCTAAATTTATCCTTTTATAAATTCCAATCTTTTTATGATGTCTGCCTTCTAGGCACAAGTGGGTACAAAAAAAAATTAATCTTTTTTTTTCTACATTAGTTTTTCAAGTACTTGAAGTCAGCTTTCATGCTCTTCGTCCCCACAAGCCTCAGTTCTCTATTCCATCTCATAAATCCAGTTTCTTCATCCTTTCTTCATATATCATGGATTGAAGGATCTTCAGCTTCCTGATTGCCTTCTCCAGGATACCCTCTAACTTACTGATGCTCCTTCTAAAATGTGCTACCCATAACTGAATGCAATATCCCAGATATCCATAGAATATGACTCTGCCTTATTCCTACAGCTATGACATTCCTAATATAGCTCAAGATCACATTAGTGTTCTCAGTTGTCATAATACACTGTTGACTCATATTGGACCTGCTACCCACTAAATTACCTGTGTCTTTTTTCAGATACACTTATTTCTAATCACATTTTCCCCAATTTGTACTTGTAGGGTTGATTTCTTGAACCCTCGTATGTGTCTTTACATTTATCCCTGTTAAATTTCATCTTATTTACTTCAGCCTATGCCCTATTATAGCTATGTATTTTGGGATTCTGGCTTTGTCACCTCATGTGTCAGCTATGTGGCATCTGAAAATTTGATACCCATAATATCTATGCATTTATTCGTGTCATTGCTAAAAATATTAAATAGTACAGGGCTAAGCACAGATCTCTGCAACTGTTTCAATGAAGACTTCTTTCCAAGTTGACATTGAACATCTCGTTGACTGTGACCCTTCAACTAGTTTTGAATTTATCTAGTTTTTTTATTATTATCTAGCCATAGTATTTGAATCATGCATTCAGATTACTTCAGTGATTCAAAGGCAGTTAAATTGTTAACAGTATCCAATTAGAAAGAAAATGTAAGTATCTAGCCAATTGTCTTGATGAAAGTTAATTTGACTTTGAGTCTAGATTATAGGGAGGAGATATAAAAGATATCCCAGCCCTTGGCCTTTAGAATGTCACAGTAGTGTGGGGTGAAGGGATATCTGTGTGTGTACATAAGTATAATTGAAAGTTCTATTTTCTATTCATTGTAAAATCATTATACGAGATATTGAAGAATAGTGTTGACTGAAGCTTAACACTAAACACTTAGGTCAATAAATTCTGGTGTTAAGCTAAGCAGAAGACAGAATCTGCTTCTTATCGCCAGTGTGATAGTCCTGGCTGCTGGACTTCAGGACAGTCTTTACAAACAGAGATCTTTACAACTGACCACTTTGTCAGATCATCCCTTGATATTCTGTGGAATCCTGATATAAGAGGCCTATTAAATAGAGCTTGCTGAACTCAGAAACTTTTTTTTTATTAAATTGAGGGAAAAACAAGTTTTTTCTGTATTGAAGTACAGTCAGAATAAATTTCCTTACTCCTTTCTTCAGTCCTTCCTTCTTTGGGGCTTATGTCTACACAGATCAAAACCATAGGTCCAAATCTGACAAACATTTGGTCAATTTGGTTTAAAAATGATTGTGTAAACTGCTTATTTCATTTAGTTGATTAGCTGCTTCAACTGACTGATCAGCTATTTCTTATTGGAAATATGGTTGCTATGGACTAGATGGGTGATTTCATTTATACAGGGATCTCCAAGGTGAGGAAACTGCCCCTACCAATGAAAGTTGATGTCTTTGCAATTTAGTCTGAGAACTGCCTGGGCCACTGAGAGGTTACCTGTATATTATAAAATTCTGTTAATCAGAGACACCAGTTAGATCAACTACTCTGGGCATTCTGGATAATAAAGAAACTATTCTAGTTTTCAACTTTGGCACAATAAGAGAAAGTTTAGAAGTCCTGACAAAGTAATCCCTTAAGGATTATCTGGAGGAAACTCCTTCTACCCATGCATATTAGCAATTCCTCCGTAACCTAAAGCCTTAGACAGGAGTTCTTAACCTTTATT
>NW_020946823.1:0-17069 GCF_900497805.2 Vombatus ursinus | reverse complement strand
TCCTAGGATACTGTGAGTTTTCATCATACTTTATTAGAGATTTCAATGTCTCCCATTTTCATTTAGCACTTTGTTTAAAAGGGACACCCAGGTTGGACCTGAGATTTTTTTGTGACTTTGAATTACTTTTTTTCAATAGTTTTCACTATACATAATCAGCAGGTTTTATTGTAACTTATAGCATAAAAAATGAGAAACTTCTTGGCAGGATTAATATATAGATCTACCTGTCTCTGCATGGGAACTTGGAAGAAAAGTCCTTTTCCTGAAAAAAAAATGGGGTGACAATTCAGGAGGACTAATTAGAAGAATATAAGTAAAGGGTTGGCTAGTGAGGAAAATATTCCATATCACTTGCTTTTGCTCATGTGAAGATGACTGTAGCATAGTGTGGTGAATAGAGAGATGGCGTCAAAACCAAAAGTCATGGGTTCAAGTCTTGACTCTGACACATCAAGGATGTATGACCCTGGCTAAGGAACTTTGAGTGTTCTAGTCCAGTGGTGTTAAACTCAAATAGAAAAGGGCCTCATGTCGACTTAGAAAACCACAAAATAACATTATGTTGTATTGTATTTTTACTTATTTTGAGTATTTCCCAATTACATGTTTTATTATTAATTTATTTTGATTTATCATATGCTTCCATATGCTTTTGAGTTTAAAATTTTTCTCCTCCTTCCTCCCCACCACCCTCCCCAAGATGGTGCACAATCTGATATAGGCTATACATATATATTCCTATTAAACATATTTTCACATTAGTGATGTTATAAGAAAGAATTAGAACCAATAGGAGGAACCACCAGAAAGAGGAAACAAAACTCAACAGAAGGGAAAAAAATAACCAATAGTATGTTTCCATCTGCATTTAAACTCCATAGTTCTTTCTTCGGATGTGGATAGTATTTTCCATCATGAAGCCCTTGGAGATGTCTTAGATCCTTGTATTGCTGGAAAGGGTTAAGTTTATCAATATTAGTCATAGCACAGTATGGCTGTTACTGTGTACTACGTTCTCTTGGTTCTGCTCACTTCACTCAGCATCAGACCATACAAGTCTTTCCAGGTTTTTCTGAAGTCAGCTTGTTCATCATTTCTTATCCAATTACATTTTAATCTTGTTTTGACGTATATGAAGTATAGGGGAGCATTGTTGGTGCACAGGTTTGAAGGCTGTGCTAAATTCTGAAGTTCCAGAGAAAGTGAGAGTCTGCATTTGTAGAGGGAGCTTTTTTACCCTGGATATAATTCCCTATAGCAATGAAATAATAGACTTAGTGACCATGCCCTATGATGATTATATGATAGCTAGTAAAATTTTCCAGTATGATTGCAGAATCAATCTGTTTAAATCAAGGTATATGTAGTTTATTAATAATAGCTTGGATTTGTAAAACATTGTATAGCTCATAAAGTGTTTTCCTCCATGCAATCTATGAGGTAGTTATATGTATCAATGGAAAAATGAAAATTTGCAAAAAAAAAACCTTTAAAAATTCTTTTAGAAGTACTGGAGGAACATAATTCATAAAAGTTATGGAAAATACCCTTACCCTGAGGGATAGCCTGATATCTATTTTGACACAAAATACTAAAAAAGAAAAGAAAAAATCCTTAAATTCTTTCAAAAATCAGCTGAAGCACTTCAACATGAAGCCTTTCCTGATTCTCCCAGCTGCTAGTGCTACCCCACTTCCCTGAAATTACCTTGCATGTAATTATATATTGTTTTACTGGATGAATCATAAGCTCCTTGAGGCCAGAGTTGATTTCTTTTTTTTTTTTTGTCTTTGTGTCCATAGAGCCTAGTACAATGCTTGGCACCTAATTCTTATTAATAGATTTTTATTGACTGGCACAATCATGTCAGAGGAGACCTTATAGATCAAACAACTGTAGAGATACATAGCATACTTGCTCATGTATGAAGACATATTAGAATGGGAAAAAAATTGGTGAGTGCCTTAAGAGACAGTCAGCTTATATGGTGGCTCAAAGAATAGGGAACTATCAAGAAGTTTACAATTTATTACTAATTATAGTACATATTTTGCATTTGCCCATGAAAAGGGAATATAACAAACAACGAGGTTTTACACACACACACACACACCCAAACACACACATACACACACACATACACATGTATGTATATATCTCTGAATTTTAGCATTTTGACTTATAGCATCATATATGTGCATAGTTGCTTAGCAATTAACCATTGGAAAATGCCAGTGTCCCAGTGGTCCCTAAGAGCCATAGCTTGAAACAGTAGTGAGAGGGGGCTGCTCTTGTTTTCCTTAGGGGCATCTAAGGACATCTGTACCAGTATAATGTACCTCTCATGGAATATTGTGAAAGTGAAGCATAATTTTCTAATAAGTGAGAGAAGGAGACTTAATCCTTATGAATCATTCATCTACTTCCATTGAAGAAGAATATATACCTCATTTCATGAATGCAAGCTGCTTTGTGTACTATCTGGAATAAACAAATCAAGAGGGAAATTATAAAGCAGTCTTGAGCTATGTGTGATTTTTATATATGGGCAAATTCACAGACCTTAGTGTAAAATTCAGCATCCCAGCTATTGTGTAAATTTTAAGATGATATCAAAATTGGTATATCATCACCAAAGCAATGAATGGACTATATCATTAATCCCTTGCTGAATACTGTGATTTCTCATATGCAACAGATAAAATATATTGATAGCAATTGTCATATTTTAAAAAAGCAATAAACATACACAACCTGTGTATAATAGGAAGTGATTCCTATAGATCTAATCCACATCTGGCTTGCTGCCTCTGCACTGCTGTTCCACACTCCCACAATGCTGATCTGAAGGCGGAAGTGAAGGAATTTGTCCTCAGATTCACAGGGTAATTCTGCAATGTGTTATATTGTGGCAGAGCAAAATCAACTAAATGAGAAGGAAAGAAAGAAAAAAGAAATGCAAGTGGAGGGAGAGTCAGGAATGAAGTTAATTTAAAAAAAAAAGTTATTTGCACCATTAAAAAGGCATGCCACATTGAGTGTTCTTTCCTCTTTATCGATGTTCCTCAGTACATTGGAAAGGACTTGCCAGATGCACTGTGCCATAGATTGAGCACTGGCATCTCCCCTAGCACTGAACATTATCTTCTATACTTAATAGGTGCTTATCATTCAGCTATCCAAATAGATCATAGGAATGGGACATTCAAGAACACTTAGTCAAACCCGTTGAATTTACTAGGTGAGGAAAATGAGACTCAAGGAGTGTAAGTGATTTACCCAAAGTAAAAAAGTTGTAATTAGGTATAGTGATTGAGACTTTGTCTCAGGGCACCAAATTATAGAGTGCACTGGCTTATTTCTTTGGTGGTTAGAAGCAATTAGGTAGCAGTCACCCACCTCTGCAACTTTACCTCTGAAACAATCACACCTCATTCCTCCTAGGCTCAGCCCAGTACCCCCAGTAGAAACCCCACCTGACAGGTCAAAGTGTTTTGAGGTTTCTGTCTCTTCCCAGAAGGTTTTTATGTATCAATTTCTGAGCCCCTTACCTCTTCCTCTTCCAACTAACTTTGTTTTACTGCTTGCCCTGGGCAACAGAATTGCTCATCACTGTTCTGAAAATGACAATTAGCTAGAAGTGGCAAAGACATGATTCTCACCCAGATCTTAGAGTTCTAAACCCAATATTCTCTTGATGATGCTTCGCTTGCATTAAAGGAATATCCTCAATTTGGTAATTGTTCTATGACTTAAAACGGGCAGGGGGAACTATTTTGTTACTGAGGGTTGTGGCATTATGGGGTGGTTCAGTGCTTTTTGGACAAAGTCTATAATTTTATTGGTGCAGGGAATTTGGGAAGGGAGAGATGACACCCTCTACAAATTTAGACCAACACCTGCTCTGTCAATTATACTTTTAGTGTCAGGGGCACTGAGAGGTTAAGTGATTTCCTCTGGGCTCACAGCTAGCATATATCACAGGCAGAACCTGAGCGTACATCTTCCTGATTGAGAGGCCACCTCTCCATCTACTACTCTTCACTGCTTCTCTATTTTTTGGGTAAGACGAGATTTATCTTTAAGTCTCTTTTCCCTCCCTCCTTTTGCCCATTTTTATTTGGAAACATCAAACTTCTTTGGGAAAATGTCAGTTTGACAGGCCTGTCACTTCAAGGAGAGATGCCCTTTGTGCCTACAAATACAGGGATCCCTGCACAGTCTGCAGGAACTATTTCTGTCTCTGTCCTTTTGTACATTTTTTTGTGAAATGTTTAAATGGAGTGAAGGCTGTTTCTAAAGCAGAACAGAAACTGTATGCTTAGATGGAGAGAAAACTGGCATCCCGAGATCATGGAGGCTCATCTCTGGCACTGAACTGTTTTGAAATCCCAAGCTGGTTTCCAACACTCCCAGGTTCTGGTTTGCTCATCATCAAAAGAGGGCAGAGGGAATTAGTCACAAGGCATATGTTTATTATGATCCAAACTTGTATGAGACTGCCTGGAAGACAGGAAGTAAGAATTCCTAAGGTAATAATAACTCCCTTTTACATAATACTTTCCTCATAAGAACCTTTGAGGTAGCTAGTGCAAGTATTATTATCTTTGTTTTCCAGATGAGGACATGAGCTGAGAGTAGTTAAGAAAGCTTTCTAAAAGTGGTTGGTATTGAGGGATAGTGAGTTTCTCGTCATTGAAGGTCTCTAAGCAAAGGCTAGACAAAGATTTGTCAAGTATGTCATAGTAAGGATTCTTTTGGGGGCATAGATTGGATCAGTTGGCCATCATAGTCTGAAATTCTATGTCTTACCCAAGGTCACACAGTTAATAAAAATAATAACTGACATTTATACAGTGCCTATCATGTACCAGAAACTGTAATAAGTGCTTTACATTTGTTGTCTCATTTGATTCTCACAACTGTGGGAGATAGGTGCTTATTATCTCCATTTTTACAGATGAGGAAACTGAGTTTAAATGATTTGCCCAGAGTCACGTAACTAGCAAATAGCTGAGGCCAGATTTGAATTCAGGTCTTCCTGATTCCAGGCCCAGCACTGTGTCTACTGGGCCACCTACCTGCCTCAGTAAGTATAATCAATGGGTTTGAATCCAACTCTCTGTTACAGATTCCACGTCCAACACTCATTCAACCATTCCATGCTGCCTCATAATTTCATCTAAGAAGATTAAAGAGCATGTACAAAAGAAAGAATTAATAGGAATCGGTTGCTTATTGTGTGAAGCAAGAATTTAGTTGTAGAAATTACATTTGAAGCATGCTGATCACTTATCCCTTGTGAACTTGTCTTGTATCTTCCACATACACACACACAGACACACATATAGACACACACATAGATAGTTTTGACACTATAATGTAATTGTGCAAAGTTCATGTGTTCAACGTAACTCTATTTTGGTTTGAATGGGTAACATTAATTGCTTCTATCATCTCAAGCAAATCTTGAAGACCCAGACAGCCAGACCCCATTAGAGTTTAGGTGAAAACACCAACTACACCACACAACCAAATATGTGCTGGTCTTATGTAAAGCTGTTACTTTTGCTGTTCCCTTTGCCTCTATCACAGTTCATGATCCCATGATTTATAAAATTCCAAAACACAGTTACAACCATGTAACAAAAAAACAAGTCAGTTTATGCCTAACAATAATAACTTATTTATAGGTAACTTCAAGCAAAGGGCTTTTTTTTTTTAGTTTATCCATAGTACTTTATGTGGACAAGTTATGTTTTGCCCTATTTTTGCTTTTTCTCAGGCCTTAAGATGCTATCCCAAGTGAGTTTCTGTGGCTCTGCCCTCTCTAATAGATTACTACATGTAAAGTAGATTATTTGAAAGGGCGGTCCTTGGCTCTACTCCAGGAGAATAGTTATTGCTCTAACCTCATCTGCTTTGTCCTGTTTGTTTCCCTTTCAACTGCAAATCATTCCTCATCTTTCATTCTCCTTGCCTTCTAATACTCACTTTCCATAATATTTTCTCTCTCCTATTACAGTCCCATTCTACTTCATTTCTGAATATGTTTCTTTATTGCTGCCTGCTAATATACCAACTTGTCTTTCATGTTTGTCTCCTGGAATGGACCCAATCAGAAGCCTTAAATCGTTCCTTCATATGCTAGCTCAAGAGTTGGCACATGGACTGAGCTTTTGATGGCAAGAGGGCTGGTAACCAGCATCACATTTTCCTTCCTCCCTTTCATACAGTAGCAACGCAATTATTCCCCTGCCCCAACCTGCTTGTCATAGTCCTCAATAGGAATTTTACAATGATTTCCCCTTGACCACAGGGTACCTCAAAAATATAGGAGGTCATCACCAGTTTAGAACATTCCTTTTTGGAAGGGATCCCTGCCTTAATAGGGCATCCAGGAAATATATATGGTGCCTGGGGTCTAATGTTATTAAATAATCATTGGATTATTTATTTGAACAGATTAACATACAAAGGGGGTAAAATCATTCATATTTCAAAGCCATAAGCAGAATAAAAATTCAAATTGAACAATGTCATTGTAACTAATGGTTTCCCTTTTAGTTTTATAATTATATACTTAGTAACATTCAACAAATAATCAAAAAGTGGAGTAAAATTTCAAATAAAATTTAAAAATTCAAATTACATTCTAATTAGAATATAATAATACACATTATAACCAAATAATAATGATTTATTTCTCTTGTGTATCCTTCTGAATCCATCTGTTTTCTTATAAAGTTGTGATGCCTTTGTTGTTGTTTTTATGTGGGGTATAGCCAATATATTACTCCTTTCTCCAAGAGATTCTTTCCTTTCTTTGCTTCTTTGTCCCTATCCTATTTGGCTGACTGGTTCTCCTCATTTTCCTTTGCTAGAGCATCATCTCTCTACCTATCAAGTATGAATGTCTCACAAGGCTTTGTCTTCAACCCTTTTTTTTTTGCCTCTCCCGACTCTCTTTTGGTGATGGAACTTGCTTCCAACTCCTGCCCAATATCAACTATCACCATTATGCAAATGAATTTCAAATCTATATATCCAACCAAAGTCAACTTGATATCCAAGCTATGTTTTATCACTAACTTCCTGATAATCATTTTCACCTAGATGTACCAATTAGCATCTCAAATTCAACATGACTAAATTATGACATTCTTCAAACCGACCTCTTCTCCCAACTTCTTTATTTCTGTTGGGTATGAGCCTTCCTTCCATTTATTCAGGTTTCCAATTTTGAAGTCTTCATTGACTTTTTATTCTTTTTTACCCCTTTATTCAATAAGTTGCTGAGTCTTATCTATTGTATCTTATCTATTATATACATATATATATACATATATATATATATATCTCACATGTGGCATCTCTTGTTCCCAACTCCTTTCCATTAACAAGGACGTTGCCCAAATCCAAGAATTCCTGGAAGGCAGGGACTGTTTTTGCCTTTCTTTGCACCCCCAGTGCTTAGCACAATAATTGGCACATAATCAGCACTTAATAAATGTTTGTTGAGTAGTTCTCAACTGGGCTATTTTGTTGTTCAGTGGTTTCAGTCATGTCCAACTCCAGATGACCCCATTGGGGTTTTCTTGGCAAGGGTACTGGAGTAGTTTTTCATTTCCTTTTCCAGCTCATTTTACAGATGAAATGGAAACAAACACAGTTAAATGACTTGCCCAGGGTTACACAGCTAGGAAGTGTCTGAAGCCATATTTGAACTCAGATCTAACTGGCTCCAGGCCCAATACTCTATCCATTGTGCCCTTAGCTGCCCTTGGGTTATTTTAAGACCCAATAATTGGTCTCTCTAACTCTAGTCTCTACCAACTGTACAGACTGTCAAAATAATATTATTAAAGACACATCTGCCTATCTTCTCTTTTGTGCTCAAAAACCTTTAGTGAATCCTTATTGCCTCTTGGATACAATGTAAACTCCACATGTTTTAGCTTAACTGACCTTGCTGTTCCCAAGGCTCAACATTATGTCTTCTTTCTCTAGGTAAAGGCAAGGATTGGAATGCTTTCCCTCTTCACAATTATCTCTTAGAATCCCTAACTTTCTTCAAAGCTCTGTTCAGTTACCACCTCTTACACGAGGCTGCTCCCACTTTTTTGTGCTTTATCCCTTCCCAAATTATGTTGTATTTATTTATCTGTTTGCACATTATGTCCTCAGTAGAGTGTCAGCCCCTTAAGAGTAGGAACTGTTTCCTTTTTATCTTTGCATCCTCAGGGCCAAATACAAAATAATTGTTTAAAAAATGTTTGTTTAATTAAACTGAATTTAAATGAATGTTTGTTCTTACTGTGCTTACTTGCTTTTGCATTACTTCATATAGGTCTTTCCATGCTTCTTTGTATTCTTCATACTTGTCATTTTTATAACATAATAGTATCCCATTGCATTAATCTATCATAATTTATTCATTCACTTTTCAATTATTGGACTGTTTGTTTCTTTTTCGCTATTACAAAAAGTAGATGCACACACACAATAGATATATCTGTATAGGTCTAAATAGATATATCTATTATGTATATGCATTTGCTTTTTTATAATATATATTATATTATATATAGTGTGTATAATATGTATGTGTATGAGAGAGACTTTTTAAAAATTAATACTATCTTTATACTGTAGATATAGTACCAATAATGAGACTTCTGGGTCCAAAAGTATTGTTAGATTTTGACAATTTCATTTTGAAAAGGATAATTTATCTTCCTCACTACTTCCCTCAGCACCTGGGATGTCCTGATCCTGAAATATTCAATCACCGCATCTGCCTTAGTACCCAGGAATATCTGTCTGCCAGGCCACCCCCCCCCATCAGTGCATTCCTCCTGGGGCCTCCATTTTGTAGAGACCTAAGGTAGCCCTCTCGGCTTTGCTTCTGACTTCAAAACCACCCTCCAAAAGTTTTTCAGCTCCTTTTTGTGGGTTGTCTTCCCCCATTAGAATGTAAAGTTCTTCAAGACAAGACCTGTATCTCCTTAAGCATATATTTGTATTTGTATGCATATATTGTCTGATGAAAATGAAGCACTTAATAAATGCTTGTTTCACTTCTTCCCTCCTTCTCTTCCTTCTTTCTGTTAGGGAAATGAAGGATGAGCAGGTGTTTATACTCACCTGGAAAGAGGGGGAAATTCTGTAAAGACAGACCAAAAAAAAGCTGATCAGAGTAGTATTCCTTTTTCAGTTTGGAATGAGTTATATACTTAATTTTCTGTATATTTTTCACTGATCATATATTTTAATTAGAGTGTCTAAAAGAGTTTGAATTCCCTAAGCCTACACCAGTAAAATTTTGTTGGGATGGATAGTGCTGCATCACAAGAGAAAAGACAACCCACAATTTAAAATGTTACCAAAGATCACCTCCAAAATAGAAAACACAAACTAGGAATTGATAATTCTTATGTATTGACATAGAAACGATTTTTAATCTCTCAGTGATTTTTAGCAACCTCTCTTTTTCAATTTACTTGAATATATTGTAATCTTTCAGGTTTTTTATATGGTTCATCATGGCACCTTCAAAAACATATTTCTAAGTGTTTGTTTTTATTTTTCCTACTTAAGAAGCTATTCTTCATAGTAAAAAAAATAGTTACTTAGGAAGAAAGACAGCAAGAAAGTCAGAAAGACTTCCCCCATGACTGATTAGGGCTTAAGACTTCCTCAAGATTCTGTAATTGTGTCATTGAGATTATTTCTTCCATGAATAGAGCCTCTATTTAACTTAATAGATGGTCTTCTAGAGTCTTTGTGGACAAATGTTCATGTCCCTGAAGTAAACTTGGTAATGAACCTCTCTAGTTTATGTATGTGTATATGTATGTATGTATGTATGTATGTATGTATGTATGTATGTATGTATGTGTGTATGTATATGTATGTATGTATGTGTGTATATATAATATATATGTATGTATATAATATATATGTATTAAATTATATATATATATATGAAATATATCACTGTTTGATAGACCTGACTGGCTGTATCTACTCACAATACTTTGGAACCTTAAGAGTGTAAATATATGCATATGTGTGTATATGTATATGCATGCACATATGTTTAAATGTATGAGTATGTACATGGTTATATACACATGCATGCACACACATGTGTATTGTGCACATATGTATAATATGTATGTTTGTACACATATATACATGTCTATATACTTGGCTACTTTATAGCCGGTATATATCTAGGTGTCGTATTGAAATCATATATACGTATATAGTATATATGTACATATAAACATATTATATATACACCACATATATACTATATATGTACATATAAATATGTATTATATTACATATATATGTATGTATAATCAGGTAAAAATTTACTACCCCACCTTACCCTGCCTTATTGCCTGGATTATGTTTAAATAAAATATCTAATCTAAGTATTATGTTCCCTGAGGAAATTCTTCAACTCGTAAGAGGAATTTTGTTATATAAAGGTACAATGGAGAACTAAATTAGTTCATTCATGCCCCTCTCCCACCAAAAAATTTAGACACACACACACACACACACACACACACACACACACTCACACACACACCCAACTACTTCTATCCAAAATTACTTCGGTAATTGAGGCAAGATTTTCTAAATGACTCTATTTTCTACATCAGTTTGCATATTTTAATGATAATCCTGCCCAAGAATGTCTTCATGGATCAAGAAAACCTAAAAGATGAAAGAGTCTCAAATTTAGGCCTTCTGATCAAGGATTTGAAATCATTACTTTAAAGCATATGTTGTCATAAGGATATTGGGAGCAAAGTAAAGAATGACCATAAAGAAAACTTGGTAAGGCAGTTGTGTTGAGTGTACTGAACTTTGTTGTTAGGGAATTCCCAGTTCCCCCATAAGGGAAAGCCAGGTTTAGTCAGACTTGCTGTAAGTTTCACAGCATCTGAATTCAATTTTATTATTGACCTTTCAGTCACATTAAAAGCCCAGTATTAAAGATGTGATTTTACCAAATCATTCTTGAACTCTACTCATGTTGATTTACTGTAGGCACCAGAGTCAGGCTAAAAATAAGCAATTGGTGAAGAGGGAAAAAATATCACTATTGTCTTTACAATCTTAGGTGGATAGTGTAATGGAGTTGAGATTCATAGAATAAATCACAAATCAGAATATTTTAGCCACTCCCCCCCTTTTATTCTTTAACCCAATTATGTGACTATTGAGATGTGAAATATCTGTGCAATGAGAAATTATACAACTTTTGCACCCCGGGGAAAGTTCCACATCAAAGAACAGATGCTTGTGATTCTTAGTGCCTTTTAAAAAACTTTTTTGGGTATAGAATTACTATTGATTTCAAAGGCCAGAGTTGTAGTAGGAAGAATCAACCCTGTATTATGAGAGGCCAATGGGTGGCAGTAAGGAGGGGGTTACAGAGGGCTCTTGGGACTGGTAGGGCCAGGCACTAGTATATGGGGGCATAGTTATCAGAGATTAGAATATACAGTTGTTTAGGGACCTGAGCAGCCAAGACAAAGGCTTATGAAATGTACTATTGTCTAAGAACAGAAGCCCAGGTAGTTAAGAATTAATACTCAAATAGAATACATGCTCAGCAACAAGCAAGAGAGTAGGAATTCTGATAGACAGATTGAGGTGTATCGGTCATGACTGAGGTCATGGCAACAGAAAAGACCTGAAATCCAGGCAAGGTAAGTCAGGCTAAGGTGTCAGCACCCCTACTACCATGAAAAGTGCTTTGACTCACAATTGGCTTTTGACTCTCCTTTTAGTCTTATTTCATATTTCTTCCCTGCATCCATACACTTTATGTTCTAGCTACATTAACCTATAGATTCTTCACTGAAATCTGTATTTTGGCTCTGGGTCTTTGTCCCTGGAACGGTGTCTCTTCTTACATCTGTGTCTTTAAATCCTTACCTTCATTCAAGATTCAACTAAAGTGCTTTTCCTGATCTTCCCAGTTGTTACCATCTTACTGATGTTCCCAGCAAATACAGAATTGGGCCTGGAGTCAGGAAGACAGTTCAAATCAGGCACTAACTAGTTTTGTGACCTTGGACAAGTGACTTAATCCCTGTTTACCTTAGTTTCCTCAACTGTAAGATATCACATAATTCACAGAATTATTGAAAAGCCTAATGCTTGGAGAAAGGGCTTAGCACAATGAGGACACATCATAGGTGCTATGTAAAGGCGTATTTCTCTTCCCTCTACCCTTGTTAGGAGTCTCTCCTTCCTTCAATTGCCTTATGTTGTATTCACCCTGTTGTTGCCTTGTATTTATTAATCTGTCTATGTCTTATAGGCCTTGGGGTAAGAAAGGCCAGGCAAAGCTGAGAAAGATTCTTACTATCCTCCTGTTAATTCTGTTCTTTCAACAGATACTAGTTCATTCTACAAGGGTGGGGAACCTGCAGCCTTGAGACTGCACTTGAGGATCTAGAAGACCACATGTGGCCTCAAGGCTGCAGGCTCCCCACCCCTGGCTAGTACTTGACACATACAAAGTGCTATTTACAGGTATTTCTTGTACCTATCTGAAAAAGGATGGTAAATCAGGTCACCTTTTTGATACATAAATGTAATTCCCATTGTCCTGAAACTAATGCATTTTGTTATAGCTGCTAATAATGCCTATAAAATAGGACTCAATATTTAGAACTCAGGGTTTTTGGTTGGGTATCTTGGAGGACCAATGTGTTGGTATCTCCTACATGTTCAAAATGGGGATAATCGTAGTTTTATCTCCTGTGACTTCATAGGGCTACTATTTATTTTAGTTTCCCAGGAGGTACATAATGCCTAATAGATAGCCCAACAAAATTAATAATGTCATTAAGTGATAAGAGGGCAGAACAACTGTCTCTCTAAAGGTAGTACTGGTCTTTGTTTACCAAAGGAGTCTTCTTTTGTGTTCTCTTTACCAAAAATTTACCTTATAAATGCCATGCATGTGTGTGTGTGTGTGTGTGTTACTTATTTATGTACATGTTGTCTCCTCAAATAGAATGTAAGCTTCCTGAGGGCATGTTTTTTGTCCCTAATGTCTTACACTGTGTAGGTATTTAATAACTATTTAATACCAAAATTTATCTATCTTGTTCTTCCTTTATGAAAGATTGTTGTCCAGTTGTAGATACATTACCCTAAGATATGTGATCCTGTGATTTATTTTTTCAGCAGCTCTTTTAATTCAGTTGGGGAACTAATGTGGTCATTATTTTGTATGAATGTTTGCTTTTTTTTTTTTGCTTTCATTTCTTTCTGGGGAGAGCACTTAAAGCACCATTTCTGGTACACTGAAAAAATAATCCTGCATATTATGCAGTCTGGATATATCGGGATAAAAAATGCATGTGCTTATGTTAGTTCTTCTATCTCTTAGAAAATGTGTCCTCTTTGTGACACTATCTTAGAAGTGACTTATTTCTGAGCTAGGATTTTCTATAAAGGAAATGTGTTGTGTTTGGAAACAGAGGCTTGCTCCCACATAATAATAATACTAGCATGTAACCTCAGCACCGGTAGCAGTTGCAAAAGCTATTTAAAGGGAATTGGGTCCCAAGTTATTATTGACTACAAACTGAGATCAATGGGAGTGTAATTTCAGTTCTCTGATGTCAAAATATAACATAAAGGCTGCCACTATTTCAGTAGAGTTCAGCTTGTGTTAAGGAAAAGAAAATATCTTTCAAAGCACAAGGCAGATATTTGAATAGCTAGTTACAAAACCGTAAAATATTAAACGACCTATTTTGGAAGGATGTTAGTGTTTATGATGCAGAACACACAGGAACCACATGTGAGAATTAAGTGTTCATAAATTTCTTTGAGGACAAGAATGAAAATGGGTGGTTTGGAAAAGCCCTTCTAAAGCATGGACGAAAGACAGAATAATTACCGTATTTATGTATTTTTTAAAATGTCAAGACAGTCTAGGGTTGCAAAGTGATACCAAATCCCATTGGGCAAAGGAACTGAGAGGATATGAGGCCAGAGAAGATAAGAGATGTAGAAGGAGGGGAGATAATGAGAAAGAATCTTTACAGCATAAAAGTACTACTCATCTCCTCATTTCAAAGCACCTCTGTAGCCTTTTAGTTTTCAGACAGCCTCATAATTTTCACATATTCTATGTGATTTCGTGTGTACTTTCTTACATAAGGGAATAGATTTCAGTCTGCTGGATATGTAAAATGGAAACAACCTCTCTGTTTAGAAGAGGCAAGTACTAGGAGCGTTAATGTGTGAGTGGCTATGTGCAAGTTATATGTACTAGCATCATGCCTGGAATATAGTAAGCAACTAATAAATGCTTGTTGATTGACAAATAAATGGATTGTACATGTCATTTCAAAGTCTGAATTTCATTTAGTTTCCATTTCATCCAAAAAGATGATTTCATATCAGAGGATATGTCTATTAAAAACAGTCCAAGAGAAATTGTATAAGGGTCAGAATAAATATTCATCACACCCAGATTCCTCTTCTGTGCTCCTCCAAATCCCCCACCTACCCACCTGTGACTCATATGTCATCTGCCCTCAAGTCCCCTGTCAAATATTGCTCTCAAAAACTTTAGTAACACTGGGATAACTAATGTTTATGTAGAATTTTAAGGTTTCCCTAATTCAATACTCAGAACTACACTGTGAGGTATTACCATTGCAGATATTACCTTTTCTACTTTATAAATGAGGAAACTGAAGTGGGTCAGAGGAGTTAAGTGACTTTCCCAAGGTCACACAAGTGTCTGTCTGAGGCAGGATTTAAATTCAGAGACTCCCAACTTCAAGTCTAGCCCTCTATCCTCTATGTCCTACTGCTTCTCACTAAGTTCTTAATAAATGATGGCAGAATTTCAAAGTCATCTAGTCTGACCCTTACTTGAAAGGAAACTTCTTTACAACATACCTAAGTAGTCATCTAGTTCATGCTTTAAGACCTTAAGTGAGGGGACTTCACTCTGAGGCATTCCATTGCACTGTTAGAGAGCTTTAATTATGATAGGTAATTTTTTTTTTACCTCTCCTCATCCCCAGCATCAAGCCTAAATTTATCCTTTTATAAATTCCAATCTTTTTATGATGTCTGCCTTCTAGGCACAAGTGGGTACAAAAAAAAATTAATCTTTTTTTTTCTACATTAGTTTTTCAAGTACTTGAAGTCAGCTTTCATGCTCTTCGTCCCCACAAGCCTCAGTTCTCTATTCCATCTCATAAATCCAGTTTCTTCATCCTTTCTTCATATATCATGGATTGAAGGATCTTCAGCTTCCTGATTGCCTTCTCCAGGATACCCTCTAACTTACTGATGCTCCTTCTAAAATGTGCTACCCATAACTGAATGCAATATCCCAGATATCCATAGAATATGACTCTGCCTTATTCCTACAGCTATGACATTCCTAATATAGCTCAAGATCACATTAGTGTTCTCAGTTGTCATAATACACTGTTGACTCATATTGGACCTGCTACCCACTAAATTACCTGTGTCTTTTTTCAGATACACTTATTTCTAATCACATTTTCCCCAATTTGTACTTGTAGGGTTGATTTCTTGAACCCTCGTATGTGTCTTTACATTTATCCCTGTTAAATTTCATCTTATTTACTTCAGCCTATGCCCTATTATAGCTATGTATTTTGGGATTCTGGCTTTGTCACCTCATGTGTCAGCTATGTGGCATCTGAAAATTTGATACCCATAATATCTATGCATTTATTCGTGTCATTGCTAAAAATATTAAATAGTACAGGGCTAAGCACAGATCTCTGCAACTGTTTCAATGAAGACTTCTTTCCAAGTTGACATTGAACATCTCGTTGACTGTGACCCTTCAACTAGTTTTGAATTTATCTAGTTTTTTTATTATTATCTAGCCATAGTATTTGAATCATGCATTCAGATTACTTCAGTGATTCAAAGGCAGTTAAATTGTTAACAGTATCCAATTAGAAAGAAAATGTAAGTATCTAGCCAATTGTCTTGATGAAAGTTAATTTGACTTTGAGTCTAGATTATAGGGAGGAGATATAAAAGATATCCCAGCCCTTGGCCTTTAGAATGTCACAGTAGTGTGGGGTGAAGGGATATCTGTGTGTGTACATAAGTATAATTGAAAGTTCTATTTTCTATTCATTGTAAAATCATTATACGAGATATTGAAGAATAGTGTTGACTGAAGCTTAACACTAAACACTTAGGTCAATAAATTCTGGTGTTAAGCTAAGCAGAAGACAGAATCTGCTTCTTATCGCCAGTGTGATAGTCCTGGCTGCTGGACTTCAGGACAGTCTTTACAAACAGAGATCTTTACAACTGACCACTTTGTCAGATCATCCCTTGATATTCTGTGGAATCCTGATATAAGAGGCCTATTAAATAGAGCTTGCTGAACTCAGAAACTTTTTTTTTATTAAATTGAGGGAAAAACAAGTTTTTTCTGTATTGAAGTACAGTCAGAATAAATTTCCTTACTCCTTTCTTCAGTCCTTCCTTCTTTGGGGCTTATGTCTACACAGATCAAAACCATAGGTCCAAATCTGACAAACATTTGGTCAATTTGGTTTAAAAATGATTGTGTAAACTGCTTATTTCATTTAGTTGATTAGCTGCTTCAACTGACTGATCAGCTATTTCTTATTGGAAATATGGTTGCTATGGACTAGATGGGTGATTTCATTTATACAGGGATCTCCAAGGTGAGGAAACTGCCCCTACCAATGAAAGTTGATGTCTTTGCAATTTAGTCTGAGAACTGCCTGGGCCACTGAGAGGTTACCTGTATATTATAAAATTCTGTTAATCAGAGACACCAGTTAGATCAACTACTCTGGGCATTCTGGATAATAAAGAAACTATTCTAGTTTTCAACTTTGGCACAATAAGAGAAAGTTTAGAAGTCCTGACAAAGTAATCCCTTAAGGATTATCTGGAGGAAACTCCTTCTACCCATGCATATTAGCAATTCCTCCGTAACCTAAAGCCTTAGACAGGAGTTCTTAACCTTTATT
>NW_020946822.1:0-30166 GCF_900497805.2 Vombatus ursinus | reverse complement strand
GAAATATCAGATGCTAGGACTTAGGAAATTGCCCAGGAATGAAGAAACTTTTCTCTAAATGGGAGAGGCAAAGATCAGCAAGCAAGAGGATACGCTTCCAATAAATACATTTCCCTTGCCTTTAGAGAATCCATACTCTTTGATTTCCTTATGAAAAGTCCCCAACTCCTATTTGCCTCCCAGGGGTAGCCTTTGTTTGGGGAGCATGATATGAAGTTACCTGCTTTTCACATCACTGATGGTGAAGGCTTCTTTGAACAACAGTGTTTTCTTTTAAGTGAGTCAGATTGGTCATGGGCATAATTACTAATAATAAACTGAAATTTATCTAGTGCTTTAAAGTTTGGAAATACTTTGCACACATCTCTTCACAGGGTTGTTATGAGGCTCAGATGAAATAATGTATGCAAAGTGCTCTGTAAGCCTTAAAGTGCTATGCCAGTATCAGTTGCTGACTTTTATCATTGTTCATCATCATCATCTTCATCATCCCATTTTGAACTTCATTACATTGTGAGCTACATACCAGGAAGAGTGAGCTAGGTCCAAGAGATGTACCCATTTTGCAGATGAGGAACTTAAGGCTCAGAAAAATTGACTTACTCCAGGTCACACAATGTCAGAAGTAGGATTTGAATCTAGATCTTCATGACTCCATATCTAGAACTATCTTACAACTCTACAACAGTGTTCATTATGACTAGATTCACTAAGATTCTCTGTATCTAGAAAGCATGTTTTATGTTTCTTATTCCATGGTCCTCTAAAAGTGGTAAGAGTTTTAAATTAAAATTACTATTAGATTTTATATATTTTCTTTATTTCCAAATAATGTTTCTACCTTGATAATTAAATGAATCTGTGATCTTGTAGGTGATGGTCATCCTTCACTCAGCATAGATTGTAATATATCCCAGGCTTTCATCTATTGGCCATGTCCTTTAATAAATTGCCTATCTTTGAGCTGGATTCTTTAACATTTCTTGAGTACCACTCTGGCACTCTAGCTGCCTAAATATTATTACTTGCTTTCTTTGTATGACCTATCCACCTTCTTTTAGGATCATGGGTTTATAGATTTAGGGTTGAAAATGAATTTGTTGTTGTGTCATTTCAGTCGTGTCTGACTCTTTGTGATCTCATTTGGGATTTTCTTTGCAAAGATACTGGAGTGGTTTGCCATTTCCTTCTCCAGCTCATTTTACAAATGAGGAAACTGAGGCAAACGGGGTTAAATGACTTGCTCAGGGTCACACAGCTAGTAAGTGTCTGAAGCCTGATTTGAACTCAGGAAGAGAAGTCTTCCTGACTCTCAGCCTAGCACTCTATCCACTGCACCACCTAGCTGCCCAAAAGTGAGTTTAGAGATTCTCTAGTCCTATCGTCCCTTTATACAGATGAAGAAACTGAGGGCCAGAGAAGTTAAGTGACTTGCCAAAACTTATATAAGAAGTTAGATCTCTATCAATTGGTCTTTTATCCTCAACTGTAACACACCAATCTCTTTGTCTGTAAATTTGGGAGTTGGCTTAGGGATCATTTCTTTGCACTGAAGAAGTCATTATAAACAAACGCAACACAATCCCCATGAGGACACACAAGAGAAGACCCACAAACAGATACTTTATCCAATGAAAGTTCAGTACACCAAAACATATCAGTAGCCCGTAGACTCTGGCTTTTCAATATAATCGTTCTGTGGGTGTTCAAATGGTAGGTCACCCAATTTCACCCACTTGTATCACTGTTTCCTTCCGCAAGGAGTTAGAGCAGCATGAAGAATAGGTATGCAAGGTGGCACAGTGGATAGAATTAAGGAACTTGAAGTTAGGAAGAACTCTGTTCAAATCCACTCCTAAACACCATTAGTGAGACCCTATCATTTTAACTTCTGCTTGCCTCAGTTTCTCTATCTGTAAAATGGAAATCATAGCAACTACTTCACTGAGTTATGATGATCTAATGAGCAAAAATATAGAAAGCACTTTCCAAACCCTAGAGCACCTTATAACTGCTATTTATCATCATTATTATTAATAGTAGCAGCAAATCATACAATCAGGTCCTTTGACTCCAAATCCAGTGTTCTTGCCGCTGTGCCATACTAGTTTTTCTTACATATGTGTCTAATGGTATGTTTTGGGGGCTACTTTATGCCCATGAGGCTTCTTTGGTAACTTGACACCACTGACTTACAAACCCACCATGAATCTGGTCATTGCACTTCACATCACCTATAATTTTAACTCTTCACAGTTGTGTTATCCTATGATTCATAGCTATATCATATGCCAGGGCTTTAGCACCAGGAAGCAGCTTGGGCTTGCTGAAAGCACTATGCATTGCCTCAATATAATTCAACCCACTTTTCCCTTATTCAATTCTGGTGCCACCATTAAAAAAAGGAGAAAGGGCTTTTATTTTTTTTTTAAACTATTTTAGGGAGGTAGCTAAGTGGTGCAGTAGACAGAGCACCAACCCTGGATTTCAGGAGGACCTGAGTTCAAATTCAGCCTCAGACACATAACACTTACTAGTTGTGTGACCCTGGGCAAGTTACTTAACCCCATTCCCCAGTCAAAAAACAAAAAAAAAAATTATTTTCTTTTTTAGGAAAGAGAGAATGTACCTCAGTTTGTTTTGCTTAGGGTAATCTTAGAATCAGAACAGTGGAAAGAGCTCTGAATTTAGAGTCCCAGGAATTGAGTTCAAATTTTTACTCTAATACTTAGCTCTTGGGCCTACTTACTGTACCTCAGGCACGACACTACATCTTGGGTCTCTGAGATTTTTTGCTGGCTCCCCCATACCTAAAGTGTTCTTCCGTTTTATCTCTACATCTTAAAATCTGAAACTTCATTCAAAGCACATTTCAAGTACTCAACATGAGACTGTTCTTCATCCCCACTATTACAAGGGCTTCCATCTCACCCTAGAAATGTTACACACACAGACATACACACAAACATATATACATATATACAAACATGTATACATACACACATATGTACATACATACATACACACATACATACATATGTGGGTAGATAGATTAATTGATTTTGTTTCCCTGAGAGAATATAAGTTCCTTGAGGATACAGACTGCTTCATTTTTGTCCTTGTATGCCTAGTGCCTAGCATACTGCCTGACATGTGGTAGGTACTCAATAAAGACTTGGTTGATAGAATGGATAAGTCATTTAACCTAGGAGTCTGGATTCCCTAAACTGAAAACTAGATAAATCAGTCCCTTCTATGGTCCCTACAGATCTGAATTGTAGGATCTAAGTTAAAGTTCGTTTGCATTCATTAGGTGCACACTAGTTGAGAGTGGAGGCAGGAAGCCTCAAAATGTATTGAGTGACTGTGGGAATAATAAGAATAATAGAAATAATAACTGGAATTTTTCTAATACTTTAAAATTGTAAAGTACCAGCAAGTGGTTAAAATGTGGTTATAGATAATCCACAAGCAGATAATTGAGTGGTGCCCCCACATCATTAGGCCAGCATTCCTGACATAATTGAAATTCTCAAGAGATTGATATGTAAGTGTGGACTGCAAGGGCCTCCTCGCTCATCTTCCTGGCACCAGCCTCTCTTCAAATTCCGATCTAGTCTGTATCTTACTCAGCTAATAAGATATTTCTATCATCTTGTTATTCCCTTGCTCAAGAACTGAGACTGTTTCCTTATTGCCTATTTCATCCTGACCTCTTCTGCATTGGCTTGCAGAGTATTCCATAAGTGAGTTCTATTCTATCTATTCAGCATTATTTCCTACTGCTCTTCAATATGATACCTTACAATCAGTCAGGCCTCTTTGCTTTATTTGGGGTCCCCCCCCAGGAGTGGTCTCCTTCATTTCCTTTTTTTACCTAAATCATAATCATTCTCTCTTTCCCAATTCATAGCATACCTCTTAAAAAAAAAAAAACATCTCCCCAATACGTCAACTTACTCTCTATCTCAATCTTCTCTCAACTCCTATTATTGCAGTAATAATAATGATGATAACTTAGATTTGTATATCTTCCTAAGACAGTTGGTCTTAACCTCTTATTGTGTATCATAGACCCTTTTGGCAGTCCAGTGAAGCTCACAGACACCTTCTCAGAATAATGCTTTCAAGAATATAAAACAAAAAGTGAAAGGCAATTGTATTAAAATACAGTCATCAAAATATATTTTAAAAATTCACAGACCTCAAGGTAACAACTGCTACCATAAGGTTTGCAAATAGCTTTACACATATTATGTTATTTAGGTACCTCAGTAATCCTGTGAGGTGAGTACTATTATCATCCCTATTTTACAGAAAATAAAAATGATAAATAACCAGCATTTGTATAGTGCCTACTATGTACAAGACACTGTGCTAAGCACTTTATTATCTCAATTAATCTTCACAGCAATTTGGCAAGGTACCTGCTATTATTTTCCTTATTTTACAATTGAGGAAAATAAGGCAAAAAGAGGGTAAGTGGCTTGCCCACAAGCGTCTGTGTTGGTATTTGCATTCCTCTCTCCCTGATTCAAGAGTCCTTAACTCTATCCACTACATATCAGCTTGCCGCTACTAAATCAAGCTATTCGCATATTATATTTCACATAGAACATCTCTAATTGTTTTATGTACACTAATTTTGTCTCTCCATATTGATGGTAAGCTACTTGAAGGCAAAAACAATATTTTGTTCTTTTTTTTCCCTTTGCCATGTATATCAACATATTTAGCATATAAGCATAATAGACGATAATTGATTTTTTGGATATAACATGAGATCCTTTCATACATACAACATGGTGGCATATCCACTTATATTTTATGTGATTTGTACATAGTAGCAAAGTAGCCATGACTGCGTAAAATAAGAAAATCTTTTGTTAATACATCAAAATGTACAAATGTTATTCTAATATGTATTTTTAAAAATTTCCTTTGTTGGGAGGCTCCCTCAATCCTGAACCACTCTATATATTGAGTAAAAATCGTGCCTTTCCACCATTTTATTCAAATACTTAAAGGTTTTGCTAAGACATATTTCTTGATTTTATTGTATAAGCCACAAATTCTTTTTTTTTTAATCTGGCTTGCTGAGCCCAGGATAAAATCCAAATTTCCTTGTCTCTTGATCACTTTATGTTCAGTTGGATCCCCTCTTTGGTTCATCTCTCTTTTATGAAATATTCTGTAATGTGTTGTGTGTCATTCTCCCTATTCAGAGCACCCTCAACTCACCAAGAATAATCTGTAAACTGTAGTCTCACTGCATTTACCCCTGATGTAACTTGGAGGATATGTCATTATTACAGGGTACCACATTGATGACAAATTGCTTTCTAAGTATTGTCAAGTGACCTGAAAACAATCCTGTCAATTTGGCATCACTGTCTTTTACCAGACAAATGTATCTATCTGACCTCATTCTCTGGTGAGTAATCACCTCATAGCCTGAGGTATTGTACTAATTGAATATTTTACTCAGGAAAACTCAGCTAATTGCCTGTTTTTGTGTGGTAGCATTATTAATATTATTAGTATTAGCACTAGAATTTATCCTCTTCCTTTCCACTGCTGTCTTTTAAAAAAATTCTACAAATAATCTCTTTTTAATGTCTACAGAAGTAATGAGAAAATAACTAGAATTTTTCTGATATGGATTTCTTCTTCCCTCCTTCCCTTCCCTGCCCTTCCTCTTTCTCTTCTCTTCCTTTCCTCTTCTCACATCTTTCCTTATTTCCAACCACATATCCTTCTTTCTATTCCTTTCTCCTTCCATCCTTCTGAATATAGCTGAGCCCTTAGTGTATTCACAATGCACAAATAGGTTGAAGAATCTTGGAGTGAATATATCAGTAGGCTTGACTTTCCTCCAGTTGCCACATTTTGCCTCACAGTGTGTGCCTTTTTCACATTTTCTTACTCTGAGGGAGCCCATGTGTTGACATCTTCAAACTGAGTCCTGGGCATGTGGTTAGTTTGTGCTTCTGACCTCTGCCTCACTAATCTTGAAAGCAGACTCTTTCACCTACATCCAAGTAATTCAGAACCAATGTCACTGTGCCCCTTTTTTGTACTCTGTGCTCTACTACCTGCCAAACACTTTGCTATCATGTGGAAAAGACCCACATTCACTTTCCCTTGCTCTCTAGGTACTTAGCTATTTGGTGGGTACAGCATGCCCCCAAGTACAGTGGCCATTTGAAGGAAATAAAGCCTTAATCCTGTTCTATCTTGACTCCAAGGAAAGGATTCTAAAATCGTTCCTTTTCCTCTTAGCATCTGGCATGCTGTTCCTAAAATATAGAAGCATTTTTCTTCCCCTCCTTGGTGTGTCATCCTTGCCCTTATTCTCCTCTTCAGCTGTTTGGAAGGTAGTGAGGACTAATGCAGCTATCCTGAGCAGAAGCAATACAATATCCATGACATCTAATCTCACTGATGATATAGGGACCTATGCCTCCCATATCTGTTAAGCTGGACTTTTTTCCTCTTCCCATTGCCTTTGGGGAAACTGTCTCTGCAATGAATCTTTTGCCACTGCTTCTTGATCCTGCCTCTGCTTTGACACAGACCTCCACAAACATTGTATACAAAGGAAAGAATGGATATTTGAAAGGCATAGAAGAATATTATGTTTTTTTCACTGGAGAGACTTAACCGTGTGTGTCTTCCTACCCCGGAACACAAATACACACACGTACACACACGTACATACGTGCAAACAATTCTGTTCTAACATACTCTCCCTCCCATTTCCCCTGCAAATGTCTGTTCAGTATTTGTCTGCAAATTTAAACCAGACCCTAGCTTTCCCCCAACCACCACCAAGATTCTGGGCTAAAATTGATTCCTACAGTTCTGGCATACTGACCCAAGAAGGCTACTTTCTCATGTTGCTTCCACATGGAGTTACCCCCAGGAAAGTATTTAAATGTAACTTATATTCAGATTATGTCTAGGTTTCCCCAAATGTGGGTAAGAGAATTCCAGATCCCATACAGGCAATCAAGGCAGCACTGTATATTAGAATACCCTTTATATCCCACAGAGAATGCAAAGAATTCACAGGAATACAGAAACATATAATACATTCATCCCATATGCCCACCTAAGGAAGGAACTGAACTTGTCAGCGCAACTGATATTGGGGCTTTTGACTTTTGTTGAGTTCCTCTTTTATTTTGGAGGACACTGTAGAGTCCTCCCAAGATTAATAGCACCATGCCAAGGTTTAGGCTCCCCATAGAAAATAAAGTTTTGGAACTGCTATATAAGCAATGCCCTTCCCATTAGACCTGGACAGTTTGACTCTTAAAACATTGAGAGGTGAGAAGATCTAAATCTCTTGCTCCCTGAAGTTTTAAGACCCTTTTACTTCTCCTTCACCTGCAATGTGGGCAATCTCCTTTTTTTCTAAGAAGCTCATTGTAAGGGGCAGCTAGGTGATGAAGTGGATAGAACTCCAGCTGAGAGTCAGCAGGACCTGAGTTCAAATTTGACCTCAAACACTTAACACTTACTAGCTGTGTGGCCCTGGGCAAGTCACTTGACTCCAATTGCCTCACTAAAAAGCAAAAAAGAAGCTCATTGTATCAAGGAATTTTCTTCTCTCTCTTGCACAGGGTTCATAACCTGTGGAAGGCATCTGTAGGTATTTTTCAGGAGAAACTTAAATCAGGAAGAACAAATCTTTATCTTCATTAACTTCTAACTGAAATATAGCATTTCCTTCAATTAGAAATATTTTTTTAAAAATCTGAAAAGGAGTCCAGGGGCTTCAACAGACAGCCATGACATGGAAAAGGTGTACAGAGCCCTTCTTTAGAAGTTTCCTTACTGCCTGTACTCTGAAACTGGTGGGGGGGAAAGGAGGGGGTGGATGTCACCTGTGAGGCAACATATGAGACTAATGCTATCCAGGAAGTATAGCATCACCTGCTTGAAGGCTAGATTACATGATAATGCCACTTAGAAAAAAAAAATCTACACCCCCTTCTACACAACAGCTTGGGGCTTGTGAACATCATTTATGAATTACTAATTCAGGTTGCATCAAGGAACACAGGTTTACTTCTGTCTTGTGCTTTTGCAGGAAATCTATCTTGTCAGTTGTTGCTATTTCTTGGGTTATGAAAATTTATTCTCAGGAACCCTCCTCGAATGCCTCATGGACACACACATACACACACACAAACACACACACACACACACATTTCCATGAGTCCTTGCCCCAGGATAATTACTGTTTTAGGGTTGGGGGAGGAGAAGTCTGTGGTGATACATAGGCTTCTCTCCACCAGAAAATGCACACACCTACTTTACTGTACTATATTGGTCTGTCTTTTGAAGAGGATCATTTGAAGAAAACAAAAGGAAGAGAGGGTAGAGAGTGAACTACACTCTCCTTAGTAGGTTAGTACAAAAGGTGAATAGTATGACAAGATTCCGTCCTCCTGAGTACCATCCAGTCAATCATCTTGACAGTCCTTGGAAACCAATCAGCAAGCGTCTCTCTCCTCTTGTCAAGGAAAATATGGTATAACTATACTCTCCATGGGGAGGCGCTGAATCAGGAAGATGCCTTTGAACAAAGGTTTATGCCTTGTAATAATACATACATACATACATATACACACATACATATATACACATTTATATACATACACACATATATACATATGTATGTGTGTGTGTAACCTTAATCCCATCATGTGTTGTTTTTTCACTAGGTGGTCTCCACTATTATGCCCACTTTTTCCTTTAATCTTTCCTCATCCATTGGATCCTTCTGTTTTGCCTACAAATATGACCAAGTTTCCCCCTCCTTAAGAAAAAAAAGCCTTATTTAATTTCACTAGCTACGCTCTATCTCTTTTTTCACCTCCCCTAAACTCCTTGAGAAAGTAATCTACACAAGGTTACTTAAGTTCTTCTCTGACTTGATTCTAAACATTCTGTAATATACTTTCCATTCTCATCAATCAACTGAAACTACCTTTTCCAAAGTTATCAATGATCTTTTAATTGCCAAATATGATGGACTTTTCTCAGTTTTTATTTCATAATCTTTCTGTGACTTTTGATGCCACTAATCACTTTCTCCTCCTAGAAACTCTTTCCTCTCTTTATCTTTATGACACTGCTCTCCCCTAGTTCTCTTTCTATTTATTTGACTTCTATTTTCTGATTTTTCAACTCCATTATTGGATCTTCATCCAGGTCACACTCATTAATTATGGGTATTACCCAAGGCTCCTTGCTGGGCCCTCTTCTCTTTTCTTTCACTATTAGTTGATCACATCAATTCCTATTGGTTCAATTATCATCTCTTTGCAGATGACTCTCAAATTTCAAGGTTTTGCTTTAGTCTCTCTTCAAAACTATGATCACAAGTCACCAGCTGCCTTTTAGATATCTTGAACTAGGCATCTTGCAAGCATCTCAAACTCAATATGAACAAAACAAAACTCATAATCTTCCCTTCCTTAAGCCTTCCCCTCTTCTCAACATCTCTGTTACTATTAAGGGAACCATAGCCTCTTCAGTCATCTCAATTCACAACCTCAGTGTCATCCTGAACTCTTCCCTGTCATTATTTCTTCCTTCACAATACCTTTCCTATAAATTCCCTCTTTTTGCTCGCATAGCCAGAAGTTTAATACAGGCTTCATCACCTCTCACCTAGACTATCACACCTCTAAAGAAGTCTTCTTTCCTCAGATCTCTCCCCACTCCAGTCTATTCTTCTCTCAGTTGCCAAAACGATTTTTCTAAAGAAGTAGGTTTAATCATAGCTGTTCTCTGCTTAATAAACTTCATTTTCCTCCTTCCTATCTCTAGCATTTAAACCTTTTTAAAAACGGGTCCTTTTCTACCTTCCCAGAGTTCATATACTTTATTCCCCTCCACATACTCTTTTTTTGGGGGGGGGGGGCTAGGCAATGGGGTTAAGTGACTTGCCCAGGGTCACACAGCTAATAAGTGTTAAGTGTCTGAGGTTGACTTTGAACTCAGGTCCTCTGACTCCAAGGCCAGTGCTCTACACACTATGCCACCTACATGGCCCTCCCTCCACATACTCTTGATCCAGTAGATTGGACAACTTGAAGTTTCTTATCCACAACACTCAATCTCTCATCTGAGTGCTTTTGCAACATCTGTCTCCCTTATCTGGAAAGATCTCACTCCTGAGGGAGGTTTGTCTCCTAGCTACTCTGGCTTCCTTCAGGACTCAATTCAAATCCCACTTAACATATGAGGCATTTCCAGTCCTTTTAACTTCCAGTGTTTTCCCCTCCAATATTGTCTCTGTTTTCTTTGTCAATATCTTTTATATACGTAGTTATTTACATGTTATCTCTCCACATACACTCCCACCCTGCTTTAGAATGTTTACTTCTTGAGAACATAAACTATTTTTGCCTTTCTTTGTATCCTCAGTCCTTAGCACAGTGCCTAGCTCATAGAACACGCTTAATTAGTTTTTTTATTAATTACATATAACATCTGTTTTTATATGCTGTTTAGATTTGAAGAACTTTTATTTCCTTCCTTTATTCAAGCTTTATTATAAGGAATAACTGAGATGGCTGAATAGAGGAATAAGATGGGAAATAGTTGTGATATAAAAATAAATTATAGCAATAAGTTAATTTTATAAAAAGAAACAATTTATTTTGCTTTCAACCTCAGGGCCATTCAATATCTTTTTGTATAATGTATTTATCATTGCTCTTCATGTTCAACCTTACTGATGATGATGATTAATTGTGTTATAGGACATAGATCTCTGAACTTGGATTTGGATCAAATCACAGTTCTAGCAATCATTACCAGTATGAAAAAGCAATTATTTTTTGCTCACTGCATCTCAGATTCCTCATCTCTAAAATGAGGAAGGGATGGCTAAAACCCCTTCTAATTCCAAAATCCTATAATCCTATATATGGCCAGGTCAATGAGTGAATAGTTTTTATCAGGCTGTAAGCATACATGTTTGTTCTTGAGTTTAGGGCTGCAGCCCCTGTTTTCTCTTTAAAATTTGGCCTCTTTCACTTATCCCATTTTTTTTTTTCAGCATGCCATGCTGTGTATGTAGAGAGACAAGGTGGTATAATGGAGAGAACATCAGAGTTAGACAGAAGACCTGTGTTGGAGTATGATTTTGCTACTTGTTGACTGTGAGCTTGGATAAGTCACTTAACCTCAACTCTTTCTACCTGGAAGTGCTTTTTTTGGTGAATTGGTTGGTTGGTTGGTTGGTTGGTGGTTGTCCTTTGTTCTCAAAAAGGACCAAAATGATATCACTATGCTGGAATCAAGTTTCAGTGTGTATGACTATGGCTGATCAGACCAATACAAGCTCGGAATGTTCTACCACAGGTTTTATGAATATCAAGTGATTTGATAAATTTTCTTTGAATGTATCCTTAAGGTATGTTTCATGCCCAACTTGTTTGCAGATGCCTCATGCGAGCACTCTGTGCAACAGCTGCTAGGGCATTCTGTTCATTTGTTAATTCTCTACATATGTCTGGTAACTTCCAAATAAAGTAGGAAGAATATGGATAACTTAATTGGGGAATTAATCCTACCAGCTAAGCATGTGATCTTCAATATTTGTTAAGGACATTTCTCCTTTTAGTTTAATTGTGCACAATGTTAGGGATAGCTATGGGACCTGTGATTTCACTGGTATAGGGAACTCCCACTTTGGAAAGATCCCTCTGCAGATGGAGGTCCACACCTTTTCTGCAACCTATAGTCTTAGGGAATTGCCTAAAACTCTGAGATGTTAAGTGACTTGCCAAGGTCACACAGTCCCTCTATCTTCTGACTCTTTTCATTTTCACTGGCTTCCACTTAGAACTGGAGTGTTCTCCTCCTTATCTCTGTCTCCTAGTGTCCCTGACTTTCTTCAAGATTCAGCTGAAATCCTTACATCCTGCTTTCTATAAGACACTTTTCCTGTTCTTTCTTTCCATCCTCAGTATCTTCCCTTTGAGATTACCTCCAGTTCTCCCTGTATATATCTTGGATGTACATGATTTGGAGGTGGAAATGGCAAACCACTCCAGTATCTTTGCCAAGAAAACTCCAAATGGGGTCATGAAAAGTCAGACACAACTCAAAAGACTGAACAACAAAAACATATTTGTTGGCGTATTTTCTCCTCCATTAACATATGAGATCTTTGAGAACAAAGACTTTTTTTTCTTTTTTCTTTTTTTTGGCTAGGCAATGGGGTTAAGTGACTTGCCCAGGGTCACACAGTGTTGTGTTTTTTTTTTTTTTAATCCCCAGACTTTAGCATAGTGTCTGGCACATAGTAAGTGCCTAGTAAATGCTTATTGACTGACTGACTACTGATAAGGTATATTTTCTCTATCCATTCCATGAGTAGTTGGCTCTTGAAAGTTAAATGTAATGTTTTACTTTTATCCCTAATACTTTTCTTTCTGTTAGGCTCATTTCTTCATTACAGATTATGGAAATATTTGAGTTTTGCTTTTGTCATTCAGTATTTTAGCTATTTTGTATAGTTTGTTGTCGTCTGTAAATCTGACAAGTATATCTTTTAAATTTTCACTTGAATCTTCAATAGAAATTTTGACAAGAACCAAACCAAATAATAGAAACCTGTGGCACATCACTAGAAACTGGTCTCCAGGTTCACAATGATCCATTTATGTATCCTCACAGGGCATGGGTGTTTAAATAGCTATGAACCCATCTAACAGTGCTGTCATGCAATCTACATGTCTTCCATCTTGTTCAGAGGGATATAATGACAGACTTTGACAAATACATGGTAAAAATACAGATTCAGTATACCTCTGGCATTTCCCTAATCCACCAGTCTAGCACTTCTGTCAAAAAATGAAGTGAGGTAGGTTAGTTTGCCTTGATTTCTTCTTCTCCCACCCATGCTGGCTCCAAGGGATCACTGCTTTTATTTCTGATTGCATATAAATGATCCACTTAATAAGACATTCTAGAATTTTTCAAAAGATTAAAGTCAAACTTGATTGAAATTGCCTTCCTCTTTTACATATATGTAGACACAAGAGTGCTAGTATTATTAAGGGATCTGCTATTAAAAACTTATTTAACATGGAAATGGAAAAAGGAAAATGTCAAATTATGGACTTTTAGCTAGATCCAAAAAAGTTTTCTAATTCTCTTCAATGTTCTTTCTGTTCTCATTTTTACCCTGATTCTTACTGGAGTATTTTCTATATGTAGGTGTGGGTGTGTATGTGTACATGTGTATTTTTCTCTAGATTTGCTTAATTTTTTCCTTTATCTTAATCACCCACACTGACTCTGGAGAGAGCATGAAGCAGAGTTGGTAGATAATGCACTAGTCATTTGTAATATTTTTATTGACAGCCAACTTAAAGTATACCAACCCTATTCTATATACTTATAATTAAGCTTTTAATTTTTTGTTAAATGTGCTTATTCATATTCATATATATGCATATATATGTATTCATGTTTTATGTTTCTATGTCTTATCTGTCTATAGCTCTCTGCATATTTTTATACATATCATGTGTGTTAACTGTTCTAAGATCAGCATCCTGAAAAGATAGATGGTAGGTTATTGTAATTTGTTTTTTAGAGTACCTGGAGCTAGAGTCATGGTACTATGAGTAATTAGTACTAATGAAACCTTTTTAGGAGGTTATGATAACTGTGGCACTGATCTCCTGGTGTTGTGATGGCAGGTTACTAGGGCCTGGTGTCAGAACATAAATATACTAATTCCCTTTGGCTAGGCTAAACCTGACTTCAGGAGGACTTCCCCAGAGTTTATTGACAAGGGAAAAAGGCAACCATTTCCTCTCAGCCAGCTCAGAAGAGCCCTGATTCCCTTCTGCCTATTCTCCATTTTCTTCTGGGAATGGTCTCCCAGGGCCTATTCTTCACTAGTGTTTGAGTGAGATGATGTTTACAGAATGATGAAGGTAAGTTTTGAGTTTGGGGAATGGTAACTTCTTTGACTATTAAATATATTTAAATCTGTCTGATCTAGTTAAATTTGGTCACTTTAACCTTTGTGCTATTCCTTTAAAATGAATACTGTAACTAGATTCATTTCTTATGTTTTGTCAGGCAGTTCTATGAAAATCACAAATTCTCATATTTTTAATGTTCATGTCACTTATATCAAATTTATTGATTATTTTATATCAGGGACATTTGATCAGCCTAGCATTCCATTTAGGGACATCTGATCAGTCTACCATCTGCTCATTGTATTTAAATGTTAGCAGCAATATATAGATTTCATGAAGAATGTCAGAGAATGATATATGGACTTCTCTTAGCCTTGTTTACAAAATGAATGTCAAAGTTGATGTGGCTGCCTTCAGGGCAAAATGTTTTTGTTTCTATTGCTTTATAAAACATTATTTTTAATATGTATTTATGTTCTGAAAGATAATAACAGAAGGGGTTTCGTTGTCAGCAGATATGAGTTTGAATCACAGCTCTACTGTTGACTACCTCTGTGACCTTGGGCAAATCCTTTCCCTTTGAGTCTCTGTTCCTCCCTCTATAAAATAAGTAGGTTAGATTAAATATTCTCTAATTTCTCTTTCAGCTCCTTATCCAAAGAAAATATGTACTTGTGAAATAAATAATCTAAATTATGAGTGAACATAATATTACTACTTGAAGTGTGAGAGACTGGATGAAAATACTATGGACTAGTAAAAATGAATGAATAAATAAAATAACCTTTTTGGCTTATAAATTGGGTGACTTTTTTTAAGTCTATCTGCAAGACCAGGATAGAGTATGTCAGCATTAGCCTGGCAAAGGAAACATAATAAAATTTTTTCTTCGGATAAGGAATATGCAGTCACCCTTTGTGATCTCCTGTTTCACTCTGATGACAGTAGAGGATCATGACTGCTTAAGCAATTATCCCCATCACCGTGGGCCCTATGAGGGGATAATTGATCGTGACCTAACTCAGACTTCCTGTGCCACAGGCAAGAATGTCTCACAGGGTCAATGCCATATAGCTTCCTAGTGAAGCCTGTAACAGAAGCTGCTTATGCTATAGGAATAGTCAATTTGAAAAATTTAATTACTGACTTCTCAATCTCTTAAATTATGGGAAAAAACTGTCATTAATGAAATAATGCTGAGTTAAGAAGCTACATTTTAATAAAACATATATTAATGCCCTCTTCTAAATATATTTGGTAAGTTATGTTATCTTCTGCCACTAAAATGTACTTCTCAATGAGTATTTTCAAATGTATAGATATTATGACTGATTTTGACATCTAGTGAATGTCAATGTAAAGCCAATTAATCTTAACATTAATCTAAGAGAAAGCAAAACTGAGCTCACTTAGTGAACTTTGTCTGGTTCTTCACAAGAGGTAATAATGACCAGAACTTTGAAAACAATATACATATATATATATATTATATATATATATTAAATGTAACTTGATCTTTAGTCACAATATATAAAATAGCATTGTCCAGAAGCTTGTACATCGTATTTGGTCAGTGAATGTTTGTTAGGTTAGACCATTTATTCTTTAAAGTAAGTTTTTATTGATATTTTCTGTTTCTCACATCACCATAGTATCCCATGTAACCCTTCTCCTCTGCTTGCCAGAGGTCCATCCTATATGATAAATAGTATTTTTTGTATTTTTACATATAGTTTATTTTTTAAAAAGTAAATATTACATTCAAAAGATAGTAACAAAATAGTGCTGTCTGATTCCCATTCTGCACATTTTTTCTTCCATTTACTTAATTTTAAAAATTTCCATATTAGTCATATTGTGAAAGAAAACACACACCAAAAAAAAAAAAAACAGTAAAAAAAAAAATAGTGTGCTTCAATGTTCATTCAGAACTCCGTCAGTTCTTTTTCTAGAGGTGGATAGAATTTTTCATTACAAGTCCTTCAGAATTGTCTTGGATATTTGTAATGCTGAGAATAGCTAAGTCATTCACAGTTGATTATCTTACAATATTGCTATTACTATTTGCAATATTCTTCTGGTTTTGCTCACTTCACTTTGCATCAGTTAATATAGTCTTTCCAGGTTTTTCTAAAAGCATCCTTGTTCAGAGCACAATAGTATTCTATCACAATCATATACAATCATCACAACCTGTTCAACCATTTCCCAATTGATGAGCATCCCCTCAATTTCCAATTCTTTGCTACCACAAAAAGAGCTACCGTAAGTATTTTTGTACATATAGGTCCTTTTCTATTTTTTTAAATTTCTCTTTTGGGGCAGCTAGGTGGCGAAGTAGATAGAGCACTGGCCCTAGATTCAGGAGGACCTGAGTTCAAATCCAGCCTCAGACACAAAAGATTCACTGGCTGTGTGACTCTGGGCAAGTCACTTAACCCCATTGCCTAGCCAAAAAAACAAACAAACAAACAAAACAAAAAAATTCTGTTTGGTATATAGGCCTAGTAGTGCTACTCCTGGGTCAAAGAGTATACACTGTTTTATAGCCTTTTGTGCATGGTTCCAAATTGTTCTCCAGAATGGATGGATCAGCTCACAACTCTGCCAACAGTGCCTTGGTGTCCTAATTTTCCCACATCCCCTCCAACATTTTCATCTTCAGATTAGGTCATTTTAAAGATGCTTTCTACATTGGGTCAGTAGTAAGTACAATGGGAAAAAGTGGAGAATGAGTGAAAGCCATGTGATATGGGCTTGTAAAAGCTATATGGGAAATCTAAAAAAAAAAAATAAAAGCAAATATTCCATTAAGATTTGTCTTATCTGGCTTTTTACATACTGGAAAGTTCTAGAAATAAGTCTGATAGCATTCCAATGCAAATCTTCAGTCTGTTAAACAGAAATAATGACAAAGACTATCAGAGTAGGGTAGTTGGAACATGCTGGAGACAACACAAGATTGTTTATTATTGTCATTGTTTTAGGATGAATAGAAAGTTAGCTTTCACTGTCATAGATTCTTGTGGCCAATAGTTATTTGAAGAAATTACAAAATTATAACTGTGTTTTTTCATTGCAATTTTGCAATTTTTGGCTCTCAAGTTGCCACATGTCAAAAGAATTTTAGTAAGCCCCATAGTCTTGTCTTATTTGTCTTTGCCAACTAACTGGCTGTGAGACCTAGCTTTAAGATCAAGACCCTTCACCTCTCTACACCTCAGATTCCTCATCTAGAAGAAGGGGCCGATAATCCTTGTCCCACGTATCTCAGATGTTGCTGTGAAGAAAGCACTTTGTAATTTTAAAGTGCCATATAAAAGTGAGTTATTATCTCCCCAAGCCCTGAACGGTGCTCTCTGCATGTGGTCTGCATTTAATAAATGTTTATTTAAATGCAATTCAATTAGTAAGCTCAACAACAAAAACAACAACTAGAACTGACATACAGGGAAATGGTTTATCAATGGGAAGAAATATTTGTGCCTGAGTTTTGAGGAAAATCCCTGGTTACAGAAATGTTCTTATAGAACCCACTATTTTACATTAAAATCAGAAAGTCCTTAAGTTAGTATTTAGAATGCCTCCAATCACAGCATTATCAATCAGTAAAACTTCTTTTATGAAGTATATTTTAGTCCTTTAGAAAGTAAAAAAAAAAATAAGTTGCCTGACCTCAAGGAGTTTATTATCTAATAAGAGAAAGGAATCGTAACATTTATGTGTAATACATACACACACACACACACACACACACACACACACACACATATGGTAATTTTTTTAATCATTTGGTATGGTTTACAAAACCACAGGTGCACAGATTATCACAATTCATTGGAATTGACATATTTATCTTTAATTCTTATTTTTGAGTATTGTCACATCCCTCTGTAGAATCATTTATAAATATTCATACCCATTAAGATTCTTAGTTCTGACTGGATATATCCCTGTCCAAGTGGAAACTAGTTTTCCTATCTTTCAGTGTCATCAAAGTAACATTCTCAAAGCTTCAAGTTCTTACAATGTGTTAATCATCTTATATATTACCAACTAGGGGAGAGGCATTATGAGTAGTGTATAGTAAGCTGGCCTCCAAGTCAGAAAAACCAGAGTTCAAGATCTGCCTCTAACATATTGACTGAGCAAAGGGACAAATAACTTGACCTCTCTCTCAGCACCCCTCACCCACAACCCCAGGCAACTATCTACATTGCAAAACAGGTGTGATCTCCATTGGTAGAGGAAGTTTTCTCACTGGGAGTCACTTACACTAATGAAATCACAGGTCCAGTATTGCTCCCTAGAGGGAAAAAATTACCAATTGGAGAATTCACATTATCATTGCTTCTGTAGTAGAGGTCTCTCTTTTAAAAGTATATCTGCACTTCACTTGGTTTTGAATAGATCTAAATAATCTTTCACATTTGGGAAAAGATGACCAGACAATTGGGCATACCTATTTGTAAACAGCACTACTTTTATATACAGGCCATGATACATGGCAACCTCAGGTCCTTTAGGATCTTTTATCCCCAAAGAAATTCTACAAATATTTGAGCACATACCATTTACGAGTCACTTAGACAGACATCACGGGGAACACACAAATACATATATATGGAAAAAATCTTCTTGGCTTTCTATGCCCTCCACGGTGTGACACCAACCAACCTCCCCCCCCCAAACAAATTAATAATCATTTATCGATCACTTGTCATGAGCAAGGCAACATACAAGAGACTGAGGTACAAAGTTTAATGACATATACCATGCTCTCAACAATATAACACTTTTAATCACTTATATTTATCACTTTGTGGTTTTCAAATCAATTGCCTTAGGAGGCAGATCATTCAAGAATTATTTTACACATGACCAAACTGAAACTCAGAGACATTGAGTGACCTGCTTAAGGACATCTAGCTAGTAAGTTCCTACAAACTTTTGCAATCTTAACTTCTACTCCCTCCCTTGAAATATTCTATACTCCATACATACCGAATGGCTCCCTATAGACTCCAAACATGCTGACCTACCTAATGTCTATCTTCATAGCAGTCTTTCTACTTGGAATATTCTTACCTTTACCTCTGCCTATTGAAATCCTGTTCTTGTTAGTCGAGGCCCAATTCAATGTGACTTCCTCCATAAAGACCTGCCATCTGGAAGTAATGTCCCATTCTTTTGAACAACAACAATATAAATAACAACTTTTCACAAGTGTATAACTTTTTTCCAAGTGTTTTTCTCATAATCACTTTGTGAGATGAGTGAGGGAACTGAGTCTTAGAGGTTTTGATTTATCCATAGGCATGCAGCTTTTCTAAGGAGCCAAGATGAGAAGAGCCTTCTGACTTCAAGTTCAGTGCTTTTTCTAATATATCATATTACCTCTCACTTCCAAAAATATTTGTTTCTATCTCTATCAAACATTTGTTACATTCAAATTGAAAATAGAATATACATTATGAAAAGAGACAGTGTGGTATAAAATATTAAATGCCAATTTTAAAGTCAGGAGGTCCTGAATTCGAGATCCAACCTTCAATGTGACTATAGGGAAGTGATTTATCCTCTGAGAGGCCAACCAAATCTCTCAGAGTATACTTTACAGACCATTTGGTGATCTACATTAGTGGAGATAGTTTCCATGTTAGACCAATGAAATTACGGATAGATATAAAGATGTGTGTATACATGAATACATATGTGTGTGTATATATATATATATATAAAACCACATACACACATATGCACATAACACACATATATGCATATATATTCACATATACCCATACATAAACACACAAAAATACATATTTGTATACATACATGTACCATATAGCTTAGTGGTTAGGGAACATCAGCCTCAGATCCAGGAAGACCTGAGTTCAAATCTGTCCTCTGACACATACTGGCTGTGTGACCCTGGGCAAATCACTTAACGTTTCAATGTTCTAGATGATTCTGTAAGACTACAAGTTACAGTGAAAGTGCCAACCTGCACAGGTAGAAGAATTTCCTCACAGGAAAGGCAGATGTATCTGCCTCTCAATATCTACCTCTCAGGACCTTTATGAGGCTCAAATAAGAAAATATATGCAAAGTGCTTGGCAAACTTACAAAACTATACATCAGTTCTTATTATCATATTACATAGTTAGATAATAGCTCATTCAGGGTAAGAATGAATCTTACTAATTTTTACGTCTCAGTACCTGTGAACCTTACACATAGTAAGGTATCCAATGAGATTCAAGATCATAGATTTAGAGTTGGAAGGGAGTTGAAAGTATGAGTCAACCCCCTTCATTTTATAGATTAGGAAACTGAGGCATAGTGAGATTAAATAGTTTGCCAAGGGTCACACAGAACTTGAAGTGTCTGAGGCAGGATTTGAACCTATGTTTTTCAGACTCCAAATTCATTGCCGTATTCTCTGTGCTATCATGCTTTCATAAATAATGAACTGAATTGAACAAAATATAAAGCATTGCTGGAGTACTGGAAATGAATGGAAAGACTTAAAGTAAGTGGTGAATATTAAGTATTTCAAAGGAGTACAGAATATATTTGTATTGGAGGAAAGCAGGAAGGTTATCCCAGGCCAGGAAAATGGTATATGCAAAGGTTTAGACCTTTTAAGACCTTCCTGCTTCAGGTCTGCCTCCCACAGATCAGCTAAAATTGGAATGAATATGGTTGGTGGTTGCAAAAAGTTGAATTAATGTTCCCTAGAAATGATTTTCCCCTTTCAATCATTTGAGTTTTTCAATCTAAAACTAGAAAAACTAAAAATAAGAATTATTAGGAACTTTTACTCTTTCTTTCTTCTCTCTCTGCTCTTTTCCTTTTCCTATCTTCTCCTGCCTTCCCCCTTCCTCTATTTTTTCCTTTCACTTCACTCTCCTTCCCTTCTCCCTTTCTCTGTCCATTACTTGCCATCTCTTTCTTTCTTTTTTCCCCAATCCTCCAAGGTTTTCCAGGGTGGGAGGTCTATATTTTGTGTGTGTGTATGTGTGTGTGTGTGTGTGTGTGTGTGTGTGGTGTCTTTGCTTGAATCTAGGGTTTATAGTCCTAGGTTTCTACCATGTATTTTATTAATATATGCTACTATCTAATTATCAGGCCATTTAACCTCTTTGTAAGTATGAAGAGATATATGTACATCAGGTCCTGCTACTTGTCCCCAACCTATCATTCCTTATTGACAACTTTTTTGGCAGTCTTTGCAGAGAGGTTAAGGACTTGGAAACTGACTCAAGTTTCTCACTCCTGTCCTCATTTTCTCCAGACCTTATGTATGAAACAAACTGGCACTGAAAGTGTTGGATTTTTGGCAATATTCTGGCATCCCACATGACCTAGGAGGGGGAAAAAGTGGAATGCTCTCAGTAATCTATAAAGATGAAGGAGAGATAAAACTTTAATTTAAAGAAGTGAATTCAGAATATAAGGTAATATATCCAAATAATCTAAAATTAAATAGACATTATAAACAGCGTAATGAGTAGCCTTCTTTTGTCTAATGTTACACACAGGGATACTCCTTTTGCAACCCACAAGTATGTACTGGAAATCCTTAAGGAATTTAAAAACTTTAGTTCCTGCTTGGAAATTCAACATAGAGAAATTGTCCACACAGTACCTTTGATTGTGTTTTGTGTCCTATAAAATTATCAGAAGTAAGTCAAACAAATAAACAAAGGCAAGAATTAAAGATTACCAGAAAGGAAAACATAACAACAGCCAGATGACCTAGTATAGTTACACAACATAGTGCTTTGGTCTACCACCATCTCTCTGGTGCTGAGTGTGCTTCAGGCTTTACATTACAGTTCCATATTCTCAGCTCTGACCCTTGTGAGAACTCTGTAAAATAATTGGTGATGAGCAGTAAAAATTACCCTTCAGAAATGATCTATCAGTTTATAAGCTATGTCCTTGACACCCAATATGTTCTGTCATCCTTTAAGTGGACATAATGTCTAATTTGATGGAAAAGGAAGAGTGGGAAAAAGATGAAAAGACACTATAATTCTTGAAATAAGCTCACACTTGAAAAATAATTCTTTTCGGTGTTACTTTTCTACATATAGAAAAATTATGTTTTAAAATAAAACAAAATGATGTTTTGAAATATTTTCATTCATTGTAGATATTACACATTAATCAACTACAATTGTATCTGGAATGCTATGGGGGTTTATTATAGTTTAATGGGAAAGATACTATATTAGAAAGAAGGGTTGGGTTCTAAATTTAGCTTGAATCATGATGCTGCCTCTAACTCTCTGGGTAAGTCACTATCTCTTTGTTTCTCACCTTCTTCACTTCTTCAAAGAGATGGGCTACCAGAAGATCTCTAAGAATACCATAGAAAGCAAGTCATAGACATAGTATTTGTATGAGCCACACAACTGCTTATACTGCTTACTGGACACTCTTGCTTCAGATTTTGTAGTTTCTACTCTACCTAGATATCAGATAAAAACTTTTCAAACCATATTTTCCTGCTTTTATGTATATATTCAGTTAAGTGAAACACAACTAAGTAGAATCCATAATTAATCAACATATTTTGATGCTCCACCTTTACAAGATCTCAAATGGCAATTAAACTAAGTCCTGTCATACCTTTATTCTTAAAAAGTAATTTATAAGATATGCCCTAAGTGCAGTATAGGTTTCATCTAACCTCCTATTTCTTCTAATATATAAAATAAGACAGAGATCATTGATATTTTTAGGTACTTTAAGAATATCAATGACCGAAGAAACTCAATTCAATCATCATTGTAACTTTAATTATCTTTGAGGATACAGACTCCATCATCCAGCACATTTCCTACCTTTCCTATGTTTTTGTCATCTGGAAACTTTATAAACATGTCACCTATGCCTTTGTGCTAGTCACTGATGAAAATTTTAAATAACATATGGTCAAGAAGAGATCCTTGGGTTATTCAACTACAGCGCTCCTTCCAAGTTGATATTGAGTCATTAATAATATTCTTCAGTCCAGACTAGTAGTGTCAAACTGAAAAACTTGCATATCAACTTAGAAAACTACAAGTTAACATTATCTATGTTCTATTATATTTTTATTTATTTTGCCAAATATCTTCCAATTACATTTTAATCAGGTTCAGTGCATTCAGGAGTTTGCAGTAGCTTTGTGGCTTGATACTTTCGATCAAAACAATCAATTTTGAATCCAACCTAACTGTCTTATGATCAAGCATATATCTCTCCATCTTCTTCACAAGAATAGCATGGAAAACATTGTAAAGGCTTTATTAAAACCGAATGAAATTCTATTTATGTTGTAGGTGTTTAATAAATTGTAGTTGATTAGTTGACTGATTGATTTATCAGTCTAGTAAACTTATTAAAAAAAATTAACTAATCATGCTCACTCTGTAACCACTGCTTCCTTTTCTATACGTTTACTAAACATGACTTTAATAACACACTCTAGAATTTTGCCAGAAATTAAAACAAAGCTCACTGTCCTATAGTGTAGCTTGTAGACATTCTTACAATCTTTCTCCTACAGTATATTAAAATTGCTCACTGAAACATTACCAATATTGCCAAATCCATTAAATTCCCAATTATCCTTGACTTTTTCCTTTGTATAAGACAATGGTGATCACTCTGTCTATCTTGATGCTTTCTTCTCCCTTGACTTCCATCACAATGCTTTCCCCTTGCTAATCTCTAATGTGTCTCCTTGTTCTTTCTGTTTCTACATTGTTAGTTTTTTTTTCATCTTCCCAACACCCTCTAAATATGGGCGTTCCCTGAGATAAATTACAGTCCATTTCTCTTTTTTAACAGTCTCATGGCCTTCTTTCTACCACAAACTGTCTTTGTGGTTTCTTCTTATTTTAAGAAATTTGAGGAAACAATGAGGTGCAGGAAAAGAGGGCCAGACTTGGAATCCAAAGATCTAGGTTGAAGCTTCTGCTCTTCTCTGTGACTTTGAATAAAATGTTTCATCTCTTTGAATATTAGTCTCTCCATCTATAAAATGGAAAAATAATGTTTCTATCTGTTTTTCAGAGTTGTGAGGTTTCTGTAGATATTGTAGGTTAAGATTCTTAATCATAAAATGCTACATACATGGAAAATAGTATCATTCTGATTTTCAGTTCTCCATATGCTATGACCAATTACAAATAGTATCTATTTACGACATTTCTTTCCTTTACTCTGTCTCATATTTATTTAAAAATACCTTTACCTAAAGAGATTTGATTAAATATAACAATAATTCTAATAACCTACAATTTATAAGGCAATGTAGTAGGTGCTGAAAATATGAAGAAAAAATGAAAACCATTGCTGCCCACAAGGATCTTACATTCTATTTCTGTTTGATTCTTTTCTTTTTGTGTTGAATGATTTTGCTCTCTGTTTCAGAGAGCTATATCATACAAGAATTATGGGACTTTCGTGGTCTCTCTACCTTCCTCCTTATTCATTGTCCTTTATGTGAAAGAACTATGAAAGAAAATGAATACTATTAGGTAGTTCTGATGTATATTAACTTCATTTTAGTATCAATAAAATTTGACAATGAAAAGGGAATAATGTAAACAAAAAAACCTAAAGGTTTTTGTTCTACCATTAAAACATGCAAATCTGAAGAACTAACACAAATTAAAAACAACTTTTATCAAAAAATAACAAGTTGTCTTATCATAGAATGTAGAGCTATTAGCATCTTAGAGATTGTCCAGATCAACCTTCCCCTCCCCCCACCTACCCCATTTACCAGTTTCTCTGGAAAATTGAGAAAAGTTAAGCAATTTGACAATGTCACATAGGTAGTATGTGATAGTCAAGATCGAGTTCTTAGAATAATGCCCCCCAAAATTACTGAATGTGCATAGGAAATTCTTACTCATTTAATATGTATATTTCCACGTGTATGCATACATCCAAATGATAGAGTTACATTAGTGTTGATTCTAGTCCTGGCTCTACCATTAATTATCCATATGACCTTGGGCAAGACACTTAACCTTGATGTTTCCTTCTCTGTAAAAGGAGTAGGCTCAATTGAAAGGTCTCTAACATATATTTCTGCTCTAAATTCTATGATTTAATTTTTTTTTTAGCTATAATGATTTTGAGTTGTTCAATCTGTCTATTCATCTTCAGTGCCAGGTGATTTTGAATTAAGATCATGGATTTAGAGTTTAGGGAGACATTTTAGAGAAAAGTAAAAGTAAGCCTCTCCAAGAAGTTATCTGACTTGCCTTTAAATCAGCTGGGCAAAATTCTTTATTCTCCCTGTCCCCATTGCATTCCTGCATCTTTGTGGTTAACTTTTATTCAGATCCCAAGAGAAAATTAATATTCACCAGAAATCCAAATTCCATGTAATTTCTATTATGTCTCAACTGTTAGTGGGTCTTCTTGTGGCATTTGTGTATTGTGTATTATGTTTGGTTCTTTCAAATCATGTGAATAAAAATGGAAGGATTAATAAATTAATTAATAAAAAAGGAATTAGTAACTGGCTTGAGTTGATTTGAACAGTCAAATCCAAATAATTTGTCTACTTGAGGACTGACATGTTATATCTACTAGCTAGTATAGATCGATATGTATATACTTACCTATCTATGTACTTATGCACACATATGTGTGTATATATATATATGCATGTGTACATGTACACACACATATTTTAAAAGCTGGCCTTGTATCTAAGACAGCATTTGCCATAATCTTAGAGCACCATCCTCTGATGAATCAACAGTGGTGCCAAACTACAAGGGAAAGTGGGAGCACAAAAGACAAGTCTGAACTGAAGGAGAACACCATTCCCTGCATAATAAAGAGTACAAGATTGTCTCTTGCCTACGTAGAGCTAAATGGGGTCATGGTCAAGGAAAAAAAGCCATAGAGTGGTAATTAAGAAAGACCAGGGAAAAAAGATTTCCTCTGGAGAAGGCTCTAACCATTCATACATTCTTCCTTTCGGCAAAGCCTCGCTCTTTTTGTGTTCCTTAAGCAACTTTCATCCTTAACACTTCCATCCTTAAAATTTTTAATAATAGGGTAGAGGAGGGTTAATGCATTTGTATTTTGGTTTAGAGGAAAACCAACTGTTTTAACTTGAGGAAGAAAATCTTCCTTTTTACCCAAAAATTAGTTCCCTTGAGCCAATGTGTTATAGGAGCTTCCACAATGGGATTTGGAAGGCACCCACATCTACAGCAATTAAAGAAGGAGAACAGCTGGCATTTTATGGGAAATGGTATGATGATAAGAAAAATATAATGGCTCAGGAAGGCAGCCCTCCTATTATATTCTGTCAGAATTCAGTCCTAGCTACAAATGAAGTCGATAGCTGGAAAGCCAATGAGCATCACTTTATCATATTTACCACAAGGACTTAAAATACCATCCATTCTATTGTGTTAGAGTTGAATTCTTTCATAGACAAAACTTAGATTGATTGTCTTCTGGGGCTTAAGCAGGAGTATTTTGAAGGTATATGATAAAGTTACTTGGAGTCCTTGTGATTTTTGGTGGAGTAGATAGCTTTTCATGGCATTACCTGGAAGGCAACACTCAACGTATGGAAAGCATGCCAATGTCAGTTGAGACATTTGCTTTTTAAAGAGTGAAGAATTTTCCTAGATGCGAAATTATATTTCTTTGTGTTGCATATATCTTTGGTGACCTAAAGATAAGCTTATTCACATAAAATGGTTTTTAATGAGACAACATAACTTCAAAAATTATGGTTATATATTTGATAGAGATAAATTAAGATGTGTGTGCGTGTGCATGTGTGTGTGTGTGTGTGTGTGTGTGTGTGTGTGTGTGGTTTTTTCTTCAAGGCATGAGTTTTAAGATACTCAAGAGTCAAGGTAAAAGATAAGAAGGAAATGCAAATACAGGGGGGAAAACTGGTGAGAAGAGGAATTTAAAATGATGTTTTAAAAGGTTGCAAAACCGACTACAGATAGCCAGAATGTTTGGAAACACTATAGGGTAAAATTGGAAATTGGGGTGTCAGGGAGAGCTCTTACATCCCATTATTTCCTAACAGGATTTTGTGGTTATAACTCTTGTACCCAGCTTTACAAATAAACTTAGCCTGGAACTCTGAATTTATAATCTGGAGAGGTTTTCATTTTCCCAGAGAGTAATCCTCCTGAAGATCAGACCCTTTACCTGGGACTCCAGACCCCCAGAACTAACAGTTAGAATGAGGCCAGGGGAAATCACACCCCAATGTAGTCAGGGTTCACTGCCTAATGTGCTGATATGCTTGGTCAGACATAGCTTAGTATTGAATCTTGTCAGAAGTGCAGGTGAAATTCTAGTTTAGACTGAGCAGAGCCCCAAATGTCTACATCAATTAGCGACACTAGGCAATTAACTTTAGTGTGATGCATGCTAGAAAAAATTAAAATACCACAGAAGTTTTCTCTCAACACTCTCTGAAATAATATTTGTAAACTATGTAATGCACATGGGAAATTTTTCCTCACTTGTATGTATAGCACTAGTCACATGGATACATTCAAATGAGTAAGATTTCCATTGAAGCTGGTTAATAATCAATCCATGGACAAATCAGCTCAGAAGAAAGGTTGAAAGAATATAGGGAAATTATTAACAGGGTCTTACGCGGGAATTAGTCAAAATCCTTGGCTATGCAATTTAAGAATTCATACCTATAAATGTTCATGTTTTAGAGGACTTGAAAGCTCCTGTATCTTTTTTCAGACATATACAAAGTCTAAATACTTTATATTGGAGACTTGTGGGGATATTCTAGGAAAAAGAACAAATGTGATTTTAAGGCATTAAACAGCCTAATTCCCATAAAACTGGAGTGCAAAATAGCATAAACATCTTACATTTCTATTTTGTTCTATACATTTTTTCATAGTACTTTCACATGTTTTCTCACTAAGGACCCTCTGAAATTGATAAAAAAAAAATTAGTATTTTTCTCACCATTCCTTAGACTACTAAACTGAGACCTTGAGAGGCTTTCCTTACAGGTTGACTGACTTGCCTGAGGTCAGGTATAGAGTGACTTTGTGGCAGAGCTAGAAATCTAGCTCTCATGACAAATAGCCCAGGGTTTATTTCAATTTGCTTCCCAAAATGGAGAGAGAACAAATAGGTGGTGAAGTCATTCAATCAATAAGTATTTATTAAGTACCTACTATTTGCTAAGAATTGGGACAAATAAAATAATTCCTACCCTCAAGTAGCTTACATTTCTTGGAGACATGTACATGAAAGTATGTTCAAATTGCATTTATATAAAATATATACAAACTAAATGCAAAATATTGTGTGAGAAGAAAGGGGAGGAAAGCAGAGACAGTGAGCTGAGAAGAAATACTTTGATCATAAATGAAGTAACAGTTCTTAAAATCAATCATCTCTTTGTTCTCTAGTTTCTCAACTATGAACTAATTTTGGCTATAGACTCCTAATTCCCCTCTCATGTCATATTTCACTGTATCAGACGTACTCCAAAAGTAGCAATCAGTTCTGTTGTACAAATAAAAATCAGTACTGTACAATAAACTTACATTTATCTAGCCTGGAATAGTGGGGTTTTTTTTTTGTTATTTTGTTAATTAAGGATTTAGATAGTAGAGATTTGCTGTATATGCTTTAAGAATTCAATGACCTATTTATAAAGCTATAGAAACAATAAAATGTAATTCACAGGACAGTTACATGGAACATAATTTAATTTTTCTTTCCTTCCAAGGACACTTTAATATCATGCAAGATCTCAAAGTCACAGTTGTGAACATTAATTATCAATGTTCAGTATTGGAAGGAGAAAAAAAAACAACACTGAACTTTAAGATTATTTGGGATTTAGATAGATGGGAACTTACTAGGCATATTTGATGGTTATGTTGTCAATATTTTATATGTTGTTATTTCACTGGTACAAAATCCTCCACTGATGAAGACTGCAACCTTCCACTTTTTGTGAAAATCATGGTCAAGTAAGGCAACTTTCCAACAATGACCTTCTCTGCATGTACCTAGGCTCATCTTCAGTAAAACTGTTGTTCACATTGCCCGTATTCAAGTTTGGTGAATCTTCCTAGAGATTTAGATGCTGCTAGCAAAGTCATCTCCATGTCATGATGAGGTCTTTAGTTGTCAGTAGTTAAGTGCTGGACAACTAAATTGGATGTTGTCAACATAATAATAATAGTTAATTTTTTTTAGGCTGGAAGACACCCTAGGACTCATCTAGTCCCACTCATTTAGTTTGTAGATAAGGAAACTGAAGTCCAAAAAAGTTAATTGATGTGTCCAGGGGTTACATAACCACTTAAAGGCAAATTCAATATTATAACCTGAGTCTCCAGATTCTCTAACCATTGCTTTCATCATCATTAAGGAAGAAAAAACAATACTCATAAATCCACATTTCACATTATTTAGGAGGTGTTTGGCATTTCAATACTCTGAGGTACAGAAAATTGTCCAAATCTAAATTTGTACACAATGGTAAGATTTAAATGATTTTTCAATTGATGGTATATGACTTGCTATGCATTTTGTCACTTTCCAGTGATATGACCATCCCTGCCAGAAGCCATTCCTGTATAATCTAAAACAGGGCTTCTTAAACTCTTTCTACTCACAACCACTTTTTGCCCGAGAAATTTTTACACAACCCCAGTATATAGGTAGGTATACAAATCAAACATTTATTGATAATAAATCGTGAAGAATTTTATTTTAAAACAATTCTTTGGTATACATATAATTTTACCATTTATTAAAGATGAAAGCAAATTTGCATACTGATGAGATGGATGTGCTTATTTATTTTTACATAAAGAATTAAATCTCAGTGGAATATTTGATACTGCAGGACACAGAGCATCTTCAACACTTTTCAGAGTTGATAGATATTTTGATTTTATAATCATCAATGCTGAGAATGCCACTTTGCATAAACACCTGGTACAAAATGGCAGAATTATGTTTAGAGCCATTTTAGAAATTATTGGAAATTCTGTCCTAATCCCAAGCCAAAATTCATTTAATGATTTTGTATGTACAGTAAAAATGCTGCAATTCATAACCTACAATAGTCTTGAATCTGAGCCAAGATGTTTCTGGCAGTGTTTGTTGGCATTGCATGTTATGACGGCATGCAC